>NW_025721582.1:0-304793 GCF_922984935.1 Meles meles | reverse complement strand
CTTTGTTAAAGGGCTCAAATTTCCTAAGATAAAAGGGGATTAAAAATTGGTTTACCTATAGGTTAGCATTGATTAGGGAAAGGGCATTACCTTGATGTTTAACTCTATATGAATATTAGAAAATAAAAATCAAAAAGAATAAACTAGGCTAAACTAAACTTAAATTTAAAACAAAATTAGAAAACTAGAAAAGCAAAAGAAAAACACGGTGTATGTATCAAAAAATTTCATGCTAGAAGGTTATTATGGAATTTGATGTACTGGACATCTCACTGTGATGGTAAATAGGTTAAAAAATTTATATATAAAAAATGAACCAGAATAGTGGGAACGAGTTAAAAATAGAAGTTGTATCTATGACATAGTGGTGGTTGTTCTCTTGTCATCTTTTTTTTTTTCTTTTCTTTCCTGATTGGTTTTCTTGGGGAGGGGCCTGCCACGTGGGTTTTCAATCAATGATGTTCCCTGAGTTAAGTCCTCCTGCCCTTCTCAAGGGGGTGGTCTCTGAGGAAACCGGTTTTTCAGGCTTTTGTTCTCTGGAGGTTTTTATGTTTGTTTGTTCATTTTTTTTTTCTTTTTTTTCTCTTGCCTTGACAGCTTTGATTGTTTTTGGAGACTTAGAGAAAATCAAACTACACCCCGACCTCCCTTTCAGAGAGAAGCCTCAGTCTGCTCCTCTGTGGGTGCTGCAGAGCTGCTTGCAGAGCAGGTTCCGAGTCTTGGTCCCTGGGGATGCAGGATCTCCTGCTTGTACTCAAAACCATGGCAGCATCAGCTGTCTGGGCAGCTCCAGACTGCAAGAGATGTTCCAAGCACGGATCACACACTGAGATTTTCCCGCTGTCCCGGGCTGAGAGTGCCTGGTCCTTCCGGGTCCGAGAGCACCGGCCTGGCATGCACCTCTCCCAGGGGAGGGTGTGGGGTGTGCACGTCTCAGGCTCTGATAGCCTGGCATTTGTCTAAGAGCACTGGGCTGGGCCTCCACGCACATCTCTCAAGGGAGGATGTGGGGCAGGCGTGTCTCAGGTTCTGATAGTGGGGCACAGCATTCTGCCATCTGGCGAGGCTCCCAGCCCTTCACCGCAGCTGGATCCCACGAGTTCTCAGGCATTCTGGTGGCTCAGGGACCAAGACCTGGTTTCTCCACCACACTCTCTCTGGCTCAGTGCCAGGGGAGGCTGTCCTGGGTCTGGGACTTAAGCTCCTGTCCGTAACTGCCCAGATTCCCACAATTTCCCCCTACAATCCTCTGTTATTTTTGAGTGCTTTCAACCAGACTCCAAGTTAATGCTCATCCCCAGATGCAGGGCACTCTCATATTGGGTATTACCTTCCAATCGGTCGCCTCTGTTGGCTCTATCCCACTTTTGTTTATCTTCAGATATCATTCTGATGTTCCCACTCTTCTTTACCTACCCTCTGGTGTCTTCTGCCCCTGTAGAGATCCAGACGTGTATAATTCTGATCTCAGGTTGATTTCATGGGTGATCAGAGTTCTTTGATAGGTAATCAGCTCACATTATGGTACAGGTTGAAATGGCGCCTCCTCCTACTTCCCCGTCATCTTGCCTCTCCCCTGTTTTCATGTACATTAAAGAAAAATTATTTTATTTCCTGGTTGACTTAGTCATTGGGCCGTAAAATGTTATTTAACCTCCATAAATTTGTGGACTTTCCAGATTTTTTTTCTTTTGGTTAATTTCTAGTTTCATAGAGTTATTTTCAGAAAAAATGCATGGAATGGCTATGATCATTTTTAATTACTTGAGGCTTATTGTTTTATCTGTTCTTGAAAATAATGTGTATTCTTCTATTTTAAGATGCAATTATATTAATGTATCTTTTAAATCTATCAGATCTAGTGTGTCATTTCAAAGATTTTTTAAAATTTATTTATTCATGAGAGACAGAGGGAGAGAGGCAGAGGCAGAGGGAGAAGCAGGCTCCCTGCTGAACAGAGAGTCTTATGTAGAACTCCATTCCAGGACTCCAGGATCCGAACCTGAACCAAAGGCAGATGCTTAACCATCTGAGCCACCCAGGCGGCCCTAGTGTGTCATTTCAAACCATTGTTTTTTCTTTGCAATTTTCAGTTTGACTGTTCTGTCCACTTATGTAAACGGGGTGTTAAAATCCCCTATTATTATTATGCTACTATGAATTATTTCTTTTATCTTTATTTTTAACCCCTTTATATATTTGTGTCCTCCCATGCTGGGTTCAAAAATATTTATAATTGTTACATCTTGTTGGATAATCCCCTTTATTACTATATAGTTTCCTTCTTTGTCTTTTGTTATGGTATGTTTTAAAGTGTATTTTGTCTGATATTAGTATTGTTACACCAGCTTTCTTTTGACATCCATTTGCATGATAATCGCTTCTTCAACCTTCATTTTGAATCAGGTGACTTTAAGTCTAAAACGAGTGTCTTGTAGGCAGCATATAGATAGGTATTGATTTTTTATCCACTATGTAACCCTATGTGTTTTGATGCCCGTTGCATTCTGTGGGAGAGCAAGACTTCATTGCATAAAAGAAACAGTAAGAACAGGAACATGCAAAAGTTGTATGTGTGTGGCAAAAGCCAACCATTCTCCCCATCATTCCATACTGAAAACAGTACAGGCTAAAAACAGCAGTGATGGCAGATAAGATATCTAGGCCTACTGAGGTCGACTCTCCCATCTCTTGCAGTTCCCTTTTTAATACCTCGCTAGGGCCTGTGCTGATATTCATGTACACAGTTTGCTACTGCCCCTTAAGTGATTGTTTTCTTGAATTTTTTTTCTTTACTTCTGCATACTTTACATTCTATAATAATAAAACCAAGAATCTACCCAATTCAACTCTGGGCTTCACATCAGGCCCTGCATTTCATGACAATGCCTGATGGTGTAACCCCTTTGGGTTTTGACTCTCTTTGTTTCAAGTTATTAGGCTCAGAGTAATCATTTTGTCTCTCAGTGAATGTGCTACATAACAACATTCAGAGTAATTAGTGATATATATGTATTTATTACTATTTTGCTACTTGTTTTGTAGTTGATTCTACAGTGTTTCTCTAATTCTTTCTTCTCATTTTTTTATGGTTCATTGGCTTTCTTTAGTGATATAATGGAATTTCTTTCTCTTAATATTTTGCATTTCTATTAGTATTTTTTGATTTGCAGTTACTATTTGATTTGTATATAGCATCTTCTTCATATAGCAGTTTATATTGTTAGTTTCCACTTAATTTACAACCCATTCTTTACTCTTTCCCCCCCTCACATATTATTTCCCCTCACAATATGTATGATATCATATTTTGCATCATTTTTAGCAAAAACACATATTTTATTTTGAAAGTATTTTGACACAGTAGAAGTGTGATGATTTACCCTATCATTTTGATGGCACTTATAGGCTGCCATGGGAACTCCTGAGATATTTAAGTAAAATAGATTTTTTTCAGTCTTACAATGGATGCAGGATGTTTTTTGTTTTGGTTTTAAGTTTTATTTAAATTCTAGCTAGTCAACATACAATGTAATATTAAATTTAGGTGTACAATACAGTGATTCAACAATTCATCACCTGGTACTCATCACAAGTGCACTCCTTATTACCCATCAGATATTTAAAACATCTCTCCACCCTCAGCAACTTCATACTCCCAATAATCATCAATATGTTCTCCATAGTTAAGAGACTGTTTCTTGGTTTGTCTCTGTGTCTCTGTCTTGCCCCCTCTTTGCTCATTGGTTTTGTTTCTTAGATTCCACATATGAGAGAAATCATATGGTATTTGTCTTTCTATGATTGACTTATTTGCTTAACACCATCCATGTTGTTGTAATGAAAAGTTTCATTGATTTTATGGCTGGGTAATATCTCATTATGCCTCCTTAATCCATTCATCAGTTGATGGACACTTGGGTTGTTTTCATAATTTGACTAACAGAGATAATGCTGCCATAAACCTCAGTGTGCTTGTATCCCTTCAAATCAGTATTTTCACATTCTTTGGGTAAATCCTTAATAATATAATTGCTGGATCATCATTGCTAGTTTTATTTTTAACGTTTTGAATAACCTCCATACAGTTTTCTACAGTGGTCATACCGCTTTGCATTCTAAGCAGTAATGAAAGATTGTTTCCATTTCTCCACATTCTCACCAATATGTGCTGTTTCTTCTACTACTGATTTTAGTCATTCTCAAAAGTGTGAGGTAATGTCTTATTATACTTTCCATTTGTATTTCTCTGATGATCAGTGATGCTGATAATATTTTCAAGTGTATTTTAGCCATCTGTATGTATTTTTAAGAAAAATATCTATTCCTTGCAGAAATGTCTGTTCATGTCCTCTGCCCATTTCTTGATTGGATTGTTTGTTCTTTGGGTGTTGAGTTTGCTAAGTTCCTTATAGATTTTGGATACTAGCCCTTTATCTGATATGTCGTTTGCAAATATCTTCTCCCATTCTGTCAGCTGTCTTTTGGTTTTGTTAACTGTTTCCTTTGCTGTGCAAAAGCTTTTGATCTTGATGAAATCCCAATAGTTCATTTTCGCCCTTGCTTCCCTTGCCTTTGCCGTTGTTCCTAGGAAGATGTTGCTGCGGCTGAGGTCGAAGAGGTTGCTGCCTGAATTCTCCTCAAGGATTTTGATGGATTCCTTTCTCACATTGAGGTCCTTCATCCATTTGGAGTCTATTTTCGTGTGTGGTGTAAGGAAGTGGTCCAATTTCATTTTTCTGCATGTGGCTGTCCAATTTTCCCAGCACCATTTATTGAAGAGGCTGTCTTTTTTCCATTGGACATTCTTTCCTGCTTTGTCGAAGATTAGTTGACCATAGAGTTGAGGGTCGATTTCTGGGCTCTCTATTCTGTTCCACTGGTCTATGTGTCTGTTTTTGTGCCAGTACCATGCTGTCTTGATGATGACAGCTTTGTAATAGAGCTTGAAGTCCGGAATAGTGATGCCACCAACTTTGGCTTTGTTCTTCAATATTCCTTTGGCTATTCGAGGTCTTTTCTGGTTCCATATAAATTTTAGGATTATTTGTTCCATTTCTTTGAAAAAAATGGATGGTATTTTGATAGGGATTGCATTAAATGTGTAGATTGCTTTAGGTAGCATAGACATTTTCACAATATTTATTCTTCCAATCCAGGAGCATGGAACATTTTTCCATTTTTTTGTGTCTTCCTCAATTTCTTTCATGAGTACTTTATAATTTTCTGTGTATAGATTCTTAGTCTCTTTGGTTAGGTTTATTCCTAGGTATCTTATAGTTTTGGGTACAATTGTGAATGGGATTGACTCCTTAATTTCTCTTTCTTCAGTCTTGTTGTTGGTGTACAGAAATGCAACTGATTTCTGTGCATTGATTTTATATCCTGACACTTGACTGAATTCCTGTACAAGTTCTAGCAGTTTTGGAGTGGAGTCTTTTGGGTTTTCCACATATAGTATCATATCATCTGCGAAGAGTGATAGTTTGACTTCCTATTTTCTGCTCTTCCTTAATTGAATTATTCATGTTTTGTTTGTTGAATTTTATGTGTTGGATACTAATGCTTTATTGAGTATGTAGTTATGTAATATCTTCTCACATTCTATAGGTTTCCTTTTAGTTTTGTTCATTGTTTCCTTCACTGTGCAGAAGCTTTTTTTTGTTTCAGTGAATTCCCAATAATAGTCATATCGAGAAGGAGGTTGCTATAGCTGATGCCAAAGAGTTTCCTGCCTGTGTTCACCTGTATGATTTTTATGGTTTGAAGACTCACCCTTAGGCCTCTAATTTATTTTGAATTCATTTTTATGTAGGTTGTAAAGAAGTGGTCCAGTTTCTTTTCAAATAGAAGAAGACACAAAAAAATTGCAAACAAAAACTAAAGGAGTTAATTACCACTAAATAAGCTCTGAAGAAAAATATTAGAGGGTTATTTGAGTGCATAGACCAAAGGTGAAAAAGACAAGAATCAGAGGAAAAAATACAGAAACAATTGGCAAAACAAGTAATAACATGACACTAAATGCATATATAGCAATAATTACTATGAATGTAAATGGACAAATGCTCCAATCAGAAAAGATAGAGTATCATAATAGTTAAAAATCAAGACTCATCTATCTCATTTAGACGTAAGGACACCCGCAGATTGAAAATGAGGAGATGGAGAAAAATTTATTATGCAAAAGAATGTCAAAAGAAGGCCATAACAGCATTATTATATCAGAAAAAAAATAGGCTTTAAATAAAGACAATAACAAGAAACAAAGAAGGTTACTATATTATCATAAAGGGGACAATCCAACAAGAATGTCTAATAACTGTGAATATTTGTGCACCCAACATAGGAGTGCCCAAATATATAAAACAATTAATAGCAAACCCAAAGCAACTCACTGATAATAAAATAATAATGGTGAGCTATAACTCCATACTTACATCAATGTACAGATCATCTAAACAGAAAACCAAAAAGGAGAAAATGGTTTTGAATGACAAACAGAACCAGATGGACTTGCAGATATATTCAGAATAATTCTGTCCTAAAAGAGCAGCATACATATTCTTTTCAAATGCACATAGAACAATCTCTAGAATAGGCCACATATTAGGTCACAAATCAGGCCTCAACAAATACAAAATGTTTGAAGTAATACCTCACACTTTTTCTAACCTCAATGGTATGTAACTCGAATGCAACCACAAAAGAAAATTTGGGAAGACCACATATACATGGAGATTAAACAACACACTACTAACGAATGAATAAGTCAACCAAGACATAAAAAAATAAAAACACTAAAAAATACATGGAAACACAGAAAATGAAAGCACAACAGTCCAAAAGGTTTAGGATGCAGCAAAATTGGTTGTAAGGAAGTATATAACAATATGGCCTACATTAAGAAAAAGAAAAATACCAAATAAACAACCTAGATTTACACTTAAATGACCTACAAAAGGAACAACAAATGAAGCCTAAGGACAGCAGAATGTAGGAAATAATAAAAAAAGATTACAACAAAGGTGCCTGGCTCAGTTGGGTAAACATCTGCCTTCAGTTCAGGTCATGATCAAGTTCCTGAAATTGAGCCATACATCAGGATCCTGCTCCTTAGGGAGGAAGATCCATCTCCCTCTGCCTGCTGATTTTCCTGCTTGAGCTCTCTCTCTATGTCAAACAAACAAACAAATAAATAAAATTAAAAAAAGGAAAATAATAGAACAGACATCTATGTTGTAAAAAAAAAACAAAGAAAAAAACACAGCAGCACAATATAACTAGGAGCTGGTTCTTCGAAAAAATTAATAAAATTGATAAACATCAAAAAGAGGAGAGAAATGAACCAAATAACATCAGGGAGGAGAAAAAGAACACAATACCTCAGAAATGCAATTATAGGAGCATATTATGGAGGTACCTGTTTGGCTCAATCAGTTAAACATCCAGCTCTTGGTTTTGGCTCAAATCATGACCTCATAATCCTGAGATCAAGCCCTGAGTCAGGCTTCTTGCTCAGCAGGGCTATTGCTTAGGATTCTTTTCCTTTCCTTCTGCCTCTCTCTCTCTCTCTCTCTCTCTCTCTCTCTCTCCCTCTCTCTTTCCCTTGCCATTCCCTACTCTCTCTCTATCTCTCTCAAATAAATAAATAAATACTTTTTAAAAAGAATATTATGAAAACATATATGCCAACAAATTGGACAACCTGTAAGAAATGGATACATTTGTGAAAACATATAAAATACAAAAATGGAAACAGGGAGAAGTAGAAGACTGGAATAGACTGATAATCAGGAAAGGAATTGAATCAGTAATCAAAAATCTCCTGACAAAACAAGGGAGAGATAGCTTCCAAGGGGAATTCTGACAAATTTTTAATGATGAGTTAATCCCTATTCTTCTCAAATTGCCCCCCCCCCCCGAGGGGCGCCTGGGTGGCTCAGTGGTTTAAGCCTCTGCCTTCGGCTCAGGTCATGATCTCAGGGTCCTGGGATCGAGCTCCGTATCGGGCTCTCTGCTCAGTGGGGAGCCTGTTTCTCCTCTCTCTGCCTGCCTCTCTGCCTACTTGTGACCTCTCTCTCTGTCAAATAAAATAAATAAAATATTAAAAAAAAATTGCCCCCCCCGAGAAAAAGAAAAAAAAAATAAAAAAACTTTCAAATCATTTTATGAGGCCAACATTACACTGCTACCAGACCATATAGATTCCACTAAAATATCGAAGTATATGCCAATATCCCTGGTGAACATGGATGCAAATATTCTCTATACAACACCAGCAAACTGAATCCAATAGTACGTTAAAAGAATCACTCACCACAATCAAGTAGTATTGAATCCTAGTTGCAATTGTGGCTCAGTATGTGCCTGGTTATGGTTATTAAGTAGGGCATGAATTGCATGGAACACTGGGTATAACACCCCATAATGAATCATGGAATACTACATCAAAAACTAATGATGTACTGTATGGTGATTGACATAATATAATTAAAAAAAGACAAAAAGCATGTGCAAATCAAACAACATGATACATCTCATTAATGAGAGATGAGAACCATATATATATAATCATTTCAATAGGTGCATAAAAAGCATTTGATGAGGTTTAACAGTGACTCACGATAAAAACACTGAACAAAGGAGGGTTAGAGAAAAATACCTCAATGTAATAAAAGCACTATATGAAAAACATATAACTAATATTACTTTCAATGGGGGAAAGCCTGAAAGCATTTCCTTTATGGTACAAAACAAGACAGGGATGTTCAGTCTCATCACTTTTATTTAACATGGTATTCGACGCCCTATTCAAAGGAAGTAGACCCCCCCAAAAAAAAAAAGTTCATCCAAATTGGCAAGGATAAAGCCAAACTTTCACTATTTTCAGGTGACATGCTACTCTATAGAGAATACCCAAAAGACTCCATGAAAATACTGTTAGAGCTAATAAACTAATTCAGTAAAGTCCAAGGATACAAAATTAACATAGAGAGATCTGTTGCATTTCTGTACACCAATAATGAAAAAGCAGAAAGGGAAAGTAAAGAATCAATCCCTCTACCCACCTCCCCTCCATCAACCATCAGTATATTTCATACCTTAATTACCTAGAGTTAATCATTGTGGGTACACCCATAATATGGAATACAACTCAGCAGTAAAAATAAGGGACTCTTGATGAAAAGCATAAATAATATAAATCACCAGAGAAAAAGCAAGTCAAAATGCTGTATACAATATCAATCTATTTGTATACTGTTCTCACAGTGGTAAAATCATGAATACAAAGAATAGGTTAGTGGGTGCCAGTGGTCAGTAATCAGAAGAGGGGGCACCAGAGGGAAATGGGAGTGTTTATAAAAGAACAACATGATGAAAACTTTTTTTTTTTTGATTATGGATTTGTTCTGTATTTTGACTGTCGTGTTGTTTACACTAATAGATTTATAAAATTGCATAGAACTAAACTTACACAGAATCGCAAGTAAGTATATATAACTGTTGAGACTTGATCAAGATCAGTGGAGTGTAACAATGCCAATACCCTATTTGTAATATTTTACTATAGTTTTTCAAGACACTGTTATTGAAAGAAACTGGGTAAAGTGTCAAAAAGAAAAAAAAAAAGACTCAATTCCACTTACAATTATACCAAAAGCAGTAAGTTACCTAGGAATAAACTTAACCAAAGAAGTGAAAGACCTATACTCTGAAAATAATTAAACCTGGATTAAAAAGTTGAGGAGTTTACAAAGAAATTGAAAGATATTGCATTCCCCTGGACTGGAAGAAGAAATATTCTTAAAATATCTATACTATGACCCTGCAATTGCACTGCTGGGTATTTACCCCAAAGATACAGATATAGTGGAAAGAAGAGCCATCTCTACCCCAATGTTTATAGTAGCAATGGCCACGGTCCCCAAACTGTGGAAAGAACCAAGATGTCCTTCAACGGACGAATGGATAAGGAAGATGTGGTACATATACACGATGGAGTACTATGCCTCCATCAGAAAGGATGAATACCCAACTTTTATAGCAACATGGACGGGACTGGAAGAGATTATGCTGCGCAAAATAAGTTAAGCAGAGAGAGTCAAGTATCATATGGTTTCACTTATTTGTGGAGCATAACAAATAACATGGAGGACATGGGGAGATGGAGAGGAAAAGGGAGTTGAGGGAAATAGAAAGGGGAGATGAACCATGATAGACTATGGACTCTGAAAAACAACCTGAGGTTTTTGAAGGGGCGGAGGGTGGGATGTTGGGGACCCAGGTGGCACGTATTGCATGGAGCACTGGGTGCGGTGCAAAAACAATGAATACTGTTATGCTGAAAATAAATAAACAAACAAACAAACAAACAAATATACTATTCAAAGCAATCTACATTTTTATTGGCATTTCTGTCAAAATACCAACAAATACCAACACATTTTTCACAAAACAACAAATGATCCTAAAACTTATATGGAACCACAAAAGAACATCATAGTCAAAGCAATCTTTAAAAAGAAAGGCAAAGCTGAAACCACAATTCTGGACTTCAGGTGATTTTCCCAAAGCTATTATGATCAAAACAATATGGTCCTGACACAGAAACAGACACAATGATTAACAGAATATAATAGGAAACCCAGAAATGAACCCACAACTCTATCATCAATTAATCTTCAACAAAGCAGAAAAGAATATCCAGTGGTGCTGGGGGGCAGTGTCTTCAATAAATGGTGATGGCAAAACTGGAGAGCAACATACATTCTTTAATGTTATGAATCCTTTGACTTTTTTTTTTTACAGACATAGTTATTTTTACTGCTTTTATTCCCCTTCTCATACTCTTTCTTATTTTTTGTCTTTTCCACTCAAAGAGTCCCTTTTAATATTTCTTGTAGGGCTGGCATAGTTGTCATGAACTGTTTAGTTTTTGTTTGAGTGAGATACTATTTATCTCCCCTTCAATTCTGTATTATAGACATTCTGGATACATATTCTTGGCTTCAGATTTTTCGCTTTCAGCACTTCAAGTATATTATGCCACTATGTTTTTGCTTGAAAATTTTCTGCTGAAAAACCTGCTTATGGACTTATAAGGATTCTCTTGTATATAACTCTCTCTTGTTGCATTTATTTTTTTTTTCTTTATCAGAAACTTTTGTCATTTTAATTGCTATGTGTCTTGGTTTAAACATCCTTGGGTTGATTTTTTGGAGTGATCTCTGTGCCTCCTGAATCTGGGTATGGTTTTTTTCCATATTTGGTAAGTTTTTCAGCTATTATTTCTTCAAATATACTTCTACCTCCTTTTATTTTTTTCTCTTCTTCTGGAATCCTTATAGTATGAATGTTATTACATTGATGGAGCCAGTGAGTTTTATAAGATGATCCTTAGTATGCATACTTATTTTCCTCTCACTTACTCAGCTTTATTTCTCTCCATTACTCTGTCTTCTATGACATCAATTTGTTCCTCTACCTCCTTTAGCCTATTATTCACTCCATGAAGTCTATTTTAAACTCCATTTATTGTTTTCTCCATTTCTGATTGGTTACTTTTTTTTTTAAGTTACTTTTTTTGGTTACTTTCTATTTGTTAAGGATCTCACTGATATTCTCCACTCTTTTCTCAAGTTCCATGAGTACCTTTATGAGTACCTTTATGATCACTATTTTAATTTCTTATCAGTCATACTACTTTTATTCATTTAACTACGTCTCTTTCTGTGACTTTGTCTTGTTCTTTCATTTGGGATACATTTTTCTATTTCCTCATTTTTGTCTAACTCTCTGTGTATTTTTCTGTGTATTAAGGAATAGAGCTACATGTCTTGCTCTTGAAGATAATAGCCTAATGAAACAGTGTCCTTGTAGTGCTTTAAAATGTGGTGTCCCCTTTTCCCAAGGGTCTGGTGCTTCAGAGAGTGTCTCCTAAGTATGATGCCTATGCATTGCTGTTGAATCCTGTCCTATTTTTCCTTCATCCCATTTGTCTGGAGAGTCTGTATTTGCCTGTTGTCTGCAATTCTTGGTTTCTGGGAGGGTGAGGCACATCTTACCAAATGCGGAGTGGTCTCCTTGAAAATGAGACCTTCCACTGCACCTCAAACTGAAGTCCTACAAAATGAGGTATTGGTGGGTTTTGCATCATTCTTCTAAGTTAGGAAGCTTCCAGTGCAGGAGTGATGCAAGTATAAGTGGGAAGGGCAAAATCTGTGGAAGCATGGGAGGGGGTGTTGAGGCTTGGATTAAGAAAATTAAGTAAGGAGAGTCAGTGCCCTGCTGGTTCCTACAGGTGGTCATGTGTTTATGCTGAGGTAGGGAAAATGGAGCATGCCAGCTCCTTTTTTCCTTTTAGGGTCTCCTTATGATCCCTTCCTCTCTGGGCCACACTCTGAGATTAATCACTATCCTTCCCATTGTAAACCAGCATTTTTCAAACTGCTCCTTCCATGTTGGATCTCTGTTGGCTATTTGTCCTGCTGCCTCTTTAAAGGTAGGGATTTCACTTCTCAGTGTTCTCTCGGCTCCTCCAGGGTCAAGCCTGAGGATTTTTAAAACTGCATGCTTTAAGTTTGGCTTGTGTTAAGTACTCATGAAATTCAGGACCTGTCACTTTCAAAGCCAAATGTTATGGGGACTAATTTTCCCTTTGCAGGATCACTGATATGATAGTATGATTTTCACTCTTCTCTGTTCCCCAACTGCTTACTGACCATGGTGGACAATGGTCCATTTCACTTCCCAACAGCATCTTTCTCTTTCCTACCTTCTTCAATAACACCTCTTTTGTACCTTTAGTTTGGGAGTTTATTCTGCCAGTGTATAGATGTAGTGGCTAATCATGTTGGTCATGGTGTTAATGACCAGTGGCATTAGATAGATCATGGTTTAAATACTCAAGCAACCACAAGTGCCTGTTTTAAATGGATAGAGGTTTCTGTGATTAGTTCTGCATAACTGACCACCTAGATCTGCACATACAAAGGCAGGCTAAGAATTGTTGTTTGTGAACTCATGCTCTGTAAATAGCCTTGGAAGATCAGTAATTTAAAATATATTAGGTGACTTCCAGATCAGAACTTGTCCTTCTGGTTTTGACACCAAGAACTTTAAATATTGTCTTACATCACCTTTTGCTCCAGGTTGGGCTGCCCCCCAGGAATGGAATTCAGGAGCAGGGAGGAAAGAACACCTATCCCAGGCTCCTTGCAAATTTAGAAACATGAAAACATGGAAATGCAGCTCACTCCAAATGGCAATAAGCAAACAAGTGTATAACATCAAACCTCATCATTTGCCCTATAAATATGAACCTTATTGGGATGGTCAGTTTCTAGTCTCACCTGAGGTGAGGATACTCTGCCCAGGCCTCTCAATTGTGACTCCAGCCTCAGTATTTCCACAGGGCTTCCCCAGGTAATAAGGTTGATATGTTAAGTAATGATTTGATGCAACTTTGCTTTATTCTCATTTTTGATGACTATTATCTTTATCTATGTGTGCCTTCCTTACATTCCTCTATTTTTATGTTTTTATAAGGTTTCTATAATAATAAAGTTTATTTTAAACAAAAAATGTGGCTGTTATGAATCTTTTCCCAGAACACCTTGTAGCTACTGTATTTGTGGAAAGTGACTAGCATGGAAGTGGTTTATTTTGAAGAGTATTCACACTGTAAAGGGTTCCAAAGAAACTGTCTCACACTAACCCAGTGATCTATTGGCCCAGGAGGCATTAGATGATAAGCGAATCATATTGGACTCCCTGTCCTTGGTTAGGTTAACAGTACAAAACAGGATGGAAGGATGATTTAAAGAAAAAAAATCATCAGAAAGGGAATGTGGAAACAAAATATAAAGTACACAGTTTTGGAGGGTAAATGTTATAAGATTGCCAAATTTTTTAGAAGCATAATAATTGATATGTAGTCTATGAAGCCCTAGGAACAAGAATTAAGCAAGATGAGAGCATGGAGCAAGTCTCCCCCATTCTTTGGACCATTTACTTAATAGTTATTTTTTGAGTGTCTCTTTAAGAAAATGCTTATCACACATAACATGACCAGCCATTGTAGAGTGGTAGTCAAGATGGAACTTCCAAAATGTATTCTGGATAGCCCACTGTTGATGTAAAGTGTACACCATGGTCGGAAGCTTGGTAGTCTAAAAGAAAGGAGAATAAACTTAGTGAAGAGAGATATTACTTCTTTTAAAGAGTAATGTTTACTGAAGTTTGCCAAAAAGAGTTCTCTATGTCCATGATTGTTATGGCGTATCTTGAAGACCCAACAGACGAGGGCAGTGGATGAATGGTATGAATTTTAGTCAGGAAGCTGAGTATGGTTAGTTTCCCTGGGGAATATGTATTCCTCTGGTTACCCTCCAATGTTTGGTTTGGGAGGAGAAAAGGTAGAACATCTTTGGCTGCTGCTAAGCAAAGGAGTTCCCTTACTTGAGCCCGAGTTGCTAAGATATTAATTCCCAAAAACCTGAGGTTGCGTGGACTCATTCTGTAAGCTGGTAGTAAATGTCAGTACCTTTAGGACAATGCAACAGTAGACTGTATGGTTTAGTGAAGCAGTCTGTAGTACTGTTGATTATTTCTGGTGCAGAGCAGTTAGTATGTGCAGAAACATTGGTAAAATGACAATAGTTGAGTCTCTACTAATTTCTTCCATTGCTGGGTGTCCCAGATGGACCTGCATTGTATGAGAGAATGTACCTAAGTTGTTAACTTGACCCAATTTCAAATCTTTTAGCAATAGCCCAAGTGTCTATGAAATGTGGATCTGTAAAACCTCTTTTCATAGCCTCCTTAAGAGTTAAGTGAACAGATTAAAATTCCACCAATTTGGCTGATACACAATAGTAGTGCTGCCATAGGTGAAGAATATCAACACCCCATCAATCTCAGACAGCTGTTCCTGAAAGTGTCCCCAAATAGCCAAATGATAAAACAGGTGTTTCACTGTGCTTTCCTCAAGAGTCTCAGGTGAAGGACAGAGCATGGGGAAAACCATACACTCCTGTAATTTGGAAAGGACTTTGAAATAATTTTATCTCTCTCTTGAAAGAGCTATTTCCATTTTACTAAGAAATCAGCAGAGGCCATGCAAAGATTTTTCTGGGAGTAATCTCAAGAAGAGGGTGTTATAAGAACTTGGATATATAGTGGTACTAGGTGGAGGCTGGATAAGGCCTTGGTTTCTAAAACAGCCTAATCAGATCCTTAAAGAAGGTGCTCAAGGGTAATATGTTGGACTACAACTGCCATAGGTGCTTAGTCCATAATCCCATAGGAAACCAGGTAGGCACATTTGGATAAGACATTCTATGAAGCATAGTCAGATGTGCCCAAGTAATAGACCCAGAATTTGGGGTCAGATATAACTAAAGATGAGGCTAACCGGACTATCTGTTGAGCAGCTTTCAAAGCACACTATTGGGCTTTACTGCAATGGAAGGTGGCACTTGCCTGTGACTGCATATATAGGGCAAAAAATTTATGAGAGATGAGAGGTATGTTACCTCCAGAACATGAAAGACCCTAGGTGTATTTTTCTTATCTGAATGCAATGGATGGTTTAATGGTAAGCAGTTGATGATTTCCAACTGGGAGACTTTCTTGGCACATATAGTACGAAATGATGTTCTGAGACTTGACAGATAAGAGTGGGGTTTATATCTTTTTTTTTTCTTTTCTCTTTTCATCTCTTTCTATTTCTCTGTCTCTCTCTGTCTCTCTCTCTTTCTTTCTCTCTCTCTCTCTCCCTCCCTCCCTCCCTCTTTCTTTCCTTCTTTCTTATGACCTTGGACCATTTTTGGAACAATTGCCCAATGACATTGGAGCAGGCGGTCTGTGAGCATGGGCTAATCAGTCTGTACCACTTCCCCAGAAGTATGTCTGAGCATAAGGTTGTCAATATAATGCCTCAAAAGACAATTTTCTGATTGTAAGGTATTTAAAACCTGGTAGCACAGATTATGTGCAATTACAAGACTGTTTAAATATTTCACTTAGAGCCACATAAATGTATACTGAACATCTTCAAAAGTGAAAGCAAATTAGACTTGAGATCCCCCTGTCATGGGAAAAGAACAGAACATATTAGTTATGTCAGTGACTACAAAGCATGTTTTTTGAACCCATTGTATATCCTCAATCCGTTCTATAATATTAAGAATTAGAGCCTAAATTAAGAGAACCTCAGCAATGAAGTTTGGTAGTTAATGCTGAGGTGTCATTTTTCATAGCTAAATTAAGTACCATTTCAAGAAGCTGTTTAAAAAGATATATGGTGGGATTACTGACTCCATTCTCAAGCATATTGTTAGTGACAGGATGGAGGCCTCTGATTTCCTCTTTAAGTACTGGGAGTGTTTACCAGCTTTAACAGAGGAAAAGCCATCAGCATCTATTTGTCAATTCCCACAGAAAGGCCAAGAACTTGGGTTTTTCATGTGGTCTGCATTATGCTAATACATCCATGTTTTTTGGGTTTTTTTTAATTAATTAATTAATTTTTTCAGCGTAACAGTGTTTATTGTTTTTGCACAACACCCAGTTCTCCAAGTACTACGTGCCCTCCCTATTACCCACCACCTGGTTCCCCCAACCTCCCACCCCCACCGCCTCAAAACCCTCTGGTTGTTTTTCAGAGCCCATAGTCTCCTATGGTTCGCCTCCCCTTCCAATTTCCCTCAACTTCCTTCTCGTCTCCATCTCCCAATATCCTCCATGTCATTTGTTATGCTCCACAAATAAGTGAAACCATATGATACTTGACTCTCTCTGCTTGACTTATTTCACTCAGCATAATCACTTCCAGTCACGTCCATGTTACTACGAAAGTTGGGTATTCATCCTTTCTTTTTTTTTTTCGTATAACATATGATGTATTTTTATCCCCAGGGGTACAGGTCTGTGAATAACCAGGTTTACACAATTCACAGCACTCACGATAACACATACCCTCCCCAATGTCCATAACCCCCTCCCGCTCTCTAAACCCCACCTCCCCCCAGCAAACCCCACTTTGTTTTGTGAGATAAAGAGTCACTTATGGTTTGTCTCCCTCCCGATCCCATCTTGTTTCATTTATTCTTCTCCTATCCCCCAAACCCCCCATGTTGCATCTCCACGTCCTCATATCAGGGAGATCATATGATAGTTGTCTTTCTCCGATTGACATTTCACTAAGCATAATCCACTCTAGTTCCATCCATGTCGTCGTAAATGGCAAGATTTCATTTCTTTTGATGGCTGCATAGTATTCCATTGTGTATATACACCACTTCTTCGTTATCCATTCATCAGTTGATGGACAGCTAGGTTCTGTCCATAGTTTGGTTATTGTAGACATTGCTGCTATAAACATTCAGGTACATGTGCCCCTTCGGACCACTATGTTTATATCTTTACGGAAAATACCCAGTAGTGCAATTGCTGGGTCATAGGGTAGTTCTATTTTCAACATTTTGAGGAACCTCCATGCTGTTTTCCAGAGTGGTTGCACCAGCTTGCATTCCCACCAACAGTGGAGGAGGTTCCCCTTTCTCCACATCCTCGCCAGCATCTGTCATTTCCTGACTTGTTAATTTTAGCCATTCTGACTGGTGTGAGGTGATATCTCATTGTGGTTTTGATTTGTATTTCCCTGATGCCGAGTGACGTGGAGCACTTTTTCATGTGTCTGTTGGCCATCTGGATGTCTTCTTTGCAGAAATGTCTGTTCATGTCCTCTGCCCATTTCTTGTTTGGATTGTTTGTTCTTTGGGTGTTGAGTTTGCTAAGTTCCTTATAGATTTTGGACACTAGCCCTTTATCTGATATGTCGTTTGCAAATATCTTCTCCCATTCTGTCAGTTGTCTTTTTGGTTTTGTTAACTGTTTCCTTTGCTGTGCAAAAGCTTTTGATCTTGATGAAATCCCAATAGTTCATTTTGGCCCTTGCTTCCCTTGCCTTTGCCGATGTTCCTAGGAAGATATTGCTGCGGCTGAGGTCGAAGAGGTTGCTGCCTGCATTCTCCTCAAGGATTTGGATGGATTCCTTTCTCACATTGAGGTCCTTCATCCATTTGGAGTCTATTTTCATGTGTGGTGTAAGGAAGTGGTCCAATTTTATTTTTCTGCATGTGGCTGTCCAATTTTCCCAGCACCATTTATTGAAGAGGCTGTCTTTTTTCCATTGGACATTCTTTACTGCTTTGTCGAAGATTAGTTGACCATAGAGTTGAGGGTCGATTTCTGGGATATCTATTCTGTTCCATTGATCTATGTGTCTGTTTTTGTGCCAGTACCATGCTGTCTTGATGACGACAGCTTTGTAACAGAGCTTGAAGTCCGGAATGGTGATGCCACCAACGTTGGCTTTGTTCTTCAATATTCCTTTGGCTATTCGAGGTCTTTTCTGGTTCCATATAAATTTGAGGATTATTTGTTCCATTTCTTTGAAAAAAATGGATGGTATTTTGATAGGGATTGCATTAAATGTGTAGATTGCTTTAGGTAGCATAGACATTTTCACAATATTTATTCTTCCAATCCAGGAGCATGAAACATTTTTCCATTTCTCTGTGTCTTCCTCAATTTCTTTCATAAGTAATTTATAGTTTTCTGCATATAGATTCTTAGCCTCTTTTGTTAGGTTTATTCCTAAGTATCCTATAGTTTTGGGTGCAATTGTAAATGGGATTGACTCCTTAATTTCTCTTTCTTCTGTCTTGTTGTTGGTGTACAGAAATGCAACTGATTTCTGTGCATTGATTTTATATCCTGACACTTTACTGAATTCCTGAACAAGTTCTAGCAGTTTTAGAGTGGAGTCTTTTGGGTTTTCCACATATAGTATCACATCAGCTGTGAAGAGTGATAGTTTGACTTCTTCTTTGCTGATTTGAATGCCTTTAATTTCTTTTTGTTGTCTGATTGCTGAGGCTAGGACTTCTAGTACTATGTTGAATAGCAGTGGTGATAATGGACGTCCCTGCCGTGTTCCTGACCTTAGCGGAAAAGCTTTCAGTTTTTCTCCATTGAGAATGACATTTGCGGTGGGTTTTTCATAGATGGCTTTGATAATATTGAGGTATGTGCCCTCTATCCCTACACTTTGTGTAGTTTTGATCAGGAATGGATGCTGTACTTTGTCAAATGCTTTTTCAGCATCTATTGAGAGTATCATATGGTTCTTGTTCTTTCTTTTATTAATGTGTTCTATCACATGGATTGATTTGCGGATGTTGAACCAACCCTGCAGCCCTGGAATAAATCCCACTTGGTCGTGGTGAAAAATCCTTTTAATGTACTGTTGAATCCTATTGGCTAGTATTTTCGTAATAAATTTTGCATCTGTGTTCATCAAGGATATTGGTTGTAGTTCTCTTTTTTGGTGGGATCCTTGCCTCGTTTTGGGTTCAAGGTGATGCTGGCCTCATAAAATGAGTTTGGAAGTTTTCCTTCCATTTCTATTTTTTGGAATAGTTTCAGGAGAATAGGAATTAGTTCCTCTTTAAATGTTTGGTAGAATTCCCCCTGGGAAGCCGTCTGGACCTGGGCTTTTTTTGCTTGGAGATTTTTGATGACTGTTTCAATCTCCTTATTGATTATGGGTCTGGTCAGGTCTTCTAATGCTTCCTGGTTCAGTTGTGATAGTTTTTATGTCTCTAGGAATGCATCCATTTCTTCCAGATTGTCAAATTTGCTGGCATAAAGTTGCTCATAGTATGTTCTTATAATTGTCTGTCTTTCTTTGGTATTAGTTGTGATCTCTCCTCTTTCGTTCATGATTTTCTTTAATTGGGTGGTTTCTCTTTTCTTTTTGATAAGTCTGGCCAGTGGTTTATCAATCTTATTGATTCTTTCAAAGAACCAGCTCCTAGTTTCTTTGAATTTTTCTATTGTTTTTTTAATTAATTAATTATTTTTTTATTTGTTTATTTACAGCATAACAGTGTTCATTGTTTTGGCATCACACCCTGTGCTCCATGCAGTACGTGCCCTCCCTATTTCCCACCACCTGGTTCCTCAACATCCCACCCCCTCCCCAGCCGACCCTTCAAAACCCTCTGGTTGTTTTTCAGAGTCCATAGTCTCTCATGGTTCATCTCCCCTTCCAGTTTCCCTCAACTCCCTCTCCTCTCCATCTCCCCATGTCCTCCATGTTATTTGTTATGCTCCACAAATAAGTGAGACCATATGATACTTGACTCTCTCTGCTTGACTTATTTCGCTCAGCATAATTTCTTCCAGTCTCGTCCATGTTGCTACAAAAGTTGGGTATTCGTCCTTTCTGATGGAGGCAAAATACTCCACTGTGTATATGGACCACATCTTCCTTATCCATTCATCTGTTGAAGGGCATCTTGGTTCTTTCCACAGTTTGGCGACCGTGGCCATTGCTGCAATAAACATTGGGGTACAGATGGCCCTTCTTTTCACTCCATCTGTATCTTTGGGGTAAATACCCAGCAGTGCAATTGCAGGGTCATAGGGAAGCTCTATTCTTAATTTCTTCACGAATCTCCACACTGTTCTCCAAAGTGGCTGCACTAACTTGCATTCCCACCAACAGTGTAAGAGGGTTCCCCTTTCTCCACATCCTCTCCAACACACGTTGTTTCCTGTCTTGCTAATTTTGGTCATTATAACTGGTGTCAGGTGGTATCTTAATGTAGTTTTAATTTGAATCTCCCTGATGGCTAGTGATGATGAACATTTTTTCATGTGTCTGATAGCCATTTGTATGTCTTCGTTGGAGAAGTGTCTGTTCATAACTTCTGCCCATTTTTTGATATGATTACTGTTTTGTGTGTGTTGAGTTTGAGAAGTTCTTTATAGATCCTGGATATCAACCTTTTGTCTGTACTGTCATTTGCAACTATCTTCTCCCATTCCGTGGGTTGCCTCTTTGTTTTGTTGACTGTTTCCTTTGCTGTGCAGAAGCTTTTGATCTTGATGAAGTCCCAAAACTTCACTTTTGCTTTTGTTTCCTTGGCCTTTGGAGACGTATCTTGAAAGAAGTTGCTGTGGCTGATATCGAAGAGGTTACTGCCTATGATCTCCTCTAGGATTCTGAGAGATTCCTGTCTCACGTTGAGGTCTTTTATCCATTTCGAGTTTATCTTTGTGTATGGAGTAAGAGAACGGTCGAGGTTCATTCTTCTACATATCGCTGTCCAGTTTTCCCAGCACCATTTATTGAAGAGACTGTCTTTTTTCCACTGAATATTTTTTCCTGTTTTGTCGAAGATTATTTCACCATAGAGTTGAGGGTCCATATCTGGGCTCTCCACTCTGTTCCACTGGTCTATGTGTCTGTTTTTATGCCAGTACCACGCTGTCTTGGTGATCACAGCTTTGTAGTAAAGCTTGAAATCTGGTAATATGATGCCGCCAGTTTTGTTTTTATTTTTCAACATTTCCTTAGCAATTCGGGGTCTCTTCTGATTCCGTACAAATTTTAGGATTCTTTGCTCCAGCTCTTTGAAAAATATTGGTGGAATTTTGATTGGAATGGCATTAAAAGTATAGATTGCTCTAGGCAGTATAGACATTTTAACAATGTTTATTCTTCCAATCCAAGAGCATGGTACAGTCTTCCATCTTTTTGTGTCTTCTTCAATTTCTTTCATGAGTGTTCTGTAGTTCCTCGAGTACAGGTCCTTTACCTCTTTGGTTAGGTTTATTCCCAGGTATCTTATGGTTCTTGGTGCTATAGTAAATGGAATCGATTCTCTAACTTCCCTTTCTGTATTTTCATTGTTAGTGTATAAGAAAGCCACTTATTTCTGTACATTGACTTTGTATCCTGCCACGTTACTGAACTGCTATATGAGATTTAGTAGTTTGGGGGTGGAGTCTTTGGGGTTTTCCATATAAAGAATCATGTCATCTGCGAAGAGAGAGAGTTTGACTTCTTCCTTGCCAATTTGGATACCTTTTATTTCTCTTTGCTGTCTGATTGCCGTTGCTAGGACTTCTAATACTATTTTGAACAAGAGTGGTGAGAGTGGGCATCCTTGTTGTGTTCCTGATCTCAACGGGAAGGCTGCAAGCTTTTTCCCATTGAGGATGATATTTGCTGTGGATCTTTCATAGATAGATTTTATGAAGTTCAGGAATGTTCCCTCTATCCCGATACTTTGAAGCGTTTTCATCAGGAACGGATTCTGGATTTTGTCAAATGCTTTTCTGCATCAATTGAGAGGACCATGTGGTTCTTCTCTCTTCTCTTATGGATTTGTTCTATCACATTGATTGATTTGCGAATGTTGAACCAACCTTGCAACCCAGGGATGAATCCCACCTGGTCATGGTGGATAATCTTTTTAATGTGCTGCTGGATCCTGCTTGCTAGGATCTTGTTGAGAATCTTTGCATCCATATTCATCAGTGATATTGGTCTGAAATTCTCCTTTTTGGTAGGGTCTTTGCCTGGTTTGGGGATCAGGGTAATGCTGGCTTCATAGAAAGAGTCTGGAATTTTTCCTTCTGCTTCAATTTTTTGGAACAGCTTCAGGAGAATTGGTATTATTTCTTCTTTGATAGCTTGGTAGAATTCCCCAGGGAATCCATCAGGTCCTGGTCTCTTGTTATTTGGGAGCTTTTTGATCACTGCTTCAAACTCGTTACTAGATATCAGTCTATACAGGTTGTCAATTTCTTCCTGGTTCAAATTTGGGAGTTTGTAGTTTCCAGGAATGCATCCATTTCATCTAGGTTGCTTAGCTTATTGGCATATAACTGTTGGTAATAATTTCTGATGATTGTTTCTATTTCCTTGGTGTTAGTTTTGATCTCTCCCTTTTCATTCATAATTTTGTTAATTTGGGCTTTCTCTCTTTTCTTTTGGATTAGTGTGGCCAATGGTTTATCAATCTTATTGATTCTTCAAAAAACCAGCTTCTAGTTTCATTGGTATGTTCTACTGTATCTCTGGTTTCTACCTCATTGATCTCTGCTCTAATCTTGATTATTTCCCTTCTTGCATGTGGAGTTGGTTTGATTTGTTGTTGATTCTCCAGTTCTTTAAGGTGTAGAGACAGCTGGTGTATTCTGGATTTTTCAATTTTTTGAGGGAGGCTTGGATGGCTATGTATTTCCCCCTTAGAACCGCCTTTGCTGTATCCCATAGGTTTTGGACTGAAGTGTCTTCATTCCCATTGGTTTCCATGAATTGTTTAAGTTCATCTTTGATCTTCTGGTTGATCCAAGCATTCTTAAGCAAGGTGGTCTTTCGCTTCCAGGTGTTTGAGTTCCTTCTGAACTTTTCATTGTGATTGAGTTCCAGTTTCAAAGCATTGTGATCGGAGAATATGCAGGGAATAATATCAGTCTTTTGGTGTCGGTTGTGTCCTGCTTTGTGACCCAGTATGTGGTCTATTCTGGAGAAGGTTCCATGTGCACTTGAGAAGAATGAGTATTCTGTTGTTTTAGGGTGGAATGTTCTGTATATGTCTATGAGGTCCATCTGGTCCAAAGTTTCATTCAATGGTCTTATTTCTTTATTAATTTTCTGCTTCGATGATCTGTCTATTTCTGAGAGAGGCGTATTAAGATCTCCTACTATTATTGTATTCATATCAATATGACTTTTTATCTTGATTAACAGTTTTCTTATGTAATTGGGTGCTCCCATATTGGGGGCATAGATATTCACAATTGTTAGATCATCTTGGCGGAGAGTCCCTTTAAGAATTATGTAGTGTCCTTCTGTATCTCTGACTACAGTCTTTAGCTTAAAATCTAATTTATCTGATATGAGAATCGCTACCCCGGCCTTCTTTTGAGGCCCCTTGGCATGAAAGATGCTTCTCCATCCCTTCACTTTCAGTCTGGGTGTATCCTTAGGTTCAAAATGGGTCTCTTGTAGACAACATATGGATGGGTCCTGTCGTTTTATCCAATCTGCAACCCTGTGTCGTTTTATGGGCGCATTTAGGCCATTCACATTGAGAGTGATTATTGAGAGATAGGTTTTTATTGACATTGTGTTGCCTTTGAAGTCTTTCTGTCTGTAGATTGTTTCTATATTTCTGTTCAATGATATTCTTAGGATTTTTTCTCTTTTATAGGACCCCCCCTTAATATTTCCTGCAGTGTCGGCTTGGTGGTTGCATAGTCTTTTAAGCCTTGCCGGTCTTGGAAACTCTTTATCTCTCCATCCATTTTAAATGTCAGTCTTGCTGGATAGAGTATTCTTGGTTGCATGTTCTTCTCATTTAGTACTCTGAATATATTTTGCCAGCCCTTCCTGGCTTGCCAGGTCTCTGTGGAAAGGTCTGACGTTATTCTAATGGGCTTTCCTCTGTATGTAAGGAGCTTTTTTGTCCTAGCTGCTTTAAAGAGGGTCTCTCTTGAAACATAATTCCTCATTCTAACTGTAAGGTGTCGTGAGGACTTTCAAGAATCTAGAATCTTGGGAGGAAATCTTTCTGTCTCTAGTACATGAACGTTGTTTTCATTAGTGAGATTGGGAAAATTTTCAAAGACAACTTCTTCCACTATATCTTCTAGAATTCTTTCTTTTTCCTCCCCTTCAGGGATTTCAATAATTCTGACATTGGAACGTTTCATGGCATCGTTTATTTCCCTGATTCTGTTTTCGTGGCTTCTGAGCTGTTTTTTCCAGGCTTCCTCCTGATCCTTTCTATCTATCTGTTTGTCCTCCAGATCACTAATTCTATCTTCTGTCTCAGTTACCCTAGCTTTTAGAGAATTTAGATTAGATTGGAACTCATTGAGAGCATTTTGAACATCATCCCTGGTGGATATCAGTTCTGCCCTAACATTGTGAACATTATCCCTGGTGGCTTTCAGTTCTGCCCTAATCAATTCTGTTTGGTCATCCATGGCATTCTCCAAACTAGCTATTGCCTGGATAATTGTTAGTCTGAATTCCTTTTCTGACATATTGTCTATGTCAATAGCCATTAGTTCTGTTGCAGAATGCCCATCCTCTGTATTTTTCTTCTGTTGGGTATTCCTTCTCCTAGTCATTTTGGAAAGAGATGACTGAACAGATGCAGCTGGACTCATCGATTGTGGTGCAGTCAAGGTGCACCCTGGAACGCTTCTGTGCAATCAGGATTCCCCACCCAAATGAGAGAAAAAAGAAAAGAAAAAGAAATAGAGAAGAAGAAAGAAAAAAAGGGAAAGAAAAAAAGGGAAAAAAGAGAGAGAGAGAGAGAGGAAAAAAAGGGAAGATAAAAGAGAAGGCTCAGCCCAAGTGGGCCAGAAGGTAAGATTTATGAAGTATACAAACAAAAGCAGACAAACAAAAAGATTGATTAAAGTATATGACAAGAGAAAAAAATATATATATAAGGAAAAAAAAGGGAAGAACCTCATCAGAAAGAACCCCAAGTATAAGATTTATATATTATCAGACAAACACAAATTCACAGAAACACTGACAGAAGGAAAAATTGGGAGAGTGGTTATAAATTCTCAGTGTGGGTGAGGAAGTTTATTTTGATTCTTCCTGAAGGTATCTTGATGTTTTTGTTAAGGGACTCAACTTTCCTAAGTTACAGGGGGATTAGAAACTAATTTGCCTATAGGGGTAGCATTGATTGGGAAAGGGGATTAACTTGAAGTTTAACTCTATATGTATAGTAGCAAATAAAAATTTAAAAAGAATAAACTAGACTAAACTAAGTTAAAATTAAAAAAGAATTAAAAAAATAGAAAAGCAAAAGAAAAACACGGGTGTATGTATCAAAAAATTCAGGTTAGAAGGTTATTAAAGAATTTGATGTACTGGATCTCTCAGTGTGGTGGTAAATAGGTTAAAAACTTATCTGTATGTATAAAAAAAAAGAACCAGAATATTGGTAAAGAGTTCAAAATAAAAGTTGTATTTATGAAGTAGTGGTGGTTTTTCTCTTGTAGTCTTTTTTTTTTTCTTCCTTCCTGGTTGGTTTTCTGGGGGAGGGGCCTGCCACGTGGGTTTTCAGACAATGATGTTCCCTGAGTTAGGTCCTCCCGCTCCCCTCAAGGGAGTGAGCTCTGAGGAAACTGTTTTTTTCAGCCTTTTGTTCTCTGGGGGTTTTTATGTTCTTTCATCTGCTTTCTCTCGCCTTGACAGCTTTTGATGGTTTTTGGAGGTTTAGAGGAGAGCAAACTGCACCCTGACCTCCCTCTCAGAGAGAAGCCTCAGAATGTTTTGCAAAAGCTGCTGGCAGAGTCGGTTCTGAGTCACTGTCCCTGGGGATGCAGGAGTTCCTCATTGTACCCAAAACCAGGGCAGCGGTGGCTGTCTGGGCAGCTCCAGACCGCCAGAGAGGTTCTGAGCAGAGATCACACACTGAGATTTTCCCGCTGTCCCGGGCTGGGAATGTCTGGTTTTTCTGGATGCCAGAGCTCCAGGCTAGCGCCTATGAGCACCTATCCCAAGGGAGGGTGTGGGACGCATGTGTTTCAGTACTGCCGTCTGGCCAGGCTCCCAGCCCCTCATGGGAGACAGACCCCACTCGTTCTCGGGCGCGCTGTTGTTCAGGAGCACTGGTGGCTCAGGGACGGAGACCTGATTTCTCCGCCGCACTCTCTCTGGCTCAGCACCAGGGGAGGCTGTCCTGGGTCTGGGGACTTAGGTCCCTGACCCTAACCACCCAGGTTCCCACTATTACCCCCCGTGATCCTTTGCTCCTTGTTTTTTGAGTGCTTTCATCCAGACTCCAAGTTAATGCTGGTCCCCAGATGTAGAGCACTCTCGTGTTGGGGTATTACTTTCCAATCGGTCACCTCTGGTGGCTCGCTCCCCCTTTTGTTTATCTTCGGATATCAGTCTGACACTCCCAGCCAGCTTTACCTGCCACTGGCGTCTTCTGCTCCTGTAGAGATCCAGACGTGTATAATTCTGATCTCAGGCTGATTTCATGGGTGTTCGGAATTCTTTGGAAGGTAATCAGCTCACTTTAGGGTACAGGTTGAAATTGTGCCTCCTCCTACTTCCCCGCCATCTTGAATCCCCCCTCCTAAATTGCTCTCATTTTTAATACAGAACAATTTAGCTCTTGCCTCCTTTTCTCCATGTCTACATCTATCCCTCCGCAGTCAACACCCTTGAGTACTCTGGTACCTGGGACTTACCACTCATTAGAATAATACAAGGTGGTAGCTACAAAGGGATTTTAATCTGTGGAGCATACAGTAAACTGAATAAATGCAAGTTGTTGTGGTTAGGCTGTGTCATTAGCCAAAAAAATTTTATTTTAATCAAGTAATTCTGGGATCTGGGGGGATGACAAATACATTTTTCCCCAGAAGTTAAACAGGTCATGTGGTCCACTGGGGGAAGGACTACCTGCTCTGTGTACAGGTGACTGTGAGGCACTGTTTATGTGTCCTTGGGGATGGAGCAGCAGGGTTTGAAGGACAGTGAGAATGAGACTATGTGGAGAAAACTGTCCTTGTGCTCAGCGTGTTGTAACCAATTTCAGCCACTTTCACATCTAGGCATTTTATGAGTTTGTAAAGTAGAAAATAGTGCAGGATAAATGGGCCAAAAAGGCACATTTAATATTTTAAATAACTCTTCTTTCCTGCCCATTTGGCATAAAATTTCAGTTGCTTTTCTTTAAGCTTTGTTAATCCTAGAACTTCCTAAGGTGCTTATCATTGACTCCTCAAGCAAATGGGAATTTGCTTAAGGATAAGGAAACCTAGCAATCCTATGAAACCTTACAGTAATGATAATAATACAGCCCATTTCCTAACTAAAGAAATTGCCATCTTAAGCTATTCTACAACATCTCACTGTCATAGGATAGAGTTCAAATTTAGACTTGAGAATAAAGGGAAAACAAAGCTAAAACCACTTTATGTCTTATTCTTGTGTTTACTCTGAAAAGAATTAAAAACAGAGAAGGGGGAAATTTCTGTCAAGTTAAAAAAATACCGGGGCACCTGGGTGGCTCAGTGGGTTAAGCTGCTGCCTTCAGCTCAGGTCATGATCTCAGGATCCTGAGATCGAGTCCCACATCGGGCTCTCTGCTCGGCAGGGAGCCTGCTTCCCTCTCTCTCTCTCTCTCTCTGCCTGCCTCTCTGCCTACTTGTGATCTCTCTCTCTCGCTGTCAAATAAATAAAATCTTTAAAAAAATACCATTTATTTTTATTTTATTTTATTTTTTTAAAGATTTTATTTATTTATTTGACAGAGAGAGAGATCACAAGTAGGCAGAGAGACAGGCAAAGAGAGAGGAGGAAGCAGGCTCCCTGCGGAGCAGAAAGCCCGATGTGGGGCTTGATCCCAGGACCCGGAGATCATTACCTGAGCCGAAGGCAGTGACTTAATCCACTGAGCCACCCAGGCGCCCCTATTTTTATTTTTTTAAATGTGGGGAGAACACTTAACCTGAGATCTACCCTCAACACATTTTTAAGTGCACACTATATTGTCAACTATAGGTACAATATTGTATAGCAAAACAAACAAACAAACAAATAAACAAGTGTTTTCGCTGAAAGGAAAACTATGGTTAAAACAGAAAATGGAGACAGAGTTAATATAAGCTTAATGATGCAATGGGTCCTAATGGGATATTCTGTTTTGTTAACCCAGGCCCTTTTGCTCTCCAATTGTTCAAAGAAATAACCCACAAAATCTCAAACATAGCTCTGGAAAGCACAGAGAACACTTTCATAGGAACTAAAGACTTTGGTTGAAGGTAAGACCACGTGAGAAATCTCTAGCAATGAACTCCATCTTTAAAACGGACATACTTTGATCACAGTAAATTTTCACTTGGATAACAATAGAATTATATTTAGATGGAAACAAAGAGAACCAGAACTCTATCTATATTTAAACCACATGGTCTGAAGTGAAATGAGAACAGACCTCCTGGCAGATCTATGTCAGGAGAGTAGAATGAAACATAAGGGCTTTTCACCTAACCAGATTCAGAAGGAGATGGATCTGGGCTATGATTCAGACTCTGGCCTTCTCTCCAGCACTGTTTATCCCTGTATCTTCCAATGTTTCTCCTTTGTTGACATACTGTGGCTAGAGGCATTCAGGGCGTGCTCCTCTGAAAAGGGGTTCTAAGAGGAACACACTGAGCAAATATTGATTTGGCTTTTCTTTTCTTTTTCTTTTTTTTTTTTTTTAAGTGGGAGAGAGGTGGCAGGGAAGTGCAGAGGGAGAGGGAGAATCTAAAGCAGGCTTCATACTGGGTGTGGGAGGGGGAGTGTGCTTGATCTCACGATTCTGAGATCATGACCTGAGCCAAAATCAAGAGCCAAAGTGGCTGCACCAACTTGCATTCCCACCAACAGGGTAAGAGAGATCCCCTTACTCCACAGCCTCTCCAACACATTTTGTTTCCTGTCTTGTTAATCTTTGCCATTAGAACTAGCGTAAGGTGGCATCTCAGTGTGGTTTTGATTTGAATCTCCCTGATGGCTAGTGATGATGAACACTTTTTCAGGTGTCTGTTAGCCATTTGTATGTCTTCGTTGGAGAAGTGTCTGTTCATGGCTTCTGCCCATTTTCTGACATGATTATCTGTTTTTTGGGTGTTGAGTTTGAGGAGTTATTTATCGATGTTGGATATCAGCCCTTTGTCTGTAGTGTCATTTGGGAATATCTTCTCCCATTCCATGGGGTGCCTCTTCATTTTTGGAGATTCCTCAAGAAATTAAAAATAGGGGTGCCTGTGTGGCTCAGTGGGTTAAAGCCTCTGCCATTGGCTCAGGTCATGATCCCAGGGTCCTGGGATTGAGCCCCGCATCATGCTCTCTGCTCAGCAGGGAGCCTGCTTCCTCCTCTCTCTCTGCCTGCCTCTCTGACTACTTGTGATCTCTGTCTGTCAAATAAATAAATAAAATCTTTTTAAAAAAAAGAAATTAAAAATAGAGCTTCCCTATGACCCTGAAATTGCACTACTCGGTATTTACCCCAAAGATACAGATGTAGTGAAAAGAAGGGCCATCTGCACCGCAATTTTCATAGCAGCAATGGCCATAGTCACCTAATTGTGGAAAGAACCAAGATGCCCTTCCACGGACGAATGGATAAGGAAGATGTTGTCCATATACACTATGGAGTATTATGCCTCCATCAGAAAGGATGAATACCCAACTTTTGTATCAACATGGATGGGACTGGAAAAGAATATGCTGAGTGAAATAAGTCAAGCAGAGAGAGTCAAGTATCATATGGTTTCATTTATTTGTTGAGCATAAGGAATAACATGGAGGACATGAGGAGATGGAGAGAAGTGAGTTTGGGGAATCAGAGGTTGGAGACGAACCATGAGAGACTGTGGACTCTGAGAAACAAACTAAGGGTTTTAGAGGGGAGGGGTGGGTGTTGGGAGGGCCTGGTGGTATCAAGGAGGGCACGGGTTGCATGGAGCAGGAACTTAAGGACACTGAGGTAAAACCATCTGAGAACAACATAGTTTGTTATTTTTATGATTTAAAAAATCTTTTACAGAATTTTGCCATACTGACTTAAGCTATTTTTTAGCAATTTGCTTTTATTAATTTTTAAGATTTTATTTATTTATTCATGAGAAACAGAAGGGGAGGCAGAAGGAGAAGCAGGCTCCCTGCTGAGCAGTGACCAGGACCCTGAGATCATGACCTGAGCCGAAGACAGACTCTTCACTGACTGAACCACTCAGGTGTCCCTCTCTTATTAATTCTTTAAAAAGCATTCAAAAGTGTCAGTATGAAACAGCAATAACCCATTCTCACTTGTCAGTTTGTATTCCTCAGGCTTCCGTGCTATCAGCTGGTGGGGTCACTACAGAGTATGGGGCTTGCACAAGTGCTGGGAAGACCTGAAGCACAGGTCGCTGGGGTGAGGTGGGGCCAGGGTCAGAGGTCCTCTGGCCGGCTGCTCATGCCAGGCTTCGTCAGTTTGTGGCTAATACAGTGACTTGGTTCTATGGGTTTTGGTCTCAACAGCTTCTGTTTTTAGGAAATGTGTCGTAAGAAAGGTTCTAGTGGAGGCAAAAATGAGGACGTGGGCAAGTCTGTTTGTGGACGGGGTGCAGGGGGTACTCTGAGCTGTGCCTACCGGGAGGAGGACGTGTTTTCCCGACTGGCGGTGAGTGCCCTGGGCAGAGCGTCACCTGAGCGGACAGCCTGGCACCCACGTCCCGTGACCCCAAATCAGAGAACACCCTGCCCAGGGGCGGGGTGGGGGCGACGCAGAGGTGTCCAGTCAGACAGTGTCGGGGTCAGATTCGCTGGTAGAAACAGCTGAAAGAGCAGCACGGCGGTGGGTGTGTCGGGGACAGGCCAGTGAGGGTTCCCTGCCCACCAGAGATGACTGCGGGCTGAGTCCGGGCAATGGGACTGCAGAGCCAGGGACAGGCTCCTCAGGGAGGAAGGAACTCAAACTCCCACGTTGGAGGCTCCCTGGGCGCAAGCTGTGGGGACTCCACTGGCCCACAGAGCACTGAGGCTGTTGGCGGGCAGCTGTGTGGTAGCAGAGGGGGACACACCGACTCAGGCTGCCCACGTGAGGCTCATTCAAGCAGCAGACGATGGAGGCCAGAGGCTGGGTAGCTCACCCAGGACCGCACCCCTGTCTAGGCCACAGCCTCCCCCATCTGCACGGGAGGAGGAGCCCCTGTACTCACCTGCCTGCCTGGGGAGAGGTGTCAGGAGTGTGGACCCGAGGTCACCAGCGATCAGAGGGAGCAGGGCAGCCTCGAGGCACAGGACAAGATGGAGGAGTTCTAGAAGGAGCCACAGTGTGTCCGAGGGACAGCCTATGGGACCAGAGAAGCTGGATGAGGTGGGGCAGCATGAGGGACACCGACAGACACTTTAAAGGAAAAGAAATCCCTTAGCCCTGATTGTGATCCCACAGAATTTTCCAGTTTACACCACTGTGTCCATTTTACAAGCGTTACATAATTTTATTCACACATTTGACCTCTGAGAGGATTGGCATACATTTCATCTGACGCACAAGCACGTACACCAGGAGAGGCATGAAGGAACAGCTTTGCTGCAAAAGACGGCAGCCACCTGCCGTACAGAGTAGGAATTCCTGTGAGGTCGTCTCGGGACGCTGCCAGCCCCTCCTGCCACTGGACGCTGGGAGCGGTGCTGGGGAGATGGAGGGAGTTGAGCTTATTTGAAGGTTTATTTTATCCCTCTTAAATGCTTGTTTGGCAGTGAACTACAAAACTGGAAAAGAGAATATGCAATTAGAACTTCAGTAATGTCAGGAATGGGATTTGTTTTTTGTGCACTTTGAGGTAACTATGTTAAGAAGCACGTTGAGGAGAAGGAAAGGAAATGTGAGTCGGGGGAATCAGAGGGGGAGATGAACCATGAGAGTGTGGATTCTGAGAAACAATCTGAGGGTTTTAGAGGGGAGGGATGTTGGGGGAGGTTGGGAGGGCCTGGTGCTGGGTACTAAGGAGGGCATGGACTGCACGGAGCACTGGGTGGGATGCATAAACAAGGAATCTTGGATCACTGCATCAAACAAACACTAATGATGTATTTTATGGTGACTACCACAGCACAACAAAAAGTAAAATAAATAAATAAATAAATAAATAAATAAATAATTAAAAGAAGCACATTTAATAGACGATTTTAAAAGAATGTTTGGAGAAATCCAGCTTACTGGAAATGGGAAAGACTTTCACGTCTGTTAGAGTTGGAAAGGGCTCCAGCGTGACCCAGCCAGCCCTTACAGAGAGTTTGAGGCACAGAGAGGCTGAGAAGCGTCTAGAACATCCCACAGGTTGTCAGAGCAGAGACCAGCATCCAGGCTGTGTTTTCTCTATTCAACTACATTGGTTTAGACAAATAACACTTTGAAAGTGTGATTATTTCAAGACATCCCCCACATCCATTTCAATGAGTTTGTCAATGCTGTTTCTCCAAGTGGCTGTTTTCATGAGCAACAAATTTCTCCTTTGGACACCCTTAGAAATCGAGGAGCCTGGGGGCTACTTAGGTATTGTTCCCCCTCATTCGTCCAGGGGAGAATCTCCAGACCTCGTGGGCATTGTGTTTACACGTGCTGGTGCTGGAGGCAGATGGGGCTCCCGGTTTTCAGGGCCGCAAGCCACAGCTGTGAGGGTTTGCAGGAACAGAAGCAAGGCCGGATGGACCACATTGGCACCAGGAATGCCTGCAGACCCTTCCTCAGCATGCCCCAGCTGGTCAGCCCTTCCGAAGCCTGTGGCAGGGTCTCCAACGTCAACACATCCTTTATTCCCCATAAACTCTAGGTAGCGTCGAGTCTCTGCCCTCTGGTCAAGCAGCCATTTCAGAGGGCTCCAAGTTGCCCAGCACTTTGGGTCCAGATCCAAGTCCTTTCTCATTCTTTTTCTTTGAGGGTTACGGGGATTTTGATGTGGGTGAACTGGCAGGGAAGTACGGAGTGAAACCTCTACCGCTGCTGGACTTCACAGTTACATGAGGAAAAAAAACCCATTTTTGCAAACTGGCTTTAGTTCACAATGTATGGTCCATCGCAGAAAGGATCTGGAGTCTACATCCTGGTTTGGGCTCTTGCCTCCACGCCTGACCTTTTGTCTCACGCACCTACCAGTCCCAGCGGCCCTGCCCTGGCCGCCCGCTCTTCTGACCTGAACCTGGGCTACGCCCCCAGGCCAAGCTTGGACTCACCCCTCAGGCTGCATCCCTGGGCCCCGCCGGCACAGTCCAGGCTCGCGTTTCCGCCGCGTCGCCGGGGAACCAAGGCCGGGGAGAGGCCGCAGCCCCGACTCTGGGGTCCCGTCTCAGCTTCTGGGTCCCGCACCGGCTCTGGCTGTGGGGCCGCACGGATGGGCCCGCGCTCGCCCCGTTCTGTTTCCAGCGGCCGTTGGGCTCGCTCTGCCGTCCGCGCCGGCCCGCTGCGGGGACACATGGCCGGTCGGGCTCCCGGTGCGGAGGGTCCGGCCGGGCCCCAGGGAGGGCGTGGGGCGGGGGCCCCTGGGTCGTCCCGGGCGGCCCCTCCTGACGCACCCGCCGTCTTCCCGCTTCGTTACTCACGAATCTCCCGTCACTTTCCGGCCAGCGGTCCTGCGGGGAACTTGCCCCGAGCCTCTGCACCCTGGCCCAGCAGTCCGGACTGTAAAGCCGATTGTTACCGAACACTCGTTCTTACCTTCCTTTTGGCTCACTTTCTAGGTAAGCTCAGGGAGAAGGTCACATTCGTGCCGGATGCTTGCAAACACCCCATCTTTGAGGACACGGAAAATGGACTGAAGGGACATAAGACATTTTTCTCAGGTGTCAGTCCTGAGAAATAACGAACGGAAACGGCCTTTACCTGTAGGACGGCCCTGCAGGTGCCAGACAGAGCAGGTGCGGGACAGCGGACCCTTCTCTGCCCTGACCCCACTGACCCCATGGACCCCACCTTCTCTCCCCTGACCCGGGGGAGCCGGTGACCGTGTGGGTTCCTTCCCCATCCCTCCCAAGGAAGCTGGAACTTACACGAGCCTCAAAGAAAGAACCCTAAAATCCTCTGCCGAGAAAGACCTGCTATTTTTTTTTTTAAGATTCTATTTATTTATTTGGCAGACAGAGATCACAAGCAGGCAGAGAGGCAGGCAGAGAGAGATGGGGAAGCAGGCTCCCTGCTGAGCAGAGAGTCCGATGTGGGGCTCGATCCCAGGACCCCGAATTCACGACCTGAGCCAAAGGCAGTGGCCCAACCCACTGAGCCACCCAGGTGCCCCAAAAGACCTGCTAATTTTAAGGACTAGAAGAGGAGGCCTAGACAGGACAATCAGTGGTTCCCAAGGGTAGACCTGGATGCCAGACCTGGAAACCTGGTCCGTGGGAAGGGTTGTGGGAACTAGTGAGCTAACTGCCATGGTAGCGCTCATGTGGGGAACACATTGAAAGTAGATTTAGAGGCTGCAGATTAGAAATTGCCCAACATGGAATTTTTATCCATTTGTGGGAGGCAAGCATCCCAGTGGGTATCACTCACTGATGTAATTATAACCTTAACGTATTATAACTTAGGACTCCAGCAGGAGCTAATATGTACCTTATGAAGTGATACTTTGTCCCAAAATGTCTCTTTCTAATCTAAAAATTAGGTAGACCTTGAAACACTTTCTTGAGCCAGATAAAGGAAAACAAGTATAAAGATGGTTTGAACTTACAGTATATTTTTTCTTTCTGTGTTAAGCATCTTTGCTTTAAAGGAAGCTAAGGGTAATTACTGATAATTAAGGAATTAATTTTAATTTTTTTTAAAAAAGATATGCTTCCTTGTGAACTCAATAGTCCTATGCCAGTTAAACCCAAGTACAGACTGAGTTTGCTCAGGAGCTATGACTATAGAAAGGCTTGGAACATTTTCTGTCACTAAGCCTATGTCCCTCTGAGAATAGGCTCAATTTGAAGCTAGTGTAGATTCAAAAAAGCAATTAGCTAGCCTCTTAGGAGGTAATTTCAACCCCTGAATTAGCCAAAGGTCAAATTATAGATGAATGGATGAAGAAGATATACACATACAGAAAGGAATGTTACTCAGCCACCAAAAAGAATGAGAGCTTGCTCTTTGCAACAACACAGATGGGCCTAGAGTGTGTTATGCTGAGTGAAATAAATCAGACAGAGAAAGACAAACGGTATTTGATTTTACTTTCATATGGAATAAAAAAACCCACAAGACAAATGAACAAACAAACTGGCTCGAGCACAGAGAATAGACTGGTGGTTGCTAGAGGGGAGGCTGGGAAGGGATGAGCAAAACAGATAAAGGGATGAAGAGGCACAAACCTTCAATCATAAAACAAAGAAGTCACAGAGATGAAAAGTACAGCATAGAGACTATCATCAATACTCTTGTGATGGGAACAGATGGTGACTGTCCTTACCATGCTGAGCACGGAGCACTGTACAGCGTTGTTGAGTCGGGATATTGTACACCTGAAACTACTATAACATTGTATCTTAATTATATTTCCTTATTTTTTTAAAGTGGGACCCTTAAAAAAAGTGAGGAGGTATGTTTTTTGCAGAATATACTTTGCATAGAGAGTTTGACACCCATGTCGACAAAGACTCCAGAGGAGGCTCTCCAGATGTGGCCCTGGTCATTTGCTTTTTGAAGGTGAGGAGGGCAACAGAAGCATGGGTGAAATGCAGACTGCCGTCTCGAGACTTGCGAGCCCGAACTATCGGCGGGTCTTCCCCGTCCAAGGGCACAGCAGTACCGATGCAGCCACAGTTAGGAGGGAGCTCCAAAGGGTGGGCATCGGGTCCATCTGCTGTGAAAGTACCAAAGAGAGGACTGTTTAAATGCAGCCATCAGTGAAACGAGGCCGGCAGCTCGTGGCGATATCAGGCCTGTCTTGCTCCTTGAGCTCCAAACTGGGCTGGGCTCTTGCTGTTGGAACAGCTGCACTGGGTCACCAGCTCCTGGGGAGAAGAGCCAGCTGCGTTAGTCCTGCAGAACTGTGCCTGGGCCCTTTGCCCACCCCTGACGTCCTCTTTCGAGCAGACAAGGACACGAAAGCCCACAGATCTGTATATCCTACAGTCTAACCCTGAAAGCTGCAACACAAAGCAGTGGTGTTAAGCCGTGCAACAACTCGCGGCCCATGTTCTTTTTGCAGTCATGCTGCCAGGCTTCTGATGCTCCTGCCGGCTGATTCCACTGGGAAACCTGCCAGGTGCTCCAGGGGGAACTTGAGTGCGCTGTCCCTGAGCCCTGATGTAGCTGTTTACTGCTCTCAGGAGTGTGACACCAGCTGCCTGGAAGCTGGGAGGGCAGCAGGAGGCAGGACTCCCTCTGCAGTCGGCACACGGCTCCTCATGGTTTGGGGCTACGGTTTTCTGTGACTGACACTGGGAAATCAAACCTAGTTCTGATCCGACCTCAGGAGTGAAGATAATCTCCCAGAATTCTTCAAAGAGGTACTTTCCCCATAATAACTCACAGTCTGGTTACCTAATCATCTGGCAATAGCAGAAATTTTGTGATCTGTCATTTTGAATCTTTTCTTTCTCTTCTTGTCCTACCTCTATAATCTTAACAGAACTGACCATTACTTTTCTTTTTTTTTTAATTTAAATTCAATTAGCCAACATATAGTACTGTTATGTCCCTCAATAATGGGTCCGTGATCAAAGGAGTGAGATTGATACAAAGCAAACGTCAAGCAAAGCTTTATCTCACACAAAGCATCGAGAATCAAAACGACCGTCAAGCCGACGGGTCGGGGCTTTCTCTTATAAAGAGGTGACCTCTCTCTGTGTTACAGACTAGCTTTTAAGGGCAAAGGCCATGTGGTTGGGCCTGGCCACACACAGGTGGCCGATGACATTGTAACACACAGAGAAACCTGCACAGTCATGCTAGGTCACACATAAGTGACCAATTGAATTACAGTTTACCCCATGGTAGCCACTTGAACAAGCCTATCACCTTGGTCAGAATTGGCGCCCAAAAGGCGGGCCCACACTCCTTGGTATCTAGGAAGACAGTGTGCGCCCCACTGATCAGATGTCTCCACCTGGCCTGACCCACCCTTGTATTTGGGTTTTGTTACCTGGGACTGGTTTCCGGGACTTGCTTTTAAGTAAGTTCCCTGGGGGAGGGGGGCAGGGTCAGTTTAAGTTTTACTGCATAAACAACAAAACGGCTGTTTAACCGGGATGGCATCACTCTGGCTAAACAGGCCCTCACAGCACATCGTTAGTTTTTGGCGTAGTGTTCAATGACTCACTGGTTGTGTGTGACACCCAGCGTCGGTCACATCCTGTGCCCTCCTTATTGCCCATCCCCCACTTATCCCATCCCCTCCCCTCCCTCCCCTTCCACAACTCTCAGCTTGTTTCTCCCAGTCTAGAGTGGATGCTGGTGCCCTGAAATGACTTGTGAACAAAAGGGGTTTATTTCCGTTTCTTCTTCACCCTGTTGCCTGCATTTTGTATTCCAGAAAATTGCATTTTACATTATTTCCCCCCTTAAATTCCAATGTTGACGAACTAGGGTGAGTCACATCATATTTTTAGGTGGAGAATAAAAGGAAACCACCATAAAACACTCAGGATGACAAGGAGATTCATAAAATATCAGTTCTGGTGCATTTTATGCTCTCTGAAATAGCTCAACTCCCGCTAGGTACCCGTTCCTCCGGTGTGGCTCTTTATTGTGTCCTGTAGCTAACTGTGCTCAGTTTTTATGCTTTCCCAAAACCAAGTCTTCGTTTTGTAAATAGACACACAGCTAGGAAGGTGTTGTGACATCTCAGAGTTATTTAAAAATCTCCCTCGGGAGGTTTTTGCCCCGGGAAATCGTAAGAGCCAGCTGCAGGCAAGCCCCCACCAGGACGGTGGCTTGTCTTGCTCACTGCGGCTGAGTGGCTCCTGACTCTACCCTTTGGTCTGCTCCCTTCGGTTTACATTTTGGAGCTTAATCATGCCACCGCAGTATGGTGAGTGGGATCAGCCGGGCTGCTCGTGACTCGGCCTCCCAATGTCCTTCACCCGCCAGCTGTGCTACTGGGCAGAGGCTCACAGACGTCAGGCTCTTGGCTACCTGGCTGGACCGCCGAGACCTGAGATGAGCAGCATTGCAGGAAATAGAAGGACCCACCCGAGGAGCACAGGGGAAAATGGGGACATCGACTGATAAGAGAAAGGCTTCCTAGATAAGCGACTTTGTGTTCTGATGCATCTGGGGCGTCATTTGAATAAAAAGCTGCCACCCGGGGCTGGCGTTCTTGGCCTCTGCGGGGACGACAGAGGGACTCCAGCTGGGCTCAGCACGATGCGGGGCTTTTCCGCTCTCAGAGGACTCCCTCCTGCCTCTCTGACCCCACTTTGCCTCCAATGACCCAGCTCTGGGATAGGAAACCTGGACTCTAGGGGTCTCCTTTGCCAGCGGGCAATGCTGGGGTTTGTGTAGCAAGTGGCAGGTGTGTGGCTTCCGCCGTCGCCAGTGGATGAGCGTGGGCAGGTGTGGCAGTGTCCCTTCTGGGAGCCCCCGCCCAGCGAGGCTCTGCTCAGCCTGGTGCCCTGCCCATAGACCCGAGTGTCCCCCAGGGGCGGGGGTGCTCCTCTCCGCTGGTGTTTCTTTGTTTCGAATTCTTCAGGCCTTCTGTGTTTGCGACCTATTTAGTCATCTCTAAGTACTCTGCATTTTAGACGTTAGCCACCTTTTACTCGGTGAACACACACTATTTTAAAATTCCCATGTGCAGGTTAAACAGCACTCCCAGAATGTGGAGTAGGGACCTGAAAAATCTGTTCTTCGGTAAAAGTAATGAGAACATTGGCAAAATTGAAAAAATAAACTTCAGGGGTGCCTGGGTGGCTCAGTGGGTTAAAGTCTCTGCTCTCGGCTCAGGTCGTGATCCCAGGGTTCTCACTTGGGGGGGGCTTCTCTCCCCCACACCCTGCCTCTCTGCTTACTTGTGATCTCTGTCTGTCAAATAAATAAATAAAATCTTTAAAAAAAATAAACTTCTTCAATGTGCTAGAATTTAACCAAAGGCTGGCAACATTGCAAGGAGTTTTTATTCAAGAAAAATGAGTGAATCTTGGTAAGCTCTTCTGCGGCATTTTAACTTTTCCTATTCCAGCCCTTCTGCACCCGCTCTGCAGTGGCATTGGAAACAGACAGCCCCACAGTCCTGGGGGTGGGAAGCAGCAGAGCAGAGACCAGACACCCCTGGATGGCGTAGGACGGGCTTGAAGCTGACCTGAGTCCGTGCCCAGATCACTGCTGCTACTGGACGGGTCTGGCAGTTCTTGGGAAACCTCCATTCAAGGACCTGTCTTTATTTGGCCTGGTGCAGAGCTTCCTCCATATAAACAGTCTTTGCCCTGGGGCATTTGTTGAAAAACACCAGTGGCAATCACTTAACACAGCAGCTGCCTGAGGCAGCAGTGACTCTGTTGGCAAACAAGATGCTGACCAAAGTAACAGAAGGAAAACCTGCGGATGACATGCTCACAGGGCTTGGGAAATTCCAGCATATTCCCGAGAATATAAAATCCCCGAGAATATAAAAAGCCATGCCCATGCTGCCCAGGAAAGATCTGTGAGGGCTCCAGTCTCTCATTTCGTGTCTGCCGTGAGGGTCTTCACAAGCAGGATGGAATGCGTGACCCAGTGTGGTAAAGTGACTGTCAGAGGGTCCAAGAGACTCCAACACACACACAAAGCCTCACAGCCAAGCTTAGGGAACTTGCACCTCCAGACTTTGAGGGGAGTCTCCGTTCAGTCATTATCGGGCCACACCCCTCCCTGAGCAGAGACTTCAGTGACCACATAGAACAGAGAACACAGACTTCACAGAATTAATTCAGGAAAGTCACAAAACAAACAGCAGCAGCATAATAATAACGAAGAGAAAGAAGCATAGCACTTCTGGGGCAAGGACATGGTCTGACTCCTAGAGCTGCCACATCTTATTCTTTAAAATGCCCAGGTTTCAACAAAAATTATGAAATATCCTGAAACAGGAAAGCTTGGCTCATCACAGAAAAAAAGTCAAGAGAAACTCTTCATGAGGAATCAGAGACATTGGACTTTGTAGGCATAGACATTAAGTCAGCTATTGTACACATGTCTTAGGAACAATGTTAGACTTGGTTTGAGGTCCAAAGAACTAGAGGAAAGTACAAGTGTGATGTTTTACCAAAAAGAGAATATGAATAAGCAGATAGAAATTATAAAGTAGTACCAAAGAGAACTTCAGAAACTGAAAAATAGAATGACTAAAATGAAAAGAATTCAGTGTAGCAGCTAAGAGCAGATTGAGTTGTCAGAACGAAGAAACAGAAAATTTGAAGATAAATCAACTGATATTATCCAGTCTGAGAAACAAAGAAAAAGAAATAAAGACAAACAGCAGGGTCTCGGAGATCTGTGAGGCACCATTATGCACACCAACATACGCATTATGGGAGTCCCAACGGAGAGGAAGGAGAGAAAGGGGGAGAAAGGATATTCTTTCCCAAATTTGATGAAAAAATTAGAATCTACACATCTAAGAAACTCAAACAAATTTCAGAAAACTCAAGGAGAGACACACCTAGAAGAATCAAAGTATCAAAAGACCCAGAAACAATCTTGAAAGCAATAAGAGAGGAGGGAACTCTCCTGGCCAGTGTATCCTTAATAGCACTAACAGCTGATTTCTACATGCAGCAAACTGTCCTTCAAAAAAGGAGAAGCAAAAATGGTAAAGTAAGGAAATCCAAAATTTACCCCTCTACAAAATCATGACTAAATTGGCAAAAATTACTAAAATCAAAAATTTTTGGAACTCTCATTTTGATTTCACTAGGCCTTCAAATCTGAACAGGACCAAACACTGTCAAGGTAAAATTTTGAAAATTCTGAATGTGTTTCTTGGCACTTTTTATTTCTGCTAGTAACATATGGTCTTTAGCTGTGAGCCTACCCTGTTAAATTATATCCAGCATATTCTGCTTCCTTTCAAAACCCTTGAAGTTTTTCAAAAAAATTACATGTAGTTAATATTCTGATTTTAACTGGGAAGTTTACCAAAGTTTTGTTTTTAAACAGTGGTCTTATAATGTTGAACTGTGTGATTCTGTGTAACTGGGTTGAAGGGCACATCTTTCAGCTCTAAGATCCTCCGTACCCAGGCCAAAGTCTCCAATCCAAAGCAAGACCCAGTTTGACTTACATTTCACTGGGACTATAAATGAGAATGCAGTCAAGTAACAAATGTTTTTCAGCCTTGAACTCTAAATTCAAAGTCGTATAAAGAAAAGTGCTAAAAGGCCTTTAATTTTGTTGATTTTTCTACTTTGGAAATACCTTGTAGGTATCGAAGTCAGCATTAAGGTAAATGCAGAATCAGAAACTAAATTTTGAAATACATAATGGATTATGATTTATAAATAACTCGTAAGAAAGATTCAAGTAGAACAAGCTAGCATTTTCATAGTCACCAGAGAATGCACTATTAATCTAGGAAATGCTGAATTGAAATAGACATACACATTACCTATATGTAATTTTTAAATATGAACTGTTACTCAGTTTTTATATGTTTGCATGTGCAGAAGTGTAGATAGAAGATTGGCCCCTCAACAGTCTTGTCTTTCTTTCATTAATTATTTAATGATAAGCACCACATAACAGGTGAATGGTATACTTCATATATATGTCAGACAATGTAAATAAAGACAAAATCTCCTGAAACAAAGAAAGTTATTTTTTATGCTCACAGTTTTTCACTCTGGACATTCCTTGCATTGGTTATGCTTTCTCCCTCCTTCAGGGCCCAGGTACTGAGGTATGTTGGAGTGTGAACTTGGACGTGAACCAGCGGCTGAGGGTGACTTTGGGAGAAGTCCTCATTTCTTCGTTATGGACTCCCTGTGGCACCCACCTGCTCTGCTGACAAGCAGGACGTGTGTTGCTGGCACATTTGCTCCAACCGTGTTCCTGGTGAGGCCACCGGCTGCATTATATTTAGAATAGTATCTCCAGGCCCTTCTCCAAATAGGTCTCTGGTGATGTACATTCTGAAATTATACCATTACAGATTATTATAAACACATTATTTTTTAACTTTAAGCTATTTTGTGTTAAAAAATTCATCTTTCAAATCCATGAACTCCTAGAAGGAAAAACCGTTGTGGAAGCAGCCTAGAGAAATTCCACAGGCTTTGATATTAATTAAGAATAACCCCTGATTGTAAGATTTCAGGAGAAATAGTTTGTAGGACCATAATCATAAGCATGGCACCTTCCATGACAGCTCACAATTGGCTCCACAGAGCACCTCACTTCCTGCTAGAACGCTAGGGCAGCCCCCTCGCTGTCACGTGGTTCTCCCTGATAGCATTCTCCAGGACTACCGGACTGTTGTGGGCTGATCTCACTAGTCACAGTAACCTCAGCGTCTGGGACTGTGCCAGGAACATAAATGCAATCAGTATTTGATAGTTTGATTGCATGCGGAGAGATTTTCAACCTAGAAAGGCCTTGGTCTTGGCCGCACTTGGTCCATTTCAGAATCAACTTGCTAAGGTCCATCAAAGAAATCCTCTTGGAATTTTGATTGGTATTGCACTAAATTTGTATTTACTTTGAAGGAAATTTTAACGATATTATTTTCCAACCCAGGAATGTGATTTCTTTTCTGTTTATATATTTTAAAAAAGTTTAATAAGATTATGTCATTTTTTCCCTAAGAATTTGGCTCCTAATTTGTTAGTTTTCTTCCTAGATACCTCATACGTCTATTGCCGTTATAAATGCACCTGCTTATCATTACATTTAAACTGATGTTTAGAAAGGTAGTGAGTTATATAAAGTGTAAAGCTTAAGCCTAGGGTGCATTTGAAAATCATGAGTAGGTTACTAGCCTTTCTCTACAGGACCATCTGAATCCATCTCTCAACCCCATAAAGTAAGTACTAAAAACATCCCTCTGAATCAAAGTCCAACTGTTAGTGGTAGGTGCATGATTCAGACTTAAACAGAGACTCTAATTTATGACTGTGGTTATTCAAACCTGAGGAAAGAGTATGAAAGTAGAATTGTGATGCTTTGTTTTCCAAGGTTGTATTCTGGGAATACAGCAGGGCCTGTGGCAAACAGCACAGGAGAAATGTCTAACATTTTTCAGGGACCTTCTCAGTTACAGTTCACTTCAGGCTAGTGGAGATACACAGCGTCATCTTATTTACGAGCATGATAACGGCAGCAACGTCAGAAAACACAGAACATACAAAGAAGGAAACAGCGGTCTCCATGGAGACCCACCAATGACCCCCAAGTGTTCTTACCTTCATTCCTGCTCCCCTGTTTGTAGTTTGGCTGAGAGCAAAGCTGGGCTGTTCAGTTGGTTCCAAGTTACATGTGGGCCCATGCCTTCTTTCCTTGTCCCTCCTCCTGCCAGTGCTCCAGGCGGGTCAACGCTCCTCTGGGCAATGGCAGAAGCATGGAGGGCAAGGCCCCGTTTTGGCAGCAGCTTTCACCCTGTTGGCCAGTGTGCGATGTCGGCCCAGCCCAGCCTCAGTGTGGGAGGAAACAAACCCACCCGCAACGGAAGGCACGGCAAGGTGACATGGCACAGAGCCTGTGTGCGGGAAGAGGTGACAGTTTTGGGGGCCAATAGTTCAATTTCTCATCGCTCTTTTATTCCAGTAACAGAATACATCGTGCCTGCTCGTAATTCGAACACTTGCGGTGTCATCATTTGAGTGTTTTACTGATGGACATGAGCAGGACATGGGTATGTTTAAAAAATGTCATTTGCATAAAAAGGGCCAATTTTGCCAGACCCATGGCTTCCTAAGCTCTGTAATGCTCCACAAATGTTTGTGAGTTGCTGTTGTTAGAGGGAGAGTAACCATCTGGGACGTTTTTAGATATTCATCTTTTAAAAAGTGGCCTATTCTGGGTAAATCTTTAAGCCCTGAGCCACCAACACCTTAGCTACAAAAACGAGCATATGAGGCACTGAGCACAGCCCTGCGGGGACGTTGACCTCGGGAGACGGGGCTCCTTCTCTGCTGGCTGGTGCTGGGACCCTTGTCCTGTTTCATCTTTCTTACACAAGCACACGCTTCTTTGGAGACCTGCTGTCTTTTCTATGTAGAGATCAGTAGGCCAATAACAGGAATTTGGGGCTTAAGGAATAATTGCAGATTTTTTTTAAAGATTTTATTTATTTATTTGACAGAGAGATCACAAGTAGGCAGAGAGGCAGGCAGAGAGAGAGGAGGAAGCAGGCTCCCTGCAGAGCAGAGAGCCCGATGTGGGACTCGATCCCAGAACCCTGAGATCATGACCTGAGCCGAAGGCAGCGGCTTAATCCACTGAGCCACCCAGGCGCCCCTAATTGCAGATTTTTAACTGAGGATGAGTGCAAAGAGTGGCTAAGTAATCTGGGTGGAAATTTGTCTTGAGGTTTCCCACTGCTGAGAGGCTGCAGGATTCAGGTCTGGCCCAAATGCTAATCCGTGTGGAGTCATCGTTCTCTGATGGTCATAAAAGGAGCTGGTGATTTGAAGGGTCAGGGGCGCTTATGAGGAATCACCCCACATGACAAGGTGGCACCATCTCAGAACTACGGCCAGAGGAAGAGCATAGAAGGCAGATGATTCTGTGGTGCTTTCGCTCAAGTTCACTGGAACAAGCAAATCTTGCCTGATGTTAAGTGAGTTATTAATAAATAAAGCAGATTTGACAGAGTCCAGGCTGTAGCTGAAAAACTGGTAATTTGGCAGAGAATCTGGTTTCACATTCTCACTTATAAATGTGACTTTTAAAGTAATCTTGGACAACACTTACCAGTTAACCAGCTGTTTATTCCCTAGAAAATGTTGCCCTTTCTTAGATGCCAGTAAGTGTGTATGTGAGAAGTGGATGGAGCTAGGGGGTGGTAAGTGGAGGGGAAAGGGGTGGACGGAAGGAACAAACACAGGTCACAACACTTCCGACAGCAAGGTAAATAGGACAGCAAGGTAAATTCCCTTCATTAGTCCCCACGTAAATACAACATACCCTAAAATGACCTTCTTCACTGACTGCACGTCCCACTAAATCGTGAACTCCATTTGTTGTAGTTAGTGTGTATTCTCAGAGCCTGGCCCAGTTTCTGGGATATAATAACTCTCAACAAACATGTTTTCAACGAGTGGTTGGACATACACGAGGGATGCTGATAGCACAAGAAGAGTTTGCTATGACAGGCAAAAAGAATCAGGAAATTGTCTTACACTGTTTCTCATGTCCTCTTTCAATTGGGTCTTTCCTAAAGGGGCAGGACTGGAGCAAATAACATTATGGAAATGCAATTAAAACAAGAACGGGGAACTTTAGTGCACTGTTGGTGGGGATGCAAACTAGTGTGGTCGCCTGGAGGACAGTATGGAGGGTCCTCAAAAGTCCCAGACAGTACATGCTATGGTCGTCAATCACACTTCTGGGTGTTTACCTCCCAAATACAAAAGCACCCATTCAAAGGGCTACACGCCCTTCTGTGTTTGTAACAGCATTATTTACAATAGTCAAATGAGGGAAGCAACCCACATGTCCATCGACTGATGAATGGATAAAGAGATGTGGTCCATATGTACAATGGAGTATTACCCAGCCACAAAAAGGATGAAATCTTGCCATTTGCAACAACATGGATGGAGCTAGAGGGTAGGATGCTGAGTGAAGTCAGTCAGAGACAGATGTCATATGATTTCACTCCTATGTGGAATTGAAGAAACAACACAAACAAGCAAAGAGAGAGAGAGGGAGGCAAACCAGGAAACAGACTCTAACTATAGAGAACAAAGTGGTGGTGATGGAGGGGAGGTGGGTGGGCGACGGTCAAACAGGCGACGGGGATGAAGGAGACCACGCGTCGTGATCAGCGCGGGGCATCGTACAGTGTTGAATTGCTACATTGTACACTGATACCAATACTGCCGTGTATGTTAACTAATGGTAATTTAAGTAAAAATTAAGAAATTAAAATAATCAAGGGGATAACTTTGGTCTGAGGAGATGGGCTAGGAGGTACAGGCAGGCAGGAGCTGATGTGGGCAAATGTACAGAGGCCACAGCCTTAGGAAGTGAGTGTTGTGCTCTCTCCCCCCAGGCCATGGACTCCTCAGATCACAGCCAGGAGTCTCTACCACATCTGCTGACCCCAACTCACTCCTTCACCTCTGAGACCCCCCAAGCCAGCCAGAGTACTGGCCCACATGGTGCATTACCCACCACCCAAGTCAGCAGGGGCTGGAAAGAGCTCTTAAATGGTGTCATTTAGGGAACTCAGAACAATTTTCAGTCCAACCCAAATCTTGAAAAGTTTATGTGACTGCGTCTCTGTCTTAGTTAATAAAGTATAATATATCTAAATTTCTATTTGCTTATTGAGCAAAAAGTAGTTTTATTCACTGAAAAGAATGCTTACAATGCTTTTAGTGTAAGAACATTTGTACAAAGCACATACTTCCACTTAGTGTTTCTCAACATTTGCAACTGTGTCCCACTTTGTCAAACACAATTTATGAGCTCTCTTAGTGTTTTAACTTTCCAAATGAGCAGGGTAACAAAAAACAAATCAAAGAAGAGAACAAAGCACCCTATTTCCCCCCAAAACATTTGGGAAGTTTCTGCTTTATACAACTCCCATAGCAAACCTGCAAAGTAAGCTGAAGGTACATTATCATTCCATGTTTCAGATGAAGGGCAGGACAAAGGACTTGAACGGACCCAAGACCCACCATCAGGGCCCTACCTGGGAGTGGAACCAAGTTTATAAATTCCGGATCCAGCCTCCCATGGGTTCTAATTGAAGTTGAATGTTATGGGGTTGGATGAACGTCTCCCACTGAAACTGTGAGATCAATACTGAAACACCCCCTAGAAATATCTTTTTACTGTTAAAATAAAAGATTCCTACACTGACTTTTTTCTTATGTTCTTTGTTTCTCACAAAATATTCAGATTAATGAAGGAACACGAGAATTTACATTTTCTACAGTGCATAATTAAAAAACATTCTGTTCAAAAGAGAAGATTTATCCTTTGAGTTCATAGCCAAAAATTAATTTAAGTCTGGGAACACGAGAATAAATTACCTTAAGAAAGCGGATTTTCTTTTCCCAAAATAATGTTTAAGAATACAGAAAAAAAATTATAAACCAAATTGTTGAAGTAGATCAAGCCGCTGAGACTCAGGAGGATGATGGCATACACAGAAGGCCGTCCAAGGTCCCTGATGAGGTCTTGTCTAGGAGTGGACCCGTTGTTCCTGTTTCTGAGAGGCAGAGAAGATGGCGAGCCCCCAAAGTAGAAGGTATCTCAAAAGACTCTCCGGCTTCCTGCTAGGTAGCAAGTCATCCAGCCTCTGGTGGGGACTCTGTCCTGTTTCCGCTGGGTGGGAACTGAACCCCCGGGCTGCTGCCGACCGCAGCTCTCACGGCTGAGTTAGTCCCACCACACGATGTCCTGTGTCACCGGAGACAACACGTGACTGTGCTGGCTGAGGGCAGAGAAAAGGAAAAGGTGGGCAAAAAATGGGGTTGGAAAGATGCTGATAATTGAAAACTGTAATGGAATTAAGAAGGCTGGGAAGAATGAAGGTTGGGGGGTATCAGAGGGTGACATGAACCATGAGAGACTGTGGCCTCCGGGAAACAATCTGAGGGTTTCAGAGGAGAGAGGGTGGGGGAATGGGTGAGCCCGGTGGTGGGTATTCAGGAGGACACGGATTGCATGGAGCAATGGGTGTTACACGCAAACAGTGTCATGGAACATGACATGAAAAACTAATGATGGGACCTGGGGAGGGTGTGCGCTCTGGTGAGTGCCGAGAAGTGTGTAAACCCGGCAACTCACAGACCTGTACCCCTGGGGCTCATAATACATTATATGTTTATAAAAAAATTAAAAAATTAAAAAAGCCAAAACTAATGATGGACTGTTGGGTGACTAACGTAACAAAATAAAAATAATAAAGGTGTAAAAAAAGAATGAAAGAAAATTTTCCAACTCCAACTGGAATGAGTGTCAGAGAAGAGGAGGTTTTTCTCTCTCAGCTTCTCTGCCACTGTGTCTAACGGCATCATCTCCCAAAGAGATCGTAGAAAACCCCACTTTGTACAGACATTAACATTCCCATGACTCATGCCATTGTTTACTGTGAGTAATAACACAAAAGTGATGGGTAATGTTTACTTGACACTTGCTATCACCCCTAGATATCCCCAGCTGCTCTGACCGTTTTCTGCATCCCTTATCACATCTAATTCCTGCAATGGTTCCGAGAGGTAGGCCTCGTTATCCGTACTCCACAGACAGAGAGTAAGTGGCGCCTCTGGAGTTCAGATCCTGGCTGGCCGGCTCACCTGACACTGAGGTTCATCATTGTCTCTTCATGTGTATGTGTCTCTGATTGCTGCGTAGACGGCCAGGAGCAATGAACAGACTCCTGGGGCCCAGGCCATGATGAGGAAGGTGCATCCTTCTCAAGGATTTGGTGGAAAAGTTTTGAATTTTTGAGCTTTTAAAAGGTTTTGTCAAACAAATTGCATGCAGATTCACAGAAAGTCTTGCCTTTATACTTGCTCAATCACACCTTATCTAGTACGACCTAGAGAACTGAAAATTTTGTGTGTAGTGATTATGAAATTTTTTAGTCAATTCAGTGGTCACTGTGCTAGGAGCATGCTTCTGGGGTGAGGAGGGCTAGTTGCAGGGTTAGTCTGTTGAAATAAATGAGCGTGAATGGAAATCTTTGGCAAGTCTGGCCGGAATCAAGTGCCTGGTTTTTTGAGGTATTTAGTTTGTCTTCTTGCAGATGAGTGTGGTTTCCCCCTTTTATTAAACATTTGCTCCTCACTAGAGCATAATTTCCCTGCAAACAAGGATTTCATCTGCTCTGTTTAACTCCTCTATCCTCGGAACGTTTCCCAGCGTGTAACACACACCCGATAGACACATGTTCAGGGAACTAAGCGGTTGACATCACACAAAATGCGGCAGTTCGACTTTCTGCCACAGCTGTATTCCACCAAATACTTTGTTTATAAACAAAAGAGTTTCCTGATAACAAAACACTAAAGATGTGGGAGTGGGATCTTCACCATCCGTCTCTGTTGACCAGTTACAGTTGAACTCGGCAAAGCGGATCAATGTTTGAAGGCAGGAAATTTGAATGTCTGCTTGAAGCTGATGAAAATACACAACAAACAGAGCTAAATTCAGACCCAACAACACAGGGCATGAAGAAATAAATACAGATGTGGACAGACAGACAGACAGAACATTCTCCTGTAGACTCTCCACAGTGAATCTGGTCGCCCTCGGTACCCCAGCTGTAACTGGTGGGGAAGGTAATGAACAACAAAAGTAAATCTAAAACCTGTGTGACATTTCAACACAAGAAGGTGGGGAAATGACTATTTTAAAGCTATTCGACAAGGACGCTAAGACCATTCGGTTGGGAAAGGGCAGTCTCCTCAATGAGTGACCCTGGGAGACTTAATAGTCACCTGCAGAGAAAGAGGTTGGGTGTCTACCTTGCATGACATAAAAAGTTAACTCAGGATGGATCAAAGATTTAACACAAAAGTTAAAACTGTAAAACTGTTGGATGAAGACATCGGGGAAAGATTCATGATGTTGGTTAATGATTTCTCGAGTATCAAAAAGCATAAGAAACAAAAGAAAAAAACAGACAATTTAGACTTCATCAAAATTAAAACTTTTGTGCATCAAAGGACACGATCAACAGAGTGAAAAGACAACCCACAAAATAGGAGAAAATGTGTCCAAAACAATTTTATAAAAAGAGATTGATGTCCAGAGTATGTAAAGAACCCTCACAACCCAGCAAAAAAACAAACAAAAAGATTAAGAAACAGGCAAAAGATTTGAGTAAAAATTTCTCCAGAGAAAAGAAACAAATGTCCAATGAACACAAGAAAGAGGCTCAGGAGAAAGGAAAATGAAGACATTCGGCTACATGAACTACGCCGTCACCAAAGGGTGCCTGCTGCAGGGTTCCTCGTACTTGTCCCTAGAGGCCTCCAGCTCACAGAGGCAGCAACGGCGGCTTGCAGGGGCAGGGCCATGGGAGTTTTTTAGGCAGAGTTCCAGCGGGCAAAAGTGAAGATCATGGGGGCACGGCAGTGGAGATGGTTGTGCGACAGTGTGGGTGTGCGTAATACAACACAACTGCGCACTAAATTCTGGGTTGGTCATTTCACTCCTCCCCTCTGCACGCGCGAAAGGCTTAGAGCCCACGTGATGGCTTACGAGTGAAGTCGGGGGGAGAGTCTGAAGCTGGAAGCTTCTCCTCGGAAGACAGACTGTGCGCTCGTTAGAGAAGATGCTCATAAGACTTTTGGTAAAGTCCGGCGAGGCTGAGACAGTGCAGAGAGCCCATGGCGCAGAGTCACACCACTCCACACAAGTGAGGCGGGAATGTGCTGCCTCCGACGGAAACTTACTCTTGCGTAAACCAGATTTTGGTTTTTGGCTTCCTTCCTTGATCTGTGCCCCTGGAAATAGGTCACATTAGGGCCCAAAGATTTAAGAAAGAGGAGTGAGGAGCAATCTTCAGAGAAGACAATTCCAAGATGTACCTTCATTCCCAGGCACCACTAAAAACACGCTTTCCTGTCCTGCAGATATTTTAATAAGAGAGAGAAATCATTACATAAAATTAGAAATGACTGAAATTTGTATTATCAAGACATCACATTCCCAAGGCACATAGTTCTAAATAACACAAGTTGTCTAGACATGAAACAAAAACAAAACAAAATAAGGATTAAAAAACCCCCACCAATCACAAAAGTGAAAGTTGATAAACTGAACTTCATCAAAATCAATGATTTTTTGCTTATAAAAATGCACCTTTAGGAAAATGAAAAAATAAATTGCAGACTGAAGAAAATATTTTCAGTATATGTAACTGACAATATACAAGAAACATCCAGGAATCATTAAGAAAGAAGACAGAAAATCCAATTAAAAATGGGCAAAAACTTGAGCAGACATTTTCCAAAGATGTATAAATGTACACTAAGCCCCTGACAACTTACATGTCAGCATCAGTCATCAGGGGAAACTCACACGGAACCCGCCAAGAGATATGATTTCACTCCCACTAGAACAAGTAATGATTTAAAAGTCAAACACTACCTAATGTTGAAGAGCAATGAATGTCTGGAACTTCGCGTCACTTTAGGAGGAAGGGTGGCAGTTTCTTACCAACTTATCCTGTGACTTGGGCGGTCCTCCCGGCTACTGAGCAGAGATATGAAAACCTGCGTCTAAAAAAGACTTACATAGACTTTAAAAAAATTTTTTTTTGTATAGACTTTTACACCATTTATTCATAAGAACCCCAAGCTGTAATCAGCTCAAATGTCAATCAACAGAAAAATGGATAACCAAAGCCAGGGTATAGTCACAGCACAGCAGTGTTCCTGAGCAGGAAGTGGGAATGAGCTACTGAGAGGGGAGACCCATGGGTGAGTTTCACACATTTTCATTGTTGTTGTGTTTAGGTAGACATATACAGCTATCAGAACTCCCTGACTACCCTGGGATCTCTGCATTCTATTGTGTATACCTACAAATTCTTAGAATTCTGGTTCTAAACTGTTTAAAGGTTGCACACTTTAAAATACAAGGATAAATATCGGTTTAAATGGAAGAATAGAAAAAGACACACCATGCAAAACTAACAGAAAGAAACTTGACCTGACAGAGTAGACTTCAATATAAGGAATATTATAAGATATAAAGACATTTTGCATAGTGATAAAAGAGTCAATTCACCAATAAGACATAAAAATCATGCACCTAATAATCGAGATTTAAAATTGTTTAAAGAAAAATGTTACAGAATTCGAAGGAGAAATATGTAAATCTGGACTCTATTAATAATCATACTCTATTAGTAATTGATATAAAAGGGTGTAATAGATTTGAAAAACACTCTTAATCAATTTTACCTAAAGTCCAGGGCACCTAGCAGCTGTGGGAAACATTCTTCTCAAGTACATGGAAAGTTCACAAAGATGGAACACATATTGGGTCATAGAACCAGTCCTGATAAATTTAAAAACATTTCGTGACTCAATTTTCTTCTTTGGTTGTTGTCTAGACAACGAAGAAAGTCAGAGATACGAAGCCAATATCATAAAACAAGCGTAAGATCGCACGCGTGTGAGTGTTGCCCGAGCAGGACGAGGGCTGCAGCGGGGAGAGAGCTGTTTCAGTCGGTGACATGGGCAGACGTGCCGAGAACGACGGCAGAAGGGCACAGAGGGTAGAGCTCAGCAGAGGTGGATGGACGCTGCGGGACTCTGTTGTTCACGTCAGGAAGTTTGAGTTTCATCTAATACACACCGTGGGTGCAGCAGGGTCTTAAGCACAGAGGGGGCGTGAACTTTCATTTAAAATTTTCCCTCCGGCTGCAAGACAGAGAAAGGAGAAATGGACATGAGGGAAGACAGCCGTGGGGGAGCCTGGGAAGGGCACCAGGGTTCAGGGGGAGCTGCTGCCCTCCGGTCCTTCCTTGGTGGGGCAGCTGCTGCTCCCGGCATGGCTGGGGTTGGCAGGACAACTACAAGCTGGACCAGCGGCAGTTCCCCAAGTAGGACGAATTTGCACGAGTCCCTGAAAAATGACGACGTCACTGAACTTCTGAACTCAACTCATCTTCTGGCGTTTGCTGGCTGTGAACTGAACAAGACTGTGAGGACAGTTCGCAACCGCAAGATTTTGACCAACTGTACAACTGGAGACGAGGTTTTCCAATGTGCGGACGACTTCCTGACCGTCTCAGTCGCTTGCAGTGCAACTGACTGGAAATGAGGAAGTGGGATGAGCTCAGATGGGCTAACGCCAGGTCAGCCCCGAAGAGGTCAGTCTGTGACACGCAAGCCAGATCCGCCTGCTAGTGTGCCTGACACCTGAGAGAAGCAGGACCCTGTCTGTCGTGTTGAGCAGCCATGGGACTGCTGCATTCAGTCTCTGTGTAGAAAGGAATCACTTAGGGTTTTACGGAAAAGTCCTCATTCCATTTGTGTGATGAGAAGATCACAAAACATTTTTCTTTTTTTTTTTTTTTGCCGTTTCAAAGAAATCATTCTTTTTGTTTGTTTGTTTTTAAATTTTTATTTATTTTTCAAATTTCTTTTCAGTGTTCCAGAATTCATGGTTTGTGCACCACACCCAGTGCAGAATGTTTTTTGAAGGACTCTAAAGGGAATCCGTAAACGACGAGACCTCCGAAGAGATTACTCGGAACTGCATAGCAACAGAAATGAGAGACAGTGTAAGCAAGAGGTCGAGGGCCATGGCGAGTAGAATGAGAAGATCCCACATGCAGTTAGCAGGAATCCTACAGAAGAAAATGCAGCTAACAGGAATAAGCAGGAGGAGATGTTGCTAAAAACTCACCAGACTTGATGACGTATCCGAACCACACTGTTGGCTCAGATTCATCTTGGGGAATCGCAGGAGCTCCCCAGCAGAATGAGCGAACACGCTGCAGGAAAACCTGTCAGAGAAGGATGCTGGAGACGAAGGGGCCTCATTAAAACCGGCTAAAGGGAAGAAGGGCACCACAGAGGCATGAAAACTTGGCCAGCGGCAGCCTTCAGCAGCAACACGGGGACTGAGGAGGGTGACCGGACATAGCGGAGCTCCATGAACTCAGGGGACATGCCCGCCAGCAGGGTCCCCTCGAGATCATCCACGACCCTCATTCAAAATAAGGGTGACCGGAAAATATTTTTAGGAGTTTTCCACTAAGAAGAACAAAACATGGTTCAAGGGGAAGAAGAAAGCTCCTAGAAGGAAAACATCCGAGAGGCAAGGCTCCGTGTGGGCACAGACTCCAGCACCCAGCTGCCAGGGCTCAGATTCCGGCTGTGGCCCAGGTCAGGCGACAGACCGAGGTCAGTCCTGTACCCCTGCACGCTGCGATTTCCTTCCCGGCAAATTGAGGGTAACGATCCAGCCACCCTGACCGAGCTGTTGTGAAGACTAGAGTCAGTGCACAGCGAGCCTCTGAGGACAATAACTAGCCCTTCCCCAGTGTTCAGGAATGTGGCGGTAATAACTGGTGAGCGGAGAAGCTGACCCGCACCCGAGCAAGTCTAAATGCCCGCCTGGAAGAACAGTAATGATAGCCACCTGGGGGTTAAAAAGGACAGAATTAAAATTACAGACAAAAGAAATGTGGATGAATTTCCACCATCTTCCAGGAGAATATATTTACCATTTAGTTATAAGCTTATCACATGTGAAAGTGTATACATGCTTGGTAAAGTATAAAGAAATAGATGGGAAAATTATTAATAAAAAATTCAAGGTGAAGTGTTACCTTTAGTGGGGAGAGAAGAGAAAACGATAAAAGATGTTGACGTTAAGGGCCTCTGCTCTTTGGGTAATATTTAATTCTTTACGTGAAGCTGTGGGTACACATTTATTGTATCACACCTCATCTTTGGAAGATTTATCGATGTATTTATTTATTTGACAGAAAGAGCACAAGTAGGCAGAGCGGCAGGCAGAGGGAGAGAGAGAAGCAGGGTGAGCAGGGAGCCCGACGTGGGGCTCGATCCCAGGACCCCGGGATCATGACTCAGGTGAGCAGCTGCTCACCTGACTGAGCCCCCCAGGCACCCCACACTTCATCTTTTGCATGTTTTAATGTTTCGCAATGAGTTTTGGAAGTCATTTACCAACTGTTACTATGTGCCTTGCCATTCTCCCTTGATTATAACAAGCCTTCTAATTTTTTGGTCATTTTTCACCAATTTCTATGTCCTGTCAACATCATATAAAGGGCTTTGGGTTAGTTTTCATAACTTTGCAACCCGTAGTACGTAGGTAAACATAATACATATTACAGATACTTCACTGGCATCATTATGGGCTCTAGGGTGTTGGGAATGTATTTTCTATTGTTATTGTTCCATGTTCTTTCAAAAGTATCCGTTCAATGCTTTCCATGTGCCGGGTATTGGGATAAAGTAGGGAACAAGATGAGCAGATTTCCTGCTCTAATGGGAGACACACAAAGGTAAAACAGCCCTTGTCATCAAAGCGGCCCGTATGCCGTGTGCCCCAGTGCTCTCCACGCATTCTGCCAAGACCTGAGAGCATGATGATGGCACTGTGCCTGGCCCATGGTTCATCCGCCTCAGCGTTTCATTTTCACTGGTAAGACAAACTGTAGACAGAAAAACAGTCCGATACTGGTCATAAAGGCCAGGTTGTTGGTTAAACACCCCACTCCCCTCTACCGTTCTAGTGGTATCTAACCCTCGGAAACGCATTCAGGTTTTCAGAGTCTGTGTGCATTCGGCTCGTGATTTCTTTTAAAGTAACGTCTTTGACAGGTTAACGGTCCTTATGTCCTAATTTCCCCTAATGGATCCCTTTCCACTTGAAGGCACGAGTGGAGGAATGAGAACGAAGCCCCACTTCCCTCCCCAGCCCTCCACGGAGGCTGCTGAGCTGAGGCTCGTTTTCCAGAGAGGCACTTGCACAGCCGGACTGCTCACATGGGAGCCCGGACGGAGCTGGGCCCGGCCACTAGGCAGCAGCTCGTCGCCGTCCTCTCTCCACGCCGCACGAGCTTTCTCAGATGGTGGGTTCTGGCCAGCAGCAGCACCGGCTTCACTTGGGAACTTTCCAGATACTAACCTTGTCAGGCCCCACCCCAGACCTACTGAATCAGAAGCTCAAAGAGTGCTTTCCTGGCAACTTCATTTTCCCACGCCCTCCAGGTAATTCTGAGCACACTCGAGTTTGAGGACTGCAGAGTGGTAACCGTTTCTGCAAAAATATCTTCAAGGATGAAGGTCTCGGAGAAGGAGGCCCTAATGGCCAGAGGGGAGTCTTCATCCCGGTGTCAGGATTAGGTCTGGGCACTGCGATGAGTAGTGGTGATCCCCACAGGAGCTGGTCAAGGTGACAGGCAGGAGAGATGTCTGGGCGCACAGCGACTCTGGAAGTGTTTGGTAATAACTGATTAACGCAACCCCTGTGTGGCCGCCTGTGTGCTCTTACTTTCATCTTTATCCTGTTTTCCATGTCTCACAAATATCATTATATGACGTGTCCTGTGCCACGGCTTTCATCCTGGCCCCTTGTTTTGCCTGGTGGGTTTCTGCATGGAGGGCGCTGCTCTGTTTCTTCTGTCTCTTGACTCAAATGTGCTAGTTCCTGAGTCCCGGAGAACTCCTCTAGAAATTATGGCCAGGGGACAACATCCCTCATCCCTGTTTGACCATTTAATTACGTTTTAAACTCCTTTAAAATGTTCTTTTCAAATCTAATTTATCCAGAATCGTCAGCGATGATGTCATCACAGAAGACTTCATTGAGAGCAACATTCGAGAATGGATGTAGTCAGAATTCTATTTTGATGTCTGGCACTGATAAAAACCAATCAACAAAAAAACCACTATGAACTCTCCTAGAAAGGAAGCCGTGTCCCGAAACTATCAGGACCAGCCCCATTTCCTGAGCCAAAGCTACGCTTTCTACGCAGCAGGGAGTACTTGACCTCTGCCCTCCGTGGGGTTTGGGATGAAGGTTGCCTCTGGCCTTGGAGAATTTAAAGAACTCAAGGGTCTTACTTTTCTCAGAATCAGGCCAAGGAATCTTTACAATGAGTCTGCTTGGACCTTGCTTGATGCTAGCAGTCTTGCTCCTGGAATCAAATCTTCACCTCTGTGGAAGTGACTGGGTCTGACCTGTGTCAGATCTCCTTGGACCTCCTTGGCTTCCCCACCAGGAGGTCTAGCCTTGCCTCATCTCAGTGACTGTCCTCCTGCTGTGCGTACTTGGAACAGAGTGCTGATGTCAGGTGAACTTGGTTTACTCTGGGAATTTCTGTGGGTCTGAGATTACAGGAATGAGATGCTTCATTCGTGTGCCATTTGAACCCAACACGGATTTAAGTCTTCTGTGCTATGCTAAACGCCATGGGAACCACACTCAGGAAATTGCCCGGCACCTCCCCTGTAAGCACGGTCTGCTCCCGGACTTGCATTCCTCTGCCGACCGTCGGACTGTGAACATCCCAGAAGAGAAGCCCTTAGTCACGTTTGCGTTCCCAGCTTGACACATCCTCAAACTCAGCCAGCGTTTGAGTTCATTAATTAAAGGATGATTTAAAATCAAAATTAAGTCATTGGGGGGGACCACACTGCAGAGGTCATTAAGGATGTGCCTGAGATCTTCCAGATTCTTCTTTTTTAGGAGAATATTATGTGAGGAAGTTCTATCCACATCACATGACCCTAGAACACTTTGGTGGGATTTTGAAAAGAGCTGACCACTTCTCCCTAAGCAACCCCAATTCCGCCTGGTCCTGTTTTTTTCCAGGCTGTGACAGTAAATGTTTTACAGATTGTGATCTAAATTGGAAAGATGCTAATTTTAGTGAAATAAATCTCCTTCTTCAGAAACTTGAGCTTGGACTCTGGAAGGTATTTTGGCCCGAATCTCCGTGTGGCTCAAGCAGTAGACATTTGGCTTCAGTGCGCCCATAAGAAGACGTGAGGTACCGGGGACAAATCTTCTACCAGGAACAGCAGAATGTCCCTGCACGGGGAGGACTGCTTCCTTTAGGGATACACAAGGGATAAAGAAGCTTATTCTGACTTTTGAGTTAGAATCTCCAATATTTAACTTTCAGCATTTTCTTTGGCAGACACCAGACCTGGGATGGCACGTTCATAAACAAGACTGGAATAGAGACAAACATCTTTTCACAGGTCTCAAGATGTTGTCACCCACACAGGCTCACTGGCATCTGACCCCATGTGACAGCGTGGTCACTTTTAGGAACGTCACAGCGCATCGAACAGACCTGGCATTCTCCTGCAGACTCACCCCACTGTTCTGATGGCCCAGAGTACAGTGGTGGCCATCGCGAGCAAGAGGCAAAGATGTTTGCAGTATTTTCCCTCCATTTGCAACTTCTCCAAACAATTAATATTAATATTATGCTCCGTTATATTTTGCAAACTTTATAATTTATAAAATGCTGCCATATACATTATACATCAATATTGTGAAAATATTAAACTGGTAGCATTTTAAAAAATATTCTACTCCACAAAGACCATGTCCTGTAGCTGTCATTCTGTCTTCATGAAATCAAGGCAAGGAGGCGGGCAAATGCCACCTTGGGGAGAAGAAGACAGTGAAGAGAAAAGCCTCCTTGCATGAAGGTAGAGCCTTTTGGCGTGGAAAGTGGGAAAGAGGAGAAGCAAGGAGTCAGAGCTCAAGTCGTGGCTTCGGCTTCCACACACACCCAGGCTGAAGTGCTGGAATCCTGGGAGGGTGTTGGGCAGGCTGAGGTCACAGCCAGACGCACAGGGATGTGTGCCCTGACCCTCACTCAGGACTCTGAGAATAGCCTGTGGGAGGTTCCGGCCAGTGTGAGTGAATGCCAGCAGGAAGGGTTGGGACCGTGGGGTTTGCACCGTGCCTGGGTGGTATGTGCTATGGAAAGAACCGGAACAGCCCCATGTCTTTGGGTCACAGCTGGTAGTAGCTGAGCTAGAATACGTGCACTTGTTCAGGGGCTGCCCTAAAAAAGGAGAAGGGTCTCTACTGATGGAGGCTCTGACTGAATCTTAGAGGTTGCTGTGGCCAGAGCCGAGGTGGTTGAGTGAGTGAGGGAGAGCTGTCAGTCCTGATGGAGACGAAACAACCCTACAAGTGAAGTCCCATGTGGGTGGTTGAGACAAAGGAACTTGTGAGTCCCAGAAGGACAGCACCGTGGGACAGAGCAGGCAGCGGTCCCTGAAGGGAGAGGCAAAATTGGGCTAAGCCTTAAAGGTGAGAGAGACCAGAATGATGAGAGATGTAACTAGTCTCGGAGATAAGGGCAAGTTTATTGTGAGATTTTAATATCAAATCAAGGAATTTAGACTTCGTCCTAAGGGTCACATCCCAGACTATTGTGCAGACCACTTGCTCATTGGATTATTAATAGGTGCACCATCAAAAAAACAAGGGAGGATCCATAGTTTGAAAGTTGGAGAAACAATGAATTAAACACAGCTAAGCAAGTTATCCCAGTCTTTTCAATACACTAATATGCATTAAGAAGAATATAATGCATCGGGGAGCCTGGGGGGCTCAGTGGGGTAAGCCTCTGCCTTCAACCCAGATCATGATCTCTGGGTCCTGGGATCGAGTCCTGCATCGGGCTCTCTGCTCGGCAGGGAGCCTGCTTCCTCCTTTCTTTCTGCCTGCCTCTCTGCCTACTTGTGATCTCTGTCTGTGTCGAATAAATAAAATCTTAAAAAAAAGAATACAATGCATCAAAACTAATGTTGTACTGTATGCTTGTTAACCGAACATGATAAAAAATAAACAAAAAGCATTTCTAAAAGGAAGAATACACGGGAAACAGAGGCTTCGTCAGAGGGGAAGGAAGCAGATCTGGGGAGGTCATGCACGTTTGAGTGGGAGCGTCTCAGGGCAAGGACCAGGCTGCCCACTGAGAATCGTAAGACACTGACTGGAAGGTAATTAACTGAGCAGAATCGCCAGGGGTCCGGGTCTGAGCACCTGCAGGGTGGAGGAAGAAAGGAAGAGCCAAGTTCAAGCTTGAGGAACCTGCAGGAGACCCAAGACCGCAGCATTGGTTAAAAATGGGCCCACCAGAGATCACCCTGCCACAGAAGCGAAGGGGCCCAGTCCCAGAACTCAGACACGGAGCAGGTGTCTGGTCGGGACAGTCCCCACGCAATGGACGATGGAAGGCTCAGGCTCAGGACAGAAGGCCAAGCCAGGGGGACCTGGTATTTACGGTCTCAAGACCTCAGGCCCGCAAGGGCGTCCATGCGCCCTGGGCCTTACCCTGGGTCTCCTGCAAGTCCGCGGTAGTCAGTCATCCGCTGTGCTGGATCTTTTCTGTTGTCTCTCCTGTGACCAGCCCGGGACCTCACTTCCTAGGACCCGACTTTCCACAAAACCAGGGGCTTTTCAGACTGTGATCTTGGGGAGCACTGATGTTCAGCCAGCTGGTTCTCAGTGTTCCATCACCAAAATGAGCAACACTGGTCTTTTCCTCTGAAAAAATAATGAGCAGGTAGCTTGACGGTTCTCAGTTTTATTTTTCTTTTGTCATTCTTTTCTTAAGCCTTTGGTACCTGCTAACATGAGTGTACTAGCAAGTATTAGCAGATGGCAAAATAAATCAAGAAGAAGTAAATAAATACCGACTGAAATTACTCAGAACCAGTTGATTATATCTGACTTGACAGCTCTCTTTTGTGGTTACTAGTGTTCATGATTCGACTTTCAGATGAAAACCTATTGTATGTATGTCCACAACATAATTTAAATAAAAATTACACATATATGCTATACTGACCCATAAAAAACATAAACCTCAACGTGTTTCCACATGTGCAAATACTTAAGAAACTTCCAGAATCGCAAAATTGAAATTGAAAGGATTTTGTTCATGTAAGAAATGTAGTGGGTACCAACCACACACCAGTGTTGCAGAGAAACAAAGTTGTAGACCTTAATTCACACACTGCCTTCCAGGGTTGTCCAAGGAAGTGGCGGCCCAGCACGGATCCTCTGAGAATACTGTGCATTTCTCAGTTGCCCTAGGCCTGGTCGTGTAAACCGGTTCTGGGAAAGAGCCACTGCTCTTCCCAGCTCTTCCTCGTGAAAACCTCCATGCACAATGCTCCATGTTCTTTTCCACCTAATGGCTGGACCTTGACACTTTAGGCAAAACTGAGAGTCGACAGCTGAAGATGGCACAGTGCCCATCAGACTGGTGACTTGACGGCCAGGAACCCACTCAGGTACCTGTTAACTGGGTTAAAAAATACATCTTCAGGTGGACCAGATGGACCTCATTGACATATACAGAACACTCCACCCTAAAACAACAGAATACTCATTCTTCTCAAGTGCACATGGAACCTTCTCCAGAATAGACCACATACTGGGTCACAAAGCAGGACTCAACTGATACCAAAAGACTGACATTATTCCCTGCATATTCTCAGATCACAATGCTTTGAAACTGGAACTCAATCACAAGGAAAAGTTCAGAAGGAACTCAAACACCTGGAAGATAAAGACCACCTTGCTTAACAATGCTTGGATCAACCAGGAGATCAAAGAAGAACTTAAACAATTCATGGAAACCAATGAGAATGAAGACACTTCGGTCCAAAACCTATGGGATACAGCAAAGGCAGTTCTAAGGGGGAAATACATAGCCATCCAAGCCTCCCTCAAAACAATTGAAAAATCCAGAATACACCAGCTGTCTCTACACCTTAAAGAACTGGAGAATCAACAAAAAATCAAACCAACTCCACACGCAGGAAGGGAAATAATCAAGATTAGAGCAGAGCTCAATGAGGTAGAAACGAGAGATACAGTAGAACGTATCAATGAAACTAGAAGCTGGTTTTTTGAAAGAACCAATAAGATTGATAAACCATTGGCCACACTAATCCAAAAGAAAAGAGAGAAAGCCAAAATTAATAAAATTATGAATAAAAGGGAGAGATCACAACTAACACCAAGGAAATAGAAACAATCATCAGAAATTATTACCAACAGTTATATGCCAATAAGCTAAGCAACCTAGATGAAATGGATGCATTCCTGGAAAACTATAAACTTCCAAAACTGAACCAGGAAGAAATTGACAACCTGAATAGACCGATATCTAGTAATGAGATTGAAGCAGTGATCAAAAACCTCCCAAAAAACAAGAGCCCAGGACCTGACGGATTCCATGGGGAATTCTACCAAATTTTCAAAGAAGAAATAACACCAATTCTCCTGAAGCTGTTCCAAAAAATTGAAGCAGAAGGAAAATTTCCAGACTCTTTTTATGAAGCCAGCATTACCCTGATCCCCAAACCAGGCAAAGACCCTACCAAAAAGGATAATTTCAGACCAATATCACTGATGAATATGGATGCTAAGATTCTCAACAAGATCCTAGCAAGCAGGATCCAGCAGCACATTCAAAAGATTATCCACCATGACCAGGTGGGATTCATCCCTGGGTTGCAAGGTTGGTTCAACATTCGCAAATCAATCAATGTGATAGAACACATCAATAAGAGAAGAGAGAAGAACCACATGGTCCTCTCAATTGATGCAGAAAAAGCATTTGACAAAATCCAGCATCTGTTCCTGACGAAAACGCTTCAAAGTATCGGGATAGAGGGAACATTCCTGAACTTCATAAAATCTATCTAAGAAAGACCCACAGCAAATATCATCCTCAATGGGAAAAAGCTTGCAGCCTTCCCGTTGAGATCAGGAACACGACAAGGATGCCCACTCTCACCACTCTTGTTCAAAATAGTATTAGAAGTCCTAGCAACGGCAATCAGACAACAAAGAGAAATAAAAGGTATCCAAATTGGCAAGGAAGAAGTCAAACTCTCTCTCTTCGCAGATGACATGATTCTTTATATGGAAAACCCCAAAGACTCCACCCCCAAACTACTAGAACTCATACAGCAATTCAGTAACGTGGCAGGATACAAAGTCAATGTACAGAAATCAGTGGCTTTCTTATACACTAACAATGAAAATACAGAAAGGGAAATTAGAGAATCGATTCCATTTACTATAGCACCAAGAACCATAAGATACCTGGGAATAAACCTAACCAAAGAGGTAAAGGACCTGTACTCGAAGAACTACAGAACACTCATGAAAGAAACTGAAGAAGACACAAAAAGATGGAAGACTGTACCATGCTCTTGGATTGGAAGAATAAACATTGTTAAAATGTCTATACTGCCTAGAGCAATCTATACTTTTAATGCCATTCCGATCAAAATTCCACCGGTATTTTTCAAAGAGCTGGAGCAAAGAATCCTACAATTTGTATGGAATCAGAAGAGACCCCCGAATTGCTAAGGAAATGTTGAAAAGCAAGAACAAAGCTGGCGACATCACGTTACCCGATTTCAAGCTTTACTACAAAGCTGTGATCACCAAGACTGACATAAAAACAGACACATAGACCAGTGGAACAAAGTGGAGAGCCCAGATATGGACCCTCAACTCTATGGTCAAATAATCTTCGACAAAACAGGAAAAAATATTCAGTGGAAAAAAGACAGTCTCTTCAATAAATGGTGCTGGGAAAACTGGACAGCGATATGTAGAAGAATGAAACTCGACCATTCTCTTACACCGTACACAAAGATAAACTAGAAATGGATAAAAGACCTCAACGTGAGACAGGAATCCATCAGAATCCTAGAGGAGAACATAGGCAGTAACCTCTTCGATATCAGCCACAGCAACTTCTTTCAAGATATGTCTCCAAAGGCCAAGGAAACAAAAGCGAAAATGAACTTTTGGGACTTCATCAAGATCAAAAGCTTCTGCACAGCAAAGGAAACAGTCAACAAAACAAAGAGGCAACCCACGGAATGGGAGAAGATAGTTGCAAATGACAGTACAGACAAAAGGTTGATATCCAGGATCTATAAAGAACTTCTCAAACTCAACACACACAAAACAGAGAATCATATCGAAAAATGGGCAGAAGATATGAACAGACACTTCTCCAACGAAGACATACAAATGGCTATCAGACACATGAAAAAATGTTCATCATCACTAACCATCAGGGAGATTCAAATTAAAACCACATTGAGATACCACCTGACACCAGTTAGAATGGCCAAAATTAGCAAGACAGGAAACAACGTGTGTTGGAGAGGATGTGGAGAAAGGGGAACCCTCTTACACTGTTGGTGGGAATGCAAGTTAGTGCAGCCACTTTAGAGAACAGTGTGGAGACTCCTGAAGAAATTAAGAATAGAGCTTCCCTATGACCCTGCAATTGCACTGCTGGGTATTTACCCCAAAGATACAGATGGAGTGAAAAGAAGGGCCATCTGTACCCCAATGTTTATTGCAGCAATAGCCACGGTCGCCAAACTGTGGAAAGAACCAAGATGCCCTTCAACGGATGAATGGATAAGGAAGATGTGGTCCATATACACAATGGAGTATTATGCCTCCATCAGAAAGGATGAATACCCAACTTTTGTAGCAACATGGATGGAACTAGAAGAAATTTGCTGAGTGAAATAAGTCAAGCAGAGAGAGTCAAGTATCATATGGTCTCACTTATTTGTGGAGCATAACAAATAACATGGAGGACATGGGGAGATGGAGAGGAGAGGGAGTTGAGGGAAACTGGAAGGGGAGATGAACCATGAGAGACTATGGACTCTGAAAAACAACCAGAGGGTTTTGAAGGGGCGGGGTGGGGAGGTTGAGGAACCAGGTGGTGGGTAATAGGGAGGGCACGTACTGCATGGAGCACTGGGTGTGATGCCAAAACAATGAACACTGTTATGCTGTAAATAAACAAATAAACAAAAAAATACATCTTCAGTGTGGTAATTTACTGATATTTTGTGGTTTATTGTAACAGTATCCAAACGAAATGTGGGAGAATCTCGGATGCCTCATTACAGGTGAAAGAAGGCAAACTCAAAAGGCTATATTCTCTATAGTTCCACTTACATGACCTCTGTGATGGGCAGATCACTGCGTTCAGAAACCTGAACAGGGTTTGCCAGAGGCTGGGGACAGACACAGGAGCAGGAAGGAATTTCGGAGGTTGATGGAAGTGTTCTGTACCCACATCAACAGTTGTTACGTGGCCGTAGGCATTTGTCGGAACTCACAGAAATGTTCACTTAAATGACTGCATTTTACCTCTGATCACTCAATTTTTTAAAGTAGTTATTTTTTTTTTAAATTTCCATTATTGTTCAGTTAGCCAACAAATTGTGTGCTTTTTTTTTTTTTTTAAGAAAAAAGGTAAAAATGCACCATGCAAACACTAATCAAAAGAAACCCTAACCCGCTACAGGCACGTCCTTACTTATTATGGTTCCCTCACGAATACTGTGAATTTTTTTGAAACTGGATGTTGTGGCCATCTTGCATTGCGTGAGTCTATCGTATTATTTTTCTACCCATTCGCTCACTTCTTGCCTTGGTGTCACACTTCGGTACTCCTGGTAATGTTTCATTTTCCCCAGTAACTTCTTCCCTCTTTATTTTTCTTTAAAAACAAAACCCAAAAAAACCCAAAGAGAGCAAAGTCCCCACCCAGCACAGGACAACTTACCAACAAAATCTTGCTTGATCTTCTCCCTCCCTCGCGCCAGGGACGCATCCTCAGCTTCTCTGAAGGGAGTGTTATAAACAAGGGCTTGGCTGAGGGAGGGAAATCTGGCCAGATTTTTCATCACTGAGAATTTGCTTAAAACCCATTGCTTTAAGTAACGGCTGCGTTTCAAAGGCAGGAGAAGGTCATCTGCGGTCAGAAATCATGACCCTCTTTCCACGGATGTCTCCCTAGAAGCAGCCTCTTGGCTTGGGGCGGGTCAACGCAGACTCGCGTTTTAGGGGTCAGCCAGGACCGCAGAGCGTGCTCTGCAGCTGGGACCCAGAGACGAAGATGCACACAGGCGGCCTGGCTCTTCTGAGGCCGACCAGGGGCGCAGGTCTGGAGCCCTTGCTGGTGCACTCAGTGCCGGCGGGAAGTCTGGCCCCAGCCATGGACGCCGTGGTCTTCCCAAGGCAAAGCAGGGAGCCCCGTGTGCCCCCCCCCCCGCCTTCCCCCAAATGTGCGGGACTGGCGGGCGGTCTCCGCCGCTGGTGTCTTCCCAGCCGAGTGCGCGCAGGCCGGCGCCCAACCGGAGGAAGGACCCCGATTCCTTAGGGGCGCTGGGTGAGCCCGAGTCGGCTGAGCCGAGCAGAACGAGCGCAGCCCCTTCCAGGCCGACTCCACGGAGGTCTCCGGCCACGGCTTGGACCTGGCTAGGGTTAGGGTGGCCGTCAGCGTCCCGGGGGGCGGCGGCACAGGGGTCTGAGCACGGCCCCCAGCCCTGCGCCTGCCGCCGGGACGCCGCGGGAAGCCCTGCCCCGGAGGCGATCACCGCCACACGGGCAAACACGGAGGCCGCTGCCCTCGGGTCGTCTGGCAGGAGCCCGCCAGGAGCGCCAGCTCGGGGCCCAGAGCGGGGCGGGGGCGGTGCAGTCAGGAGCGGCGGGGCCCGGGATGGCATCAGCAAGAGCAGCCAGGCACCACGGACGCCATGCGCGCAGCTGGAACGGGTCGGGGACCAGCCGGGGGAAGACAGCAACAGACATGACCCCGCCACAGGCTGGGTACAGGCCGTCCCCTGGGCAGTCAGGGCCCCAGCAGCAGCTCCAGCACCCGGGCCAGGGCACCGCGTACGACCCACGCGCAGCTGGAACCCAGGTCCAGGCGCGGCGGGGAGATGGAGGCGCCCGCAGCCCGCCGGGGACACCTGGTCTGTGGTTCCTCTTCGTTGGGAGCTCAGCCTTGGCAGCCGCTCACCTCCGGCCAAGGCACCGCCGCTGCCCAGGTGGGCGTCCCCTGCTGCGCAGCTCCTGCGGGGAGAGGCTCTGGCTCCCGCGAAGGCTCCTGGCCCCAGGCCCAGTCACGCGTTTTCATTGCTGCTGCACCTGCGGCGGTGATCTGTGGTCAGTGGGTATGACCTGCTGCTTGCGCAGAGGATGGTTAACGTTTTGTAGAACAGGGCATTTTTTAATGAATGCATGTACATTATTTTTTTTAAAGATTTTATTTATTTATTTGACAGACAGAGATCACAAGTAGGCAGGGAGGCAGGCAGAGAGAGAGTGGGGGAAGCAGGCTCCCTGCTGAGCAGAGAGCCCGATATGGGGCTTGATCCCATGACCCTGGGATCATGACCCGGGCTGAAGGCATAATACCTAATAGACTAGTATTGTGTAATCCTAACTTATATGTGTCCATACCATAAACGTTGCGTGTCTTTATATGCACTGGGAAACCGAAACATTCCTCTGACTCACTTTATTGCAAACATCTGGAATGGAACCGGCAATATCTCCACGATATTCCTATATGTTAATATCAAAGTTTACTTCGGAAAAGGGAATACTATCAGGTATAAAGTGAGATACTTTGTAATGACAAGTGGATCAATTAATCAAGAATACATATCCATCCTATGTATGTATTTATTTAATAATAAAGCTTCCTAAAAGATTTATTTATTTATCGTGGCAGGAGCAGAGGGACAGAGAGAATCCCAGGTGACTCCATGCTTCCATATGGGGCTGGATCTCCTGACCCTGAGATGATGACCCCAGCCGAAATCCAGAGTCCACACTGAGCCATCCAGGCAGCCCTGCTCTCACCACTTCCATTTAACATTGTGTTGCAGGGCTTATCTAGAGAAATAAAGGGGAAAATCAACATATATAGACTTTTTAAAAGTTAAAGAACCTCCTTTTTTTTTCACAGACAGCATAACTGTCTATACAGTGTATATCTTAAAGAATCTATTTTTAAAGTTTACTAGAATTAAAAAGTAAGCATAGAAATGTCTTAGGATGCAAGGTCAATATTAAAAAATCAATTGTATTTCTACATACTAGCAATAAACAATTGGAGATTAAAGTAAAAATAAATATAGTATCATTTACAATAGAATCATGAAACTTGAAATATTCAAGGATAGATTTTATAAACTATAGCAATATCCATACACTGAAAACAGCAGACATTACTGAGAGAGTTTAAAGAACACTATAGCAAGGATATAAATAAATAGAGAGAAATGTCAAGGCATTAATTGGAAATCTTATTGTTAAAATGTCAATTGTCTTCAAATTGGTCTAAAGATTTAATATAACTTTAGTCAGAATTTCAAGAGAGTATTTTGTACAAATTTACAAGCAGATTTTAAAATTATATTCAAATCCAAGAATGTAGGATAGGCAAAACAATTTTGATAAAGCTCAAATTTGGAGGATTTAAAACACACGATATGTGTAACAAAGCTACACTAATCAACACAATGAGATACTTGTGTAAGGATAGATATATAGACCAATGGAAATAAATGGATTCCAGAAACAAATTCACATAATTAATTTTTTGACAAATGTGCTACAGTAATTTAAAAGAGAAAGAATATTTTTCTCACATATATTACTATATGTATATAGTATATAATTGAGTATCTATATAGATAAGAACAATTTACCCTGACCTCACACCATATACCAAAAAAATAAAAATAACTGAAAATGCATCATAGACATAAATGTTAAAGTTAAAATTTTGACACTGTAAGAAAATGAAGAAATTAATCTTTCTAATCTTGAGTTAGGCAAAGATACACTACATATAACAGGAAAAGCATGAATTATAACAGAAATACTTGATAACTGTGCTTTCTTCAAAATTAGGACTCATTACTAATCAGATCGGAAGAATAAACATTGTTAAAATGTCTATACTGCCTAGAGCAATCTATACTTCCAATGCCATTCTGATCAAAATTCCACTGGTATTTTTCAAAGAGCTGGAGCAAACAATCCTAAAATTTGTATGGAATCAGAAGAGACCCTGAATTGATAAGGAAATGTTGAAAAAGCAAAACAAAACTGGAGGCATCACATTGCCTGATTTCAAGCTTTATTACAAAGCTATGATCACCAAGACAGCATGGTACTGGCATTAAAAACAGACACATAGACCAGTGGAACAGAGTAGAGAGCCCAGATATGGACCCTCAACTCTATGCTCAAATAATCTTTGACAAAGGAGGAAAAAAATATACAGTGGAAAAAAGTTTCTTCGATAACTGGTGCTGGGAAAATTGGACAGCTATGTGTAGAAGAATGAAACTCGGCCATTCTCTTACACCGCACACAAAGATCAACTCGAAACGGGTAAAAGACCTCAACGTTTTTGCCCTTGCTTCCATTGCCTTTGCCTATGTTCCTAGGAAGATGTTGCTGCTGCTGAGGTTGAAGAGGTTGCTGCCTGCATTCTCCTCAAGGATTTTGAGGATTCATTTCTCACATTGAGGTCCTTCATCCATTTTGAGTCTATTTTCATGTGTGGTGTAAGGAAGTGGTCCAATTAAGTTTTTCTGCATGTGGCTGTCCAATTTTCCCAACACCATTTGTTGAAGAGATGGTCTTTTTTCCATTGGACATTCGTTCCTGCTTTGTCGAAGATTAGTTGACCATAGAGTTGAGAGTCTATTTCTGGGCTCTCTATTCTGTTGCATTGATCTATGTGTCTGTTTTTGTGCCAGTACCATGCTGTCTTGATGATGACAGCTTTGTAATAGAGCTTGAAGTCCGGAATTGTGATGCCACCAACTTTGGGTTTCGTTTTCAATATTCCTTTGGCTATTCGAGGTCTTTTCTGGTTCCATATAAATTTTAGGATTATTTGTTCCATTTCTTTGAAAATAATGGATGGTATTTTGATAGGGATTGCATTAAATGTGTAGATTGCTTTAGGTAGCATAGACATTTTCACAATATTTATTCTTCCAATCCAGGAGCATGGAACATTTTTCCATTTCTTTGTGTCTTCCTCAATTTCTTTTTCATCAAGATCAAAAGCTTTTGTACAGCAAAGGTAACAGTTAACAAAACCAAAAGACAACTGACAGAATGGGAGAAGATATTTGCAAACAACATATCAGATAAAGGGCTAGAATCCAAAATCTATAAGGAACTTAGCAAACTCAACACCCAAAGAACAAACAATCCAATCAAGAAATGGGCAGAGGACGTGAACAGACATTTCTGCAAAGAAGACATCCAGATGGCCAACAGACACATGAAAAAGTGCTCCACATCACTCGGCATCAGGGAAATACAAATCAAAACCACAATGAGATATCACCTCACACCAGTCAGAATGGCTAAAATTAACAAGTCAGGAAATGACAGATGCTGGCGAGGATGCGGAGAAAGGGAAACCCTCCTCCACCGTTGGTGGGAATGCAAGCTGGTGAAACCACTCTGGAAAATAGCATGGAGGTTCTTCAAATTGTTGAAAATAGAACTATCCTTTGACCCAGCAATTGCACTACTGGGTATTTACCCTAAAGATACAAACGCAGTGATCCAAAGGGGCACGTGTACCCGAATGTTTATAGCAGCAATGTCTACAATAGCCAAACTATGGAAAGAACCTAGATGTCCATCAACAGATGAATGGATAAAGAAGATGTGGTATATATACTCAATGGAATACTATGCAGCCATCAAAAGAAATGAAATCTTGCCATTTGCGACGACATGGATAGAACTAGAGGGTATCATGCTTAGTGAAATAAGTCAATCGGAGAAAGACAACTATCATATGATCTTCCTGATATGAGGACATGGAGATGCAACATGGGGGGTTAGGGGGATAGGAGAAGAATAAATGAAACAAGATGGGATTGGGAGGGAGACAAACCATAAATGACTCTTAATCTCACAAAACAAACTGGGGGTTGCTGGGGGGAGGTGGGGTTGGGAGAGGGGGAGGGGGTTAGGGACATTGGGGAGGGTATTTGCTATTGTGAGTGCTGTGAAGTATGTAAACTTGGCGATTCGCAGACCTGTACCCCTGGGGATAAAAATACATTATATGTTTATAAAAAAAAAAATTGGAAGGGGAGGCGAACCATAAGAGACTATGGACTCTGAAAAACAACCTGAGGGTTTTGGAGGGGTGGGGGTGGGAGGTTGGGGGAACCAGGTGGTGGGTAATAGGGAGGGCATGTTTTGCATGGAGCACTGGGTGCTGTGCAAAAACAATGAATACTGTTACGCTGAAAAAAAATAAATAAATTTATAAAAGAAAAAAAATAAAAGACCTCAATGTGAGGCAGGAACCCATCCGAATCCTAGAGGAGAACATGGGCATTAACCTCTTTTATATCAGTCACAGAAACTTCTTTCAAGACCCGTCTCCAAAGGCAAAGGAAACAAAAGCAAAAATGAACTTTTGGGCCTTCATCAAGATCAAAAACTTCTGCACAGCAAAGGAAACAGTCAACAAAACAAAGAGGCAACCCACGGAATGGGAGAAGATATTTGCAAATGACACTATAGACAAAGGGCTGATATCCAAGATTTATAAAGAACTCCTCAAACTCAACCCTCAAAAAACAGATAATCATGTCAAAAAATGGGCAGAAGACATGAACAGACACTTTTCCAAAAACAATTTAAAAAAACTGAAAAGGCGAACAAAAAAACAGAATCTTAAGTGTAGAGGACACACTGGTAGTTGCAAGAAGGAGATGGGTGGGGGATGGGTGAAATAGGGGAAGGGGGTTGAAAGTGCACTCATGACGAGCACTGAGTAATATACGGAATTGTTGAAGTAGTATGTTGTACACTTGAAATTAACGTAATACTGTGTGTTAATTGTATAGTAATTTTATAATAAGTAAATAAGAATTTTTTTAAAAGCCTGAAAAGGTGAGGTTCAGGCTGGGAGAAAAATATGTCTGATAAAGTACTTGTGTGTAGACTTTCTAAAGAAATCTCAATAGTCAATACTATGAAGATGTGGCTCAGTGGGTTAGGCTGCTGCCTTCGGCTCAGGTCATGATCTCAGGGTCCTGGGATCGAGTCCCGCATCGGGCTCGCTGCTCGGCGGGGAGCCTGCTTCCCTCTCTCTCTCTCTGCCTGCCTCTCTGCCTACTTATGATCTCTCTCTGTCAAATAAATAAATAAAATCTTTAAAAAAATATTGATCAAAGATTTGAACAGACACATTATCACAAAAGGATACTTGCAGTAGGAAAATACAATGACAGTTAGAAAAACCAAAAGATGCCATCACCTAACTACTAGAATACCTGAAATTAAAAAGACTTGGCAAGAGCAAGTATTGAAGAGAATGTGAAGAAATGGGAACTTTCCTGTATTGCTAACCCTATATTGTTGATGGGAATGTAAATGAGACAGTGACTTTGAAAAACAGTTTAGGCATTTTTAAAAATAAATGTACACTTACTATTTAACAAAGCAGTTGTACTTCAGATGTCTACAAATCCTTGTACACAAATGTTCAATAACAGCTTTTTTCATGATAACCGATCCGGTAACAACTAAAGTGTCTTTCAGTTGATAAGTGGATAAACAGATCATTGTATATACATACATTATTTTATGACAAAGCAATAAAAAGGACTGAACTACTCATAAACAAAAGAGCATGAATGAATCTCAAAAGAATTATGTTACATGAAGAAGAAAAAGGAACAGACATAAAGACCACATAGTGTATGATGCCAGTTCTATGACATTCTAGAAAAGGCAAAACTATAGTGACAGAGACAGATCAACCATTGTCTGGGGATGGTGTTGGCGGTTACCAAAAAACTTCGGGAGACATGATGGAAATGTTCTCTATATTGTGCTAGTGCTTACATTACTATGCACATTTTTCAAAACTCATTGAATTTCGTACTTAAAACGAGTAAATTTTGTCATGCCCCAATTTTACAACAATGTAACAAATTATAAGAGAAAGGAGGGCATGTGTTGTGATGAACGTGGGGTGCTACACACAACTGATGAAATACTTGAACGGAACATCAAGAACTAGGACGTGCTGTATGTTGGTGAACTGAACATAATAATAATAAAAAAGAATATATACTCATTGCAGGCATTAGGGAGAAACAAATGAAAATAAGTCAAAATAAGACATTTGTAACAATTTGGTGTATGGTCTTCCAGATTTTTTCTGTGAATAGATGCTGAATATATTGCTTTGCGAACATTTCAGTTATAAAGCAGTTTATGAATTGTTGGTTTTCGGGTGACCACACACAGGGAGCATCTTCCTATGTCAATAGATACTTTATACACATTTTAGGGTTAGTTTGACCATGAAAAATCACTTGAATCACCTACAGTCAAATATTCAAGTGTTTTTTGATTTTCTAATGATGCAAACCATGTTACAGTTCCAAATATTTTAATTTTAGTGCAAAATTTTTGGCCAGAATTGTTTTACAGCTTCATGAGCTTCATAAGAGCTACAAAAAGGTTTTCAGAGGAGTGGCAAAAGTCCACTTTGGTCATGGGCTGTTTCAAGTGACCCAAATGAGATTACACAGAACTATCACGGGCAATAGAAGATACGCTTTTGGGCGACTAAGATTTTAAGTACTTCTATACTCAACCAGGTAGAAGTGACCTATTCAACCCGTGCTCGTGAAGGCGAACTGACCAGAGAGAGTCCTGACTCCCAGCTGGCCCTGATTTTCCCAGATCGTACTTAAGATGAAGACAGTTAAAAGTCCCCTCCTCAGTTCCACCTGTCGCAGCTAGAGCAGCACGGTATGCTGGAGGAGTGGGGTTCAGTGGTGGAATGAGAGGGCTCCGAGTGTTACTCCCCCTGGCTAGTAACAGCCCCTGACATTTTCATGGTGTTCGACTTCACTGAGAATTTTCACGTCTATTAAATCATCTGGTACTCACAGACAGCCCATGTAAAATGAGGGAACTGAGGCAGAAAGTGACTGAGGCCCTTGCTCATGGCTAACTAGCTTGTGAGTGACTGAGCTAGGGCAAGAACTACAGGTTTCTGTTGTCAGATTTCATGGTCCTCATGGTGTTTCCGTGTATTATAGCTTCAGATGGGGGCCATGGGTGACCACTCCTTGTGTGGAGAGAATTTACCGCGTTTCACTCTGAGGTGGCGTTTGTATGAATCTGCACATGGGGTAAAATCCACACCTTGTACTAATGTTTGTTTTTCTGGTTTTGATATATATAAATCCCTATAGTACACAGGGATTCTCTGCACTGGACTTGCAACTTGTTAAGAATCTATAATTATTGCAAAAAAAAAAGTACAATCCCTTAAAAAAATAAGTCAAGGAAATTTAGAAAAGCAGAGTAAATAGGAAACAATTCTTAAAAAAATACACAGCATTCTGCACCCTGTTCAGGAGAGGGAAAACTTTGCTCCCAGTTCTTAGTGTCACTGAAATTTGTTAAATCTTAAAGCAATTCTATTGACGTGAAAACACCAATTGATCAGTCCTCTGTTCCAGGATGGCCAAAGGATTCAAAAGATAATTTGAGATCTACGTATCTACCTTTTACTCTGGTTTAAATTCAATCAGCTGTTCAGGATTTGGCATGGAGCACCGTGTGTCGTCTCATCCAACCTCATGATAAGCCCAAGAAGTGGGTAACATCTTACCAACACATATCAGATGGGGAAACTATTCATTTCAGAAAAAATTTCCATGCCTTCAAAATAGAATTTCTCTAGAAAATCCTAGAGAAACCTGGGGCATCCTAGTGATTTCAGTCTAATTTCATTCAGTGCACATACTGTCTTTTACGGCTGCGCCTCAGACGATTTCAGTACTTATGGTCCGGCGAGCAAAGGGTTCATTTTGGTTTCATATCACCCTCACCCTCTGTAGTTGTGTTTACTACATGCTTCAAAACAACTGTGCAATCCGTGGGATGTAGTTCTGTCTTCCCAAGGGAATGATCAATTTCAAACTTGCCTTAAAGCAGACAAACAAGCATTTAGGTGGCCTTAAATCATTCTGTTCCACAAATTCCAGGAATCGTGGACTTTCTGGCTGCCAGACCGAGAAAAATTGGAGACTTGCACATGATTCTGTAGTTCATTCAACTTTTCTGAGAACAGAAGTGAAAAAACGTTTGGGCAAGCAACCCGAAGATTCTGAGACGCTGACTGCTGGGTTCCAGACCCTTGGCTGTTCCTTGTTCCTATCACATGAGAGAGAGTCGCTGGCCCACACAAAAGTGGTTCTCGCCGAGCCTCTTTGCCTGTGAAACGTTGAGGCCAGACTCCGTTTACTTGCCAAGACATTCAGTGTCTATTAATGCCAGGTGTCTACTCAGTCACCTCAGCTCGCGCTACAGGCTGTCACATTTTGCACGTGCACGACAGCCATCTGAAGGACACCTAGAGTGGGTGGCCTGACACACACTCGACATTTACTTACTTGTTTAAAGAAAAGGCAAGGCCCCGGGGCGCATGGCTGGCACAGTGAGTTAAGGGACCAACTCTTGGTTTTGGCTCCTATAAGGGTCCTGGGGTCGAGCCCTGCATGAGGCTCAAGCTTGTAGACGCTCTCTCCTTTCCCTCTGCCTCTCCGGCTCATGCTCGCTCTCTAAAATAAATAAATAAATCTTTTTAAAAAATGGCAAAGCCAGCTAATGTTTAATACACACAAGAACCAGGAAAAAGCTTTTTTAACTGTTCAGTTGACAAATGTCTTTATTGTAGCCTTTTTCTTTGATGAGAGGAATTAGCACTTAAACATTAACTGAGCCTCGCTTCTGGTATAAAGACCAGGATTTGAGCAATTCAAATTATACTGTAACTTGTCAAAGACTGAATTTTACTTGAACAGTTGATCGGGTTTGGCAATAAAATGTAAAGTTAAAAATGATGTATGTTCCAGTTTTGGCTTACTGCTGTAGACATTAATTTTTACAGCAAGTTATGATTGACAAAGAGTGAAGGGAAAGTATTTCAACAAAGCTGTAAAACAGTTAAACGTAGACTCTTTAGTGAACTCAATTTCAGTTAACACCTCTAAACACAATAAGCCAACACGATGTTTCTCTCCATGGGTTTGAAGTTCACGATTCAGAGACACTAAATGTGGCTAGACCAAAAATGAAACAGAATCTGCTCTGGAAAAATAGTGGTTCTCCTGGGATCATCATTAATCCTGCAGAGTGGGGCAGGTCAGAGAGAAGGCCCCCCTTCCGGGCAGTCTATGTAAGTTAAATGAAATATTCCCACCTCATTTGAGACACAACTTTGTGCTTTCATTCTGTGGAGAAAACTAGAGCATCATTACTTAAAATCTATAAAATATTTTAGCCTTTTAAAAATCAGCTCTGTTTCTGCTTAGATAGCATGAACAACATTCCTAGTGTACCCCAAGGCATCTTTTGGCCTTTGAGTGTTCATGACTGGCGACAAGTAAGACTGGATGATGACTATATGGCCTGACCTGAAGAATACTATAAAGTGTAATAATGGCAGGGCTACAAAATTTTTTCCAACTAAATCAACTTGAATTTCATCATTTTCTGTCCATGTATTTATGGTTTGAAAATAGAATCTTCATGGAATGTTTGCCTTCTACTTTCCAGGCCCCGCTTGCCAAGATGACAAATTTATTCACGTGCTACATGGAGAATAATAAATAGCATGTGGGTTAGGCACTATATTTACATGTGTTTTGTCTTCACAAATACAAATTCTTATTACCAGCCTATTTTTGTAACTTCCACTTTAAAAAAAAATTAAATAGTAAAAACAAAGGTAAATTGAAATATTCCAAAGTTCCAATAGTATATTCTCCTTCCTACTAAATATGCTAAATCCAGTTAACTGATCTCTCACCTTCTCAGGACATTTTCTTGACTTCAGTTGCATTTCTTCCTACTATCCCCCATCCTCATGTGGTTTCCCATCCATTGCTTTCTCCAGATCAACACCTGGTTTGTTTTGTTAATCATTACCACTGAAATTTCTGAACTTCCGCTCTAAAAAGAGAGATGCATAGTGTTCTCAGTCTGCAAATCTTTCATGACTTATGTGAAATTGCTTTTTCTTAGGATATGGATCCTCCATTTTATCACCTCATCTTTTTAGGAAATCAAATCATTCTTCCCCCTAAATATATTAAAGTACCAAACATAGCACAAAAGTTTTTGAATAGGATTAGTAGCTTCTTTGTAACAAATGTGACCTTATTTGCAGGTTAGAACCCAAGTTTTCCTTGTCCCACTCTGTTGCTGAAGGCAGCAACACTTCAGGATTCCCTACCTAACTCCCCCAGGCTTCTCTAACTAACTCCCCCAGGCTTCTCTACCTAACTCCCCAGGCTTCTCTACCTAACTCCCCAGGCTTCCCTACCTAACTCCCCCAGGCTTCCCTACCTAACTCCCCCAGGCTTCTCTACCTAACTCCCCAGGCTTCCCTACCTAACTCCCCCAGGCTTCTCTAACTGTCGACAATGCTCTTGTCAGCGTCGTCACTGACCTCCATTTTGCCAAATCCACGAGTCACTTCTCTGTCCTTGGCTATTACTAACCCTCTCAGCAGGATTCAGTACAGCCAGTCACTTGGCCCTTTTAAAATTTCTCTTGTTTAGAGTACTTTTGTCTCAACACTGCAGTCCTTTGGTCGTCTTCTAATCTCACTGGCTACACATTCTGATTCCTTACTGAGTTTTTTCCTGTACCAGAAGTTGGCTTGGGTGAGCCCTGGAGGTCTCTGATTGGTCCTCTAGTCCTATCTTCTCTTCTGCGTCGTCTCTCTGGGAATTCTCATCGATGGGAAGTGCCAGTCCCCGAACTGCTCTTCCCATAACTACCTTTGCTACTTCTGTCCCATTTTCTACAACACAAAGTGACCTTCTGAAAATATAACGTAGACATCTTCAGCTTCAGTTTTAGTTTGTTCTACAACTCAAGCAACAGCCTAAATCAGCTGTTCATCTGTTCCTTGGACTTGCAACACCATGAGAGACCCACCTTTGCCTGACCACATTCCTGTGGTTCAAGGAACACAAACTTCCATACTTTCCTTCTTCCTCTTTATGGCGATTTTGGTCACATTGCTCTTTACAGTTTTGTCCTGCCCTATGGCCTCTGTCATTCTGGAAACTGTAATCCCAATTGATCTAAGCAAATCCATTTTCATAGCTATATCTACTGCCAACCCCAGAGTTCAGGGGTCAGCCTCCCCATGCTACTCAATGATACCAGCATCCTTTCCCCAAGAGATTTGTTACTAGCCTTAGTGAAGGGAATGTTCTTCAGGGTTTCCCAACAGGGTATATTGGCATCAGTAATAAATCCACATTAATATTTCCACTTTTCTGAAACTTCTTGCCCTTCCTCAACACTGTACCATCTCTGTCTCATTTCCTGGAGGACACCACTCTGGCCTGGGAGCCACCCCAGTAAGGTGTGAGGGTCAGTGTTCTAGCCATGTTGCTAAATCTTAAGCCTACCACTTTTATTTTTCAAGGCTTCTAAGCAGTTAAATAAATCCAAGTATGTCCATGGTCATGGTAACTGTTTTAGTTATACTCATATTGTCCCTAAGTCACTCAACTGCCAGAGCTACCCCATGGCCTGACCAGATAAAGTCAGCAATTTGATGCCGGTGCATGGTGCCCACCAGCCATCAAATCTGGCTCCAGAATCCCACCCTAAGGGCCTGTTTTGGCCCATGTTCTCTCAAAGATGGAACAGAAGACAAGGGCTTGTGTGCAGAGTGTTTACGTCCAGAAGTGATTCCAGAGAGAAGACACGAAGACCAGGGAAAGGGAAGCAGGAAAACAGGAAGAGGATACAAGGAGGCATTATGTGCTGGTCACCAGGACTTCCTCAGGAGCACATAAAATGCTTTTCAGAATTACCTGCTGAAAGGGTGAAGGTGAGAGATACCAGCTCCCAAACGTCCCCCACCACCACGCCTGCTGGCTGAGCGATGCCTTGGGGAGCACACCCTCCTGGAAGCTGTGGCCTGTGCACTCAGGAACGTAGCGAGACTCAGACAAGCCCCAGGCAGAAAGTGCAGCTGAAGCCTGACAGAAGGCACAGCCATCACCAAGGAGACCTGCCTGGGAGGCTGAAGGGGGCAAGGTCTGTAAGAGAAGCATCCAGGCGTGGGCAAAGTCAATTCAAGGATGGAAAGAATGTCAGACTCTTCTTGATGTTCCATCTTAGGTAATCACTTAAATTTCCTGGCCTTCCCTTTGTCTATCCATCTGTAAATTGTGAAAATTGGGCTAGATTCCTGGTTCCCAAACCTATTACATGGGGAATTCTTCTTCTTCTTCTAATTTTTTAAAATTAGGCTCTGCATCCAGCATGGAGCTCAGAGTGGGACTTGAACTCATTACCCTAAGATCAAGACCTGAGGCGAGAAAATGAGTTGGACACTTAACTGACTGGGCCACCCAGGTGCCCCTTACACTGGGAATTCTGAAAGTCCCATATATCTGTGCTCCAGCAGTTCTGGTTCAGTGGGTCCCGGCTACAGTCCAGGGACTGTATGACCCTCCTTGGGTGATTCTGAGGTAGGCAGTCTGTGGACCCACATCTAGCATCCGTTTTCATTCTATGGTTAGGTGGACTATTTAGTGATGTGGTAACTTCAAGAGAACCAAAGCACACCGTTCTTTACTTACAGACCTCGCAATGTGCTCTTTTAGGGTTTACATACAAGGAGTGGTAAGTGTGTGATTTGGCTCACACACACTCTCGTCTGCAAGGGCTTTTCCAGCAATAATCAAACCATCTCCTCTTCAGACTTTTCTACTTGACTTCATAAGTATCAAATACCTTCTTTTAATTACATATGTGTTATCGGCTACATATGGATCTGGTACTATGGGGACAAAAGATGAACATTTTCCTGAAGGAGTGTGTGAGGGACACGAACAAGTGACAAAGGAGGGCAGTATGAGCAGGCTGTCGCAGCAGAGGGACGCGGCCTGTAGCTGTCCTGGGAAGGAGGCAACCACTTTGGGCCAAGTAAACAATGCAAGACTTTTTGATATATTGTGCTCATTTCTCCAGCTATGCTCGACAACCAAGGAGAGAATGGAAGAGGGCAGAATTTGAGGAAGATGTACATGGAAGAAAGGCAGAAAGAATGAAAGGGTCTCAGGTCCCCCAAACACTGTTACCCTGAGTTGGAGGCCAGCAAGGACATGGCAATGATCTGGGGAGATGAGGGAACAAAATGCCATGATGTAGGGAAGTGAGAAGAAGGTTAGGTTGCTCTGGAAGATGGGTTTCCACAAAGCTGGGGGCGTATAGGAGGAATTCATAGCTTGCAAGTTGAACGGGTGGCAGCTTCTCCAAATTATATCACATGCTTTGGATGAGGTCTTCATGAGGGATGGGAACAACCCTATTGTTGTAGATCCCACAGGTATGACCAGAAGAGGATGCATGACTATGCATCAGAATACAAACTTCAGGAGGAAGGGAACTCCCTTCCTCATTCTATCTTATGGTCCCATTAAAATGGGAAATCTGAGCGGGAGCCAAACCATGAGAGACTGTGGACTTGGAGAAACAAACTGAGGGTTTTGGAGGGGAGAAGGGTGGGGGATTGGGTGAGTCTGGTGGTGGGTATGCAGGAGGGCACGGATTGCATGGAGCACTGGGTGTGGTGCATAAACCATGAATCTTGGAACACTGAAAAAATAAAATAAAATAAAATAAATGTAGCTTAAGAATTTGAAAGTCAAGAATATTCTCTGATACTTACTATGACTTAGTGGTTTTCAGCGGCAGAAGCATCAGTCCAACCCATTCATTTGCTTGACTTGACTGAAATTCTTGGTGACCCAGACTCCCATGTCTACATTCCCAGTCTCTCAGGATGCTCCCAGAGACCATCAGACCAGTAGAGTCTGGAATCTGGACTGAACATGGTGAAAGGAGTGTCCCAAAGTCTGTCTTCATTACCCACCCCACACCATCCCACACCACCCTACACCTCCTCTCCTGCAGAGAGGCTGGGAACAGATTAGTACGGACTTTTGTACTGGAAATGCACACTTAGCTTCTATTTCAAAGCACCCAAATCAACTTGGTGAGCCTGAGGGGCCAGGAAAGTTTCTGTGAATCAGTTGACCGTCAGCAGTCTTGACACTAGCGGACAGCAGCAGACGGCCAGGGCGGTTCTGGGAAGCCAGGCCCTTGCTTTGGAACAGTCGGAATAAACGCTCTCTGTGTGCAAACACACGCAGGTCCCCTCACTTCATCACTGGAGTCTAACTGCCCTTAAACTGTCACTCCTCTTCCTGAATCATTAGTTTTCCTGGAAAAAATAATCAGACTTATAAAAAGGAGGAAAGAAAAGAAAACGATATGAAAGAAAAGATAAGCCAAAACGAGCAAAATGCTTCCAGTCAAAGGAAGGGGATAAATGAGACTTGTCAGTAGCCTCTCAAAAATAATGATGATCTTTTCCCCCCTTTTCTGTTTTTGCTGGCATTTCTTATGTAAATGCTTTTATTGGACACATGAGAGCATTTAAACTTTTTTTTTTTTTTTTCCATATTGCTATAGCTACCTATCGGGGGATAATGTAAGGGTAGTTTTGCCTGCAGGCAGAAGAGAGATTACTACACAAACTCTCAAGTTTTCGGTGACTCTAAAAAATTGTTGTTGAGAAAAGCTTCCGAGGAAGATTAATGTTTAAATCATTACGTGACCACTCGGAATATAGTCCGACATGTGATCAGAGTCCATAGAATTTGCTAAGTTTTCTTGTCTGAAGGCATAACCAGAACCACAGACTTCTGCTCCATGGGCTGGTGCTGCTCCGTGTTAAAGGGATAGACAGGAATTGTGGAGAGACAGTGTTTTCACTTGATTCAAACAAAGAAAAGGTTCCAAATATGAAAATGAACAAATAAGAATGAGCTTGAGCTCTTTCTGTTAGAAAAGATGGATACATTTGTGAATTTAAAAACGAGTCCTCTAAAATAAATTACTGAAGACTCTCATATTTATCTTATGTCTGCACGGCAAGTCTAGCACCGAATCTAGCACACAAACTTAACATGAAAAGAGTCATTAATAAGAGGAATAAAATCACGTAAGATATCTCAAATAAATAAGTTGGATGCAAACGATGCACCCAGTTTTCTTCACTGAAACCACTCTGAAACCACTGAAACCACTGACAGCCACCCAGGGGCCCAATATTATTAATTTTCTGTGGAAAATGATCACTTTTCTCATTCTGTGGGGTTTCTTTAATTTTTAAAAATTGGATTGTAGATATTTTTTTTTCCATTGCAAGGTTGAAGGCAGGTATTGGAATGTGCACAATTATGTTCCTGCTGCTAGTGTGTGAGTACAACATATAGATCTGAATAAAGCAATTATAAATAAATTATCAGAGATTTAAATCAGATTGAATTTAAAACCCAAATGGGGGGGTTCCTGGGTGGCTCAGTTGGTTATGCCTCCAACCCCTGGTTTTGGCTCAGGTCATGATCCTGGGATCTAGCACCAAGCTCGGCTCCACGCTCAGCAGGGAGTCTGCTTCTTTGCCTCTCCCTCTCCTTCTGCCCCTCCCCCAACTTACATGCTCTCTAAAATAAATGAATACATTTTTAAAAAATTAAAAAATAAAACCAAAATAGGTATAAACAGCACTATTTCTATAAACTTAGAACTGAAATCATTGGTTTTGCATAATGTCACATTTAATTCACTTTTTGGAGCTAGAAAGAATTGGGTTAAATCTCAGGTTTTTTTTTAGCTAATATTGCTGTATGATGGGCAAGTTAGCCTCTTTTAGTCTTGGTTTCGTTATACAAAGAAATGATAATATGATACAAAGAAATGATAATATGGTTGTTGGGAGAATAAATTTAAAAATTTTATGCATAGCACTATTGCTCAATGAATGGCTCCTAGAAATATTTTTTGAAAGATTTGTTTATTCATTTGAGAGAGAGAAAGAGAGAGTGAGCGTGAATCGGGAGAGGGACAGAGGGAGAGGGAAAATTTCAAGTGGACTCCTGAGCTTGGAGCCCTGTTACTTTTAACTGAGGACAAAATAAAAATATATAATGTAACCAAATACTGCATGTCAGAATTGAAGCTATATATCTAGTTTTTCAAAACAAACCTCACCAGGCTGACTTTTCATTTGATTCAAATCCCTGAGCCAGCTAAGTCTTTCAGCAGAGCTCAGGGGACCAGGGGGAGCAACTTCCTGTGTCTAGGACTCACATGGCCTCCTCCTCCTGCCTCCATTCCAAATCTTCCCATTCGTTGCTTTTTCCACATCTGCCCCCTTTTTAACACATTGATCACTTCACCTGTAAAAAATTCTGTCCTTTCTCAGAAGTCAAATTTATGTCTATAGAGACTTCCTTTTTAGTTTTCTTGCGTGGTGCATGGTGTCTGTTAGAATATGTAAGATTCATGGGCACCTGGGGGGCTCAGCGGGTTAAGCCTCTGCCTTCAGCTCAGGTCACAACCCTGGAGTCCCAGGATCAAGGCCTGCATCAGGCTGCCACACGCAGGCACACATATATGTGATAAAAACGTAAAACACACATGAGTATTTGGAGATGCTTCACAAACCGTTTCAAATACAAAATTGCCTGACATTTTTTTCTTAATTATTTCTAAGCAAGTAGTGCCATAATAATACTATGACAAATAAAGTTATGAGGTGTGTTAACTGACTGGTAAAATGTGGTTAGAATGATAGGGTTACCTAACAACTGGAAAAGCAATCTAAGGAAAACCCAAGATACCTTTCATTACCAACTTTCAGTTTGTATTATAGTCATGGAATAAACCTGATATTATTAATTTTCTTTTTTTTAATGTTTACTCTTTTTTTAAAGATTTAATTTATTTATTTGAGAGAGAGAGAGAGAGTGAGAAAGAACATGAGAGGGGAGAAGGTCAGAGGGAGAAGCAGACTCCCCATGGAGTTGGCACAAGCATTTTGGAAAACAGTTTGGTAGTTTCTTTAAAAGTTAACATACTCCTACCAAACAGCCTAGTCATTCCACTCCTTGATAGTCAACCTAAAGAAATGCCAATACACATCCACGTGAGGACTTACACATGTGGGTAGCAGGGTTTTTGTTTTTTGCTTTTCTGTAATAGCCCAAACTGGAAGCAATTGAAAGGTCCATAATCAGAGGAATGGAAAAGCAAATTGTGGTACTACCAACCAGTAGGAAAGGATGAATAACTGAGAGCAGCTCCACACAGCCACACTGCCACACCTTCACACAGGCACCCTGTCATAATCCCACATACTCACACTGTCACACATCCATAGTCACACTGTCATCCCTCCGCAGTCACACCTCCACAGTCACACGGTCACTCGCACACCGTCACTGTCGCACAGTCACGCCATGTAACCACAGTCTCACATTGCCACACTGTCACACTGCCATGCCAGGACAGCAGACAAAGAGAACCTGTAAATGGGAGAGTGTAACAGTCCCAGGACATGTTTATTTCCATATCAGGGGTTGGCCAGATTTGGGCTGTGAGCACAGTTGGCCAACCCCTGATCTAGGTGATCATTACTAAGACCACACTTTTTAACCTGGCCATGCTTTTTGTTATGTTCATGTCATCCATGCATTAACTGAAGAATGAACCATGTTTCATATTTCTTCGTCATCTCCCTCCGGCTGACACTGAGCTGGGCTCATGATGTCTGTTTTAAAAACACTGTTAAGTGCCTGTGAAGAAAGGATGACCAGGGTTACCATCGAGCCCCTGTGAGTTCAAGCTGATAAAAATGTTGTATGGTGGGAAATTGTACTCTAAAATTGATAAGCAGTATTTCAAGTTTCTCGAAACCTCAGGAATTAGAATTCTTAAGGAGTAATCCTGTGCTTTAGTGTGTTTTGTTTCTTAAATTCCACATATGTTAATTGTCTTTCTCTTACTTATTTCAATTATCATAATGCCCTCCAGTTCCATCCACATTATCGATGGCTGAGTAATATCTGTACATCACATATTTATCCATTCATCTGTTGATGGACATCTGGGCTTTTTCCATAGTTTGGTTATTGTGGACTTTGCTTCCATGCTCATGGATTGGAAGAACAAATATTGTTAAAATGTCTATGCTTCCCAGAGCAAGCTACACATTCAGTGCAATCCCTATCAAAATATCATCAACTTGTTTCAGAGCTGAAACAAATAATCCTAAAATTTGTTTGGAACCAGGAAAGACTCCAAATAGCCAGAGGAATGTTGAAAAAGAAACCAAAACTTGTGGCATCACTATTCCAGACTTCAAGCTCCACTACAGAGCTGTGATCACCAAGACTGCATGGTACCGGCACAAAAACGGACACATAGACCAAGGGAACAGACTAGAGAGCCCAGAAATGGACCCTCAACTCTATGGTCAACTGATCTTTGACAAAGCAGGAAGGAACATCAATGGAAAAGAGATAATCTCTTCAACAAATGGTGTTGGGAGAACTGGGCAGCCACATGCAGAAGAATGCTGGGTGAAATAAGTCAAGCAGAGAGAGTCAATCATCATAAGGTTTCACTTACTTGCAGAGCATAAGGAATAACATGGAGGACATGGGGAGATGGAGAATAGAAGGGGGTTGGGGGGAATTGGAGGGGGAGATGAACCACGAGAGACTGTGGACTCTGAGAAACAAACTGAGAGTTTTGGAGCGGAGGGGTGTGGGGGGTTGGGAGGGCCTGGTGGTGGGTATGCAGGAGGGCTCGGATTGCATGGAGCACTGGGTGTGGTGCGTAAACAATGAATCTTACAACACTGGAAAAATAAAATAAAATTTAAAAAACATGGCTATTAAAAACGTGAGTGGTAATGTTTGCTTCTTCTTCTTCTCCTTCTCCTTCTTCTTCTTCTTCTTCTTCTTCTTCTTCTTCTTCTTCTTCTTCTTCTTCTTCTGGTGACAAAAGGAGAAAATATTTGAGAAAATAATATCCAGCACAGTTTAACAGTTGAGTGAACCTCTAGCATATGGTATAACTTTTTTGCAGAACAATTTGTTAAAGCATAGCAAATGCCTGGCGAAAAAAGGCATAGACTCTTTAACCTGGACTCATTATTTATGAGTATATATCTTAAGGAAACAATTAAGGAAACTTAGTTTAGATAATAATATTATACAACTGCAAATGACATTATACAAGTAGGCACGTTAACACGGACAGACTGTGGTGTCTAATCCGGTGGGCTGGTCTATCATAAGTCACCCTTCTCCGTCCGTTTACATCATTAGCGATGGAAGTGGGAAGTTCCAGTATATTGTCCAAATACCCTTAAAGCAAGGGTTCCATGTGTGACCTACATCCTGCCAAGAAGGCCCACCTGTGCAAACGGGGTCTGGAGGGAGTTATGGGAAGGTGGACACTGAAGTGTCTGTGGTGACTTTCTCCTGGTGGAAATCTCAGGCGTATATGTTTTTTCCCACTCATTCGGATTTTCTAATCACTCGTTTGGATTTATAACTTTTCTTCCACAAATAGGTATTAAGTGTTGGTAAAATAAATACGCATCCGTAGCACTAGAACGAGACCCATAAGGTTATGGTCCCAGCACTGCACTAATACGGTGAGAAGGCTGAGGTAAGTTTGTCCCTCGCCACAGTTCACCCTGGCTTGCTCTGCAGGTCACAGCGTGGGCCACACCAACTCCGTTCCAGTGACAGAACACTTGCAATCCACGGTAATCCATGACACACAATGTAATCCACTGTACTCCTTGTGTCATCTCATCTGCAGTCCCCACGTGTGTGTGGTGGATGCCAGAGGCCCCCAGTGTAGCAGGGAGAGAACACCCTGGAGGTCTGCAGCACCGGAACGTTGCTGGGAGTTGGTAAGGAAGTGCGAACCGGAGGTGTGAGCAGCTGTGTCCGCAGCCTTTAACCATATATGCCAGTCCGGAGTTTCTAGCTGGCGACGCTTTCTCTTCTATTTTAAAAAATGGAGTCTGGCTTTCAAACAGAGAAGGAGAGAGGGTGAGGCCATGCTCAGGAGAGGAAGACACCAGCTGCTCCAGCAGACTCTCAGACCACCAGGGTGTCTGTCCAACAGCCCCTCCACTCAGGAAGGCACATGCTGTAAGCTCTCTCCGGAGGCACCTAACTCACATGGGCCTGTGTGGTGTGTGTGTTTAGTGGGGTGTGTGTTTGTGTGCACTCACACTCTTCATTTGAGAAATTGTCTCTGACACTAAACTGTTATCAGAAAGCTGGCCAGAGGTTCCGTTAGCAGCCTCAACACTAGAAGATGCCTTCCTCAAGAGGGTCTTTCTGATGCTTCACAGTTTTCTCAAAATATCCGCTCTCCTTTTTGGAAAATGGTGAAACATGGAAGTGACCTGCTGTCATTGTGAGAACTGGATTCTTAAAAATAATAGTATTTGAGTTGTTCAATGGCTTGTCTATATCTAAAAATGTACCAAGTGCAATCCCTAATAATTTTTTCAGGTTCATAACAAAATTTGAAGTAAGTAGTGTTATGACGTCTCTTCTCCAGATGAGAAATGCCAAGGTCAGTGAGTTACTGAATACTGGAGCTGGATTCACCCCAGGTCTGGAACAAACCCATCCCATCATGACCCTGCTCCGGCAGGATGTAAAGGACACCTCATCGAGACCCACATGTTCCTTGTAAAGTTGTCTTTTCCCACCAAGAAACAGACAGCCCTTCTTCCAAGTGCTTCTGACACATTCTGCAGGAGCTCCAAGTAGAACTACCTGCCTAGTTCCTTCCTGGGAGAGATGGAGCACTGCTCCACCAGGCCTTGCTGGCCCATTTCCTCTCCATCCACAGGTCACCCAGGATTTACCCCTTTGGCTCGATGTAACCCTAATCTGATAGGCTTCCAAGCCCCCAACATGCTGAGTGATCTGGCTTTGCTTCTGACCCCAACACTTCACGTGTTCTCCGTCTGGCATGGATCCTTCTGCGTGGCATGCGTGTCTCTTCCAAGAGCTCAAAGTCACATCTCTGCTACTCTCCTCAGCCACAGCCTCTCCTACTGTCACACACAGGCAATGCCATTTGTAACTTCGCCAATAAAACACGAGCAATCAGACTAGAACCATATTCTCCAACCCCAAATCTATCAACCTGCCTCTACCTATACCCACGTGGTTGACCTTTGTCCTGTCTCAGTGGATAAACTCAGGGTCCCATCGGGGGCCACAAGTCCACCACCTACCACCGCTCCAAGGAATGGGCCCTACTCCCTCCCAAGTCTTCTAACCACTGACTTTTTTCTTTCCTTTTTCTTTTTTAGTTAATGGCACTACCTGGGTGCTCAAGCCAAAAATACTTCCCCAGATAAGAACACGTACTTCCTGTTCGGTCCCCATCAGATCCCGGAGGCTGAGACTTTAGAACTGATCTGCTCCTGATGACTTCTCAGCAGCTCCCGCTCCCTCTGCAATCACACCTGCTGAGCCTCAGCCTCAACTGTGGAGAAGCCTCCCAACGGCCCTTCCTGCCCACCTTCCCGGCAGTCCCAGCCCTACCCAGTTCCCAGGGCTACCTTTCTCAGACAGGGTCAGATCCTATTCTCCCCTACCTAGGCCTCTAGTAGGTTCCCATTACATTTCGAATAAAAGCTAAACTCTTCACCAAAGCTCACTCCCCAGCCTCTTCTCCTTCCTCTCTCTGCTTTGCTCACAGATGTGCTTGCTCCTACCCCAGGGCCATGACACATGCTGTGTTCTCTACCTGAAAACTTTCCTCTAAGACCTTCACGCAGGTCACTGTCATCATTCATTCCCCTCAGAAGTCTCAGTGTAACCCTCCCTGACCACCCAACTTCTTTCTCTGGCCTGCCCCCTTACTTCACAGCACTTACTCCTATCTGAGACTCCATTGTTTATTTGCGTCTCTACTAGAATAAGACCTCCATGGGCTGGGACCAAGGGTATCTTGTCCACCATCGTGTCTTTAGTGTGCACACAGTAGGCACTCAATAGATGTTTGTCTGATTAATTAATATGAGTCCAAAGCCATGTTCTTCAGCACTGCACTCCACTTTTGATGTGGGTAACCCTAGAAGAGAATGGACATTTCCAAAGAGAAGCCCATGGACACTGGGCAGTATTGACATGCTAGGCTTCTCTGCTCACTGTTAGCTATTTTTTCCATCAAGAGACAAGGCCAAATTTAAAAAAAAAGGTATTTACAGGCTGCTAATTCTAGAAGTTGCTCAGCTTAGAATAATTTTCTTTCTCTTTGACACTCATACAGCTGATTTTGCAGCTGAAGAAGGGTTTTGAAAATAAGTTATTATCCTGGCATTGGTACTTCCATTTTTTAAGTAAAAATATTTATAGCTTATATTTTCCAACACATTTTGAATTAGAAACCCAAAAGAAGGCAACAAATGAGAATTCACACATCTACCAGGTTATTTAAAATCCTCCCAGTGTTAGAACACGGTGTCTAACCCTAAAACATTGTACCAAGGGAGGGATTCTCCAAGGTAACAGGCTCCTGGGAGTTTCTGTACAAAGCCCAGCATCATTTCTGGGCCTGGTTGAAATAAATCTTAAGTATTTACTCTTCATTATTTAAGGACATTAAAATATTGCTCTGAGTTCTTTGAATGAAAATAAAAGACTTGTAATCATTATGCAAAAAGAATTTGTTTAACATTGACATAGTGTGTCTCTTCATAAGTGAATTTTCCAAAAAGCTAAAGCATAATTTTACTTATTACATACATATAGGTCTTCTGAATCATAGAATACTGACCACACTTTGGACTTTTCCTTATGACTCATGTTGTAATGAATATTCAATGTTGTACTGAACTAGTGAAAATAATACCAATCTTCGTGGGTCTGAGAGGCTTGATGAAATAAGCCAGAAGAGGGGTGTTGTTCTTACAAGGACCATATGAGGAGTTAAAATGGCTTGTGATTCCCACCCATTTGATATGTGATTTGTTACAAATGGCTAACACACGCATGAAAAAGTGCTCAATATCATTAGCTATCAGGGAAATAAAATCAAAACCACAGTGAGATACCACCTTACACCAGTTAGAATGGCAAAAACTAACAAAACAGAAAACAACAAATGTTGGGGAGGATGATGTGGAGAACGGGGAACCCTCTTACACTGTTGGTGGGAATGCAAGTTGGTGCAGCCACTCTGGAAAACAGTATGGAGGTTTCTCAAGACATTAAGAATAGAGCTACCCTATGACCGACCAATTGCACTACTGGGTTTTTATCCCAAAGATACAGACATAGTGAAAAGAAAGGACACCTGCACCCCAATGTTCATAACAGAAATGTCCACAATAGCCAAACTATGGAAAGAGCTGAGATGCCCTTCAATAGAAGAATGGATCAAGAAGATGTGGTCCATATATACAATGGAGTATTTCTCAGCCATCAGAAAGGATGAATACCCAACTTTTGCATCAACATAGATGAGACTAGAGGAGATTATACTAATTGAAATAAGTCAAGCAGAGAAAGACAATTATCATATGGTTTCACTCATAGGTGGAACATAAGCAAGAGCACGGAGGACCACAGGGGAAGGGAGGGATATCTGAAGGGGGAGAAATCATGGAGGGAGATGAACCATCAGAGACTATGGACCCCAGGAAACAAACTGAGTGTTTCAGAGGGGAGGTGATTGGGGGGAGGGGATAACAGTGTGATGGGTATTGAGGAGAGCACGTGTTGTGATGAGCACTGAGTGTTATACTTAATGAATCACTGAACACTACATCAAAAGCTAATTATGTACTACACAGTGGCTAACTGAATGTAAAAAAAAAAAGAAATGCAATTTGTTGTCTGCCTGTTTTTCTTCTTCCTGGCTGCTGTTGGGGTTTAGATTAGAAATCAAAAGATTTAGACTTGAATTCCAAGCATGACACTATTTTCACCTTCAAGTTATGTCATATCTCTCTGGGCCTCGATTTTCTTATTTGTATGATGAGTATACAAGGTTTTCAGCTTTCCTTTATCAGCTGTAACAGCTGTTGTGTTCACACACGGCACACCGGCACTCCTAACCTCTTCTCATGTGTTACCGGAGCAATGACTACCTTGACCTGACAGCCACATTCTTGGGGGAAGGAGAAGGTTGTGTACATGAGAAAATTAACTGTCTTGGATTTTTTCAGGCTGCTATAACAGAATACCACAGACTGAATGGTTTACACCATGAACATTTATTTCTCATAGTTCTGGAGGATGAGGGGTCCAAGATAAAGATGTCAGCAGGTTGGATGCTTGGTAAGACCCAGTTCCCAGTTCCTAGTTCCTAGACAGCCTCCTTCTGCATCCTCACTCACTGCAGGGGAAAGGGCACTCTCTGGGCCTCATTTAAAAGGTACTAGTACTATTCATGAGGACTCCACACTCATGACCTCATCTTCCAAAGGCTCCACCTTCAAATACTATCACCTTGGGATTAAGGTTCTACATGTGGATTTGAGGGAACACAAACTCCAGCCCCTTTCCCCCACCAAAGTCTCAGTCCTCTATATTGGAAGTCATGATGACCCAGAGCCACTTCATCACGTAGGTCACCATGGGCAGTGGTGTCCTTGCCTCCATCACTCCCTTCTGCCAGCGCCCCCCACCCCCACTCCTGACACCAGACTCTAGGTACCTCGTGAGTTACAGGTTATGGCTATGAAAATAAATAAAGGAAACCTCATTAAAAATGGAGCCAGGAAGCCCTGGAGGGTGAGCTCTCATGCATGGCCATGCCTTACATTGCTTTTCTACCCCAGAAGGAGGAAAGAAGAATTTCTCCTCACCCAGAGACAGCTCAGCCCATGAGAACTCAGCAGAACATTCCTTCCCAGCCACCTCTGTTCTCCTATAAAAGCAAGCCCCTCTCCTCCATTCTCTGGTCTTGCCTATGTTTTGCCATAGTTTGCTTGTCAAAAATTGCAATTCCTTTGCTATTCCCAAATAAACGAATTTTGCTGGTAAGACTACTGGCTCTTTTCCCCTTAAGATCAATGTGGTGTGTTGAGGGTCAGCTCGATCCAGCTCGATCTGCAACGGCTGCAGTGCAACGAGGAGAAAAGTCTCCCCTCATCCCCCTGAAGTGCCTAGGAGAGGAGGCTCACCATTCAGGTCTGTTGACGTCTCCAGGCACAGCACCCGTGGGGCTCTCGGTGCAGCGGCTGTTACTTGCATTTGCATCCAGGCTCCCGGTACGTTCCGAGAACTTTGTAGATGCTTATCGGAGCTCACTGAGAGCTTGCTGTGATTTGCTGTGCGGCCCCGACCCGGCCTAATCCTAACCCATAACGAATTATGAAACGAATCACGACCAGCTGGGTGCCTGAAAGGAATTCGCCTCGGTCACAGTCCACGGGCAAAGCCCAAGCTCGAGGCATTGTCAGAACCCCTAGAGGTTCTGGGGCCCTCCCTGGCCTGTGGCAGCGTGACTGCATCCCGCGGTGTCTTCACGTGGTCTCTGCCCTCCATGTGTGTCCTGGAGCTGGCCTCTCCTTGTCAGGACACCGGTGACTGCGTCAATTGGATCAACCCAGTATGGCCTCATCTTAACTTGCATCCTAATTGCATCTGGGAAGAGCCTGTTTTTGAATCAGGTCACATCCACAGATTCCAGGTCGATCTGAATTTTGGGAGGACACGGTTCGATCCAGTACAGTGATACACAAGCATGAGAAATGATGGATGATATTATTTCAGCTCTCACGTATCCAGCTGTGGATCTGAAGAATTCGGGTGAAGTCAAACCTACCATAAATGTCTGCTCCCCTATTCACCCACTTTCTTAAAAACATGAGATTATACAATACGATATTTATTCTTTGGGGTAAGGCATTGAGTGTTGATACAATGTAAAGTTTAACTAACTTTTTAGTGTAATTGCCTGATGAGATGCTTCCCATCAGTACAGCCATGAGCAAGTCCTAATGGAGGGGAAGAGCTTAACTATCAGCTTCGCCAAGAGGGAAAACCTGGGCAGTGGCAGGCGGAGCTTAGATCCTGGGGAAACAGAGACTAAAGGGGACAGTAAAGTCCATAGGAAAACACTGCCAACTTTAGAGTTTTGCGTAAGATGGACCCAGTGAGAGGAGTTTAAAAACGTCCCCAGACAGAAGAGGTTGGAGGTCCAGCAGCCACACTTGTTTAACTCTCAAAGCACTGGAAGAGCGGTCCTTCCCAGGAGGAGCACATTTTCCCTGTGACCTGCAGCAGAGGGACAGTCTGTGGGGACAGGAGCCCCTCTTCATTGCTACAAGGGCACACAAGGCCGTGGTGACACTGAGACAAACGTGGTGGTGCCTGTCGAAGCCACCTACTGAGAATCTGTGAGGTGTCAACACTGTGCTGGGCACTGTATGCACATTAATTATCTCATCTACTCTAGTCCCCTCGACCACCTTATAAAGTCGATCCGTAATTATTTCCTTATTTTCTAGATAAAGAAGCTGAAGTTGAAAGGAGTGATTTGTCTAAAATTAATTCGTAGTGACCGAGCTAGGATTGAGTCTGTCCTTCCTAAAACTTGATGATCTTACATATGGAGGATCAGAGAAAATTGAAATACTGTGTAATGAGAGCTCCTTTTTCACTCCATTGTTTTCTTCTGGCTCACCAGAAGTCTTATGATTGAAATATTAGGACTATCTTGACCTCCTTACAAATTACCAACTGGATAGATGAAGGTCAGATTCCAGGTGGTCCCAAGGTCCCTCTGACTCTGTAATTGTTATGAACTGCCCTAAATTACAGCTATCCTTCCATCTCTCCCTTCAAAGAAAAAAAAGAAGTCTTCATGATATATTCAAATCCTTGACTCATGATAGAATAGGCTATTTTCTCCCAACTGACTTTGCCTTTGATGGTTATGTACAGAAAAATTAGGTAAAACCCAGACCAGGAGTCCAGCCACCAATAATGACATCTTAAATTTGAAGAGCATTTACATAATTTTAACTGCATTGTCATAAACATATGTGCATCCAATTTCCTAAACTCTAGGTGGTATAAATGAAAACTTGCGACATGATCAGAAACAGTTGGAACTGGAAAGCTCAATCACACTATTGCTCCTCCATACAATCTTATTCTAGAAGGTGTAGGGATAAGTAATGATGCAGTGTGTGTAGCCCCTTCCCTCCTACAGCTTATGATGTTATTGATATCTACATACAGAAGAAATCAAGGAAGCAATAATTAACAAATGAGCACTATGGTCAGGTCTGTGGGGATTGTCCTAGGCTGAGCTCCCCCAGAAGCAGAGCCTGAGACAGAGAGTGGCTTGCAAGCTACGTATTTTGGATAGGTCCTAGGAAACCTCCACGGGGGAATGGCAAAGTGAGAAGTGGAAGGGAAACTGAGTGGGGAAAAAGGGAGGAAATAAAGTAAACTCTTCTGTGCGCAACTGGGGCTCAGTTTTCAGGGGGTGCTCTGGGAGGTGGTATGGTGTGTGCTCCCAGGTACCCCAGACCAGGTGCCCCAGCTGGAGCCTTTACTTCCAGCTCATGTCATCACTGGCACAGGGCTGCTCCCAGGGTTGGCAATGGATTCCAGAAGCCAAACAAAGGCTCCAGAGGAACAGGCTACAGGTCTTTGTAACTGGAAGCCACTGCGCACATGGAGGTGACGACTACCGTGGGACATGGCCCGTACTTACAGCACCTGCCAGCAGGGTCCTTCTTGATGAAGAGACCGTCTTAGAAAGTGGTCATCCAGGAGGGCTCCGTGGGAGTCCCATCTGGAAACATAGTTCAGATTGCAGGCAGGAAGGAGGGAGAGAGCAAAGTGGGCAGTGGCACCCCGACAGTGAAGACAGTTGGCAGGAAGGCCATGTACTGAAGGTGCACTGTGGAAACCAGACACCGCAGGGACCTGAGTTCATACATGCTTTTAAGGGAGTTACAGACTAAAATCGTGCTCTCGGCTCTTGTATTAGAACTGCCAAACTGTCACTGTAGCTTCTACTAGCAGAGGCTGTTCCTTTATGCAGGGTTATTTCAGAGCTCTGAATTGCTTTCCAAACCCGCTAGACTTCAGGGGCAGGTGATGGGCCTTTTGCTACTGTGCACTTTGTTTTAGAGGCATTAGGCTGGAAGTTTGAGTCATATATATATATATATATTTAATTCATGTCTGCTTTCCAGTGAAAGATGTGTGTCTGAGAATTCGGAAGCAACAAGAATTGTACAATTGAGAATTTATTTTTCATACATGGTATTGGCCACCCAAAACCCTCCACACCTGTCCTCTCTGGTTTCAGCCTGGCATTTCCCTCCACTGTACATTCCTCAATAAAGGCCATGACCTCAACCACCAAGTGTGATTTTATTCTCTCTACATTATCTTGTATTTTTGCAATATTTTCTTTTTCACTTACAGAAAATGGGATTGACTGTAGGGAGCTGTTATTTTCCAGAATATTGTAGGGTTTTGTTCAGAATCCAAGTGTCCCAGTGTCCAAAGCAGGAGAAAAGACCCCTTTTCTCATTGTTAGGATGGATCTGTTGAATAGCCAGCTCAACTCACCAAACTGATTATGTCTCTGATCCATCTCTTTGGCTTGCTCTTCCCAGAGGCTGAAGTACTCCAGCTCCCAGTGCACCCCAGGGCTTAGCGCTCAGTGATCAGTAGGCACTCGGCTGTGGGCCCAGGCTCCAGATGAACACATTTGAGCCAGAACCAGGTTCCAGGACCCTTGCTTTCCTATACCACCTCCTGTGACCTCAACGGAGGTACCAAGCATGACTATTAGTCCAAGTAAAGGGGAGGAGTTCCCCGTGGGAGGGCAGAGATAAAGATAGGGGTCTTTGGATACAGATCCTGAACCAAGGGCACAGTGGAATGCTTATGCATGGAAAATTATGGAAAAAACCCTTACAAGAGTGAGGGGAACAGAAAGGGAAGGAACAAGGCAGGGTGAAAGGTCAGAGAAGATTTTGACCCCTGCCCAGAGTATAAGAGGGTCAACTGGGCTTAGAGTTGGTCCTGGCTCTGGACAAAGGAACTGGGCTTTTGTTTCCTGTCAGCAGGTAGTGTTTGGCTTAGGGCAGAGGTGAGGTCTAGACTCCCAGAAAGAATTTTTTCTTTTGGGTAAGGCAACTGCACATCCAGGGGCAATCCTAAGTGTCCAGCAACAAGCCCTCAGAGTCAAGCTTTCAGATGAGACCACAGCCCTGGTCAACACCTGATTACAACCTCATGAGAGACCTTGAAGCTGAGGACCTGATCAAGTCACACAGAGATTCCTGTGAGACAACGAATATAAACAGTTTTAAAGTGGTGGGTTTATGGGAAGTTGTCACAGCAATAGATAATTGATAAAAAGGTCATGGTCCATTTTTGAGGGAAAAGCATCATCACTGCTTGGATTCAGGGTCCCTGAAATAATTTACCAAAAGTAGTCTTTGTTGAGAGAAAGGAAACATTCTCCTTATGTGGCCCTATCTGTACCCAACATGAGGAAGGCTGCCACTGTACAACCTATGGTTGAACCAGGAACTTGGTCCTGAGTAGCTGTGTGGGACAAAGCCATCTGAAGCTGGTTCAGATAAACTTTGTATTAAACCCAAACTGTAGGTTCTCCTTTAAAACTCATAAAACACACCTTTGTGCCCATATAGACCGTTCTTCCCCATCTTCTTTCATTTCCTTTTCTTTTCTCTAGGTGGCAGATATGAGCAATACCTAATTCAATATTCCGGTGATTGTTGGGTTTTGTGCTCTGTTTCCTCATCACAGGCTCAAAACTATAACGAAACAATATTGTTTCTTGCCGAGCTTGAAGTGTTGTGTTCAAGGCTGAGGAAGAACTGTTCATATTTGTTATTTTTCAAGGGACTCAGTGTGTTTCCTTTCTTTGTCAGGGCTATCCATCAAGGAGAGTATAGCTTAGAGCTAAAGTAAAACATCAAGCAGAAATTATTTAAATAAACTTAACACCAAACATCTTCCTACAGGGGGAAATGAAGACAAGTGACAATTTTTATGTAATACAAAATCTTTCTCAAAATATACAATTTTCTCTTGGTTTCTTTCTAGCCAAAGTTAAGAAGATATCTAAATCCTCTCTCTTAATCTAATCAAAAGTAATAATTTTATAAAATACGAAAAAAGTCCCTCAATTTGCATGGATCCACATAGCAGGAAAAACACAACTGACATCTTGTCACACAAAATGATCCCCTTTGTCATTACTTCTACTTACTTATGTTCCAATGAAATAAGACTCAAGATTCAGAGATATCCTAAAGTATATCTTTTAAAACATTTATTATGACCAGTGTTACATGCATTTTATGATTTAAAAATTTATAACACAGACAAAGAGCTGATATCCAGGATCTATAAAGAACTCCTCAAACTCAACACACACAAAACAGATAATCATGTCAAAAAATGGGCAGAAGACATGAGCAGACACTTCTCCAATGAAGACATACAAATGGCTATCAGACACGTGAAAAAAATGTTCATCATCACTAGCCATCAGGGAGATTCAAATTAAAACCACATTGAGATACCACCTCACACCAGTTAGAATGGTCAGAATTAGCAAGACAGGAAACAACCTGTGTTGGAGAGGATGTGGAGAAAGGGGAACCCTCTTACACTGTTGGTGGGAATGCAAGTTAGTGCAGCCACTTTGGAGAACAGTGTGGAGATTCCTCAAGAAATTAAGAATAGAGCTTTCCTATGACCCTGCAATTGCACAGCTGGGCATTTACCTCCAAGATACAGATGTAGTGAAAAGAAGTACCATCTGTACCCCAATGTTTATAGCAGCAATGGCCACAGTCGCCAAATTGTGGAAAGTGTCAAGATGCCCTTCAACGGACGAATGGATAAGGAAGAAGTGGTCCTTATACATGATGGAGTATTATGCCTCCATCAGAAAGGATGAATACCCACCTTTTGTAGCAACATGGATGGGACTGGAGGAGATTATGCTGAGTGACATAAGTCAAGCAGAGAGAATCAAGTATCATATGGTTTCACTTATTTGTGGAGCATAACAAATAACATGGAGGACATGAGGAGATGGAGAGGAGAAGGGAGTTGGGGGAAATTGGAGGGGAGACGAACCATGAGAGACTGTGGACTCTGAGAAACAATCTTAGGGTTTTGGAGGGGAGGGCAGTGGGAGGTTGGGTGAGCCTGGTGGTGGGTATAATGGGGAGCATGTATTACATGGAGCACTAGGTGTGGTGTATAAACAATGAATTCTGAAGCACGGAAAAGAAATAAAAATAAAACAAAATAAAATAAAAAATTGTAATACCTTTTTCATAGATGAGTTGCTAGACTCTCTACCAGAGCTGAGAAGAGTGTACAGATTCATAAAGAAAAAAGAAAAGGCAAAACCTTGTAAGGCAAAGAAGCAATAAAATGGGATAGCACTGCCCACTCCAGGAAAATATTTATGTGACAATGAAAATGTAACAAGAAAGGCACATTAGAGAATGCATTTTGACTCAGGAGAGGATATATCATTATTTTTAAAAATCACCCTTAAGTAATAAATTGCCTAGTTATGGACAATGTAACTCAATTCATGAAATTTCCATTTACGCATTGCTTTTCAAAAGCACACTAAGAAACAAGCTAAGGAACAAATGTCCTTCACTGAAATAACTTAATAATACTCAAAGTGAAATTGCTGTTGATGATTATGCATCATTCATATTTAATTTAATAGGACTTACAGATAACTTTTTTTAGGGAACATTTCAAATTAGTTATGGAAGAATCAACCTAGAGTTTTCTTATTTTCTTTATTGGAAAGCATGATTTTCTATGGTTTTGTGTTGACTTCCATCTAGGTTTAATAAATGTGATTAAATCCTTGGGGGCCGGTATAGTCAAAGAGGACACTTAATTGAGCAGGCAACCTAAATCCCAGTGAGGGAGTATCAGCGACATCTGGATATCTCAGGAGAGGACAAGTGCTATTCCTAGTGCATCACCATCACTCATCAAGTGGTGCTGGCTGACCAAGGCTGTGAAGGAGACCTGGTGATCCTGGTTGACCATGCATGTTGTTGAGGTGTGTAAGCACTTTCCATGGACATGGGCAATTTCAAGAGACCCAAAAGACAACCGCCCTTGGATACAACTTTGGTTTAAGTGCAGGTTGTCCACACTAAGGACCACTTTCGAACACGAGTCGTGGCCCAGGAAAGTGACATGGATGACTAAGTGACCAATGCTATGTTGTTCAGATGGTTTCCAAGTCTTTGCTTTCAATAAAATTGAGTGAGGATCACTCATGCCTTTAGCTCACCATTAAACTGAATCTGAGTTGATAATTCATTGTTGAGAACTCATAAGTGTCTTTGCCAAAATGACTTAAGGAATTAAGAGAATTTAGCAATTCATTATAGCAAAATTCCTTCTTTGCATCTACTTACCTTTGTGGACAAGATTTATTGGCACTTATATTTATAAAAGTGAAAAGAAGGAACAGAATTGGTACCAGATCCTACCACAATCTAGCAATAAGTAATTCTATTAAAAGACAGATGAAGTAATTATGGGGGAAAGGCCCATATATCTCATTAAAAGAGGACATTTCACTTAAAATTTTTCTGTTTGATAATTACAAAAATATATGTATTTATGCTTTGATCCAGTGTATATTATTAATAAATATAATTATAACTCAATCTAGAGGACATTCTTTGATACTCAGAACTTATGGTACCATGAAATTTTGGGAAAATATGAATTTCAAATGTATATAATAATTGATCAATAAAAGGTTGCACAGCATAAAAATATTACCTTAGGGTAAAACCCTTGTGGAAATGTAAATAAGAATCCAAAAGGAATGAGGCTCCATTCAGACTTTCCATCTGTTAAAGTGGAACTTCTTCATGTATTTTTAAATGAATGAGATGGATGAGGGTAGGTATCCAACTGCTAGTGCATTTAGATTTCTTTTTTCTTCATGCTGAATGCTGAGCCTGAGGCAGGGCTTGATCATGACCCTGAGGTCACCCGTGAGCCGAAACCAGGAGTGATTCATTTGACGGATGGTGCCACCCAGGCGCTGCAGTGTGTTTGGATTTTGCTGGCAACATTTAAAAGAGTGTGTAATGGTTTCATTCTGAAACGTCAACATTTATAATGTGCTGGAAATTATATCCTTTATGCATACTTACCAATAATTTTTGCTATCAACTTAAAAGCATGCAAAAGAGTGCATTATATTGGGTATTTTTCTTCTGGTATAAACAAACAAAATGCTTGAAACTTACTAGTCTTATGTGTGAATTAAAGTGTGTTGTGGGCATTAAGGAGAGCACGTATTGCATGAAGCACTGAGTGTGGTGTAAAAACAATGAATCTTGGAACACTGAAAAAATAAAATAAAAAGTGTGTTGTTACAATAAATATCCTGGAGTGACATCAACAAAAAATGGTAGAGTAAGTCTCTTCAAAAATCCCCTTTCCATAAAAGCAAGCAAACAGTGGCACAAATTGTCAGAATCAACATGATCAGAAGACTGAAAATTAACCAAAGGCTTGCAGCAGTCCAGAGAGCTTTCGCTGAAGACAAGTGGCCGAATCTCATTAAGCACTGTGAGGGCCTGTTTAGCCAGAGTGGCCCCACCTTGGTTGAACAGCCATTTTGTTGTTTATGCAGTAAAACTTAAACTGACCCTGCCCCCCCCAGGGGAACTTATTTAAAAGCAAGTCTGGGAAACCAGTCACAGGTAACAAAGCCCAAATACAAGGGTGGGTCAGGTCAGGTAGAGACATCCAATCAGTAAAGCGGGCATACTGTCTCCCCAGCTACCAAGGAGTGTGGGCCCCGCCTTTTGGGTGCCAATTCTCACCAAGGTGATAGGCTGGTTCAAATATCTACTAGGGTAAATTGTAATTCAATTGGTCACTTATGTGTGACCTAGGATGACTGTGCAGGTTTCTCTGTGTGTTACAATCTCATTGGCCACCTGCGCATGGCCAGCCCAACCACATGGCCTTTGCTCTATAAAAGTTAGTCTGTGAGGCAGGGAGGGGTGGCCCTCTCTGTAAGGGGCGGCCCCCACTGGGCTGTTTGACCGTCGGTTTGATTCTTGATGCTTGGCGCTAAATAAAGCTTTGCTTGACGTTTGCTTTGTATCAGTCTCGCTCCTTTGACCATGGACCCATTATTGGGGGATCCAATAGTACAAGCTCTGTGGTTTTTTACTTATCCTAGTCCAGCCACATGGTAGCCTCAAGAACTAACAACCTGCATTCACAGTGAGACCCAGCAGCCTCCAAGCCTCAGAGCCAAGAAACAGAGAAGGAGCTCAATCCGTTCCTCCTGCTCTGAGAACTGTCATTATCTGACCTGTTTGGAGGTTCTCTGCAAGACCCTACTTGCAACACCATCTATATCTGAGCTGGCTAGGAACTTGACTGGCCTGAAAGCCTTTTCCCCAGGGGCACTTATTGAAAACAATCACAGACAATTTTTTTTTAACATCACAGCTGCCTGAGGCAGTAGATAACAACTGGCAAGCGACTGGCTGACCAGGGAGCAGGAGAGGAAGACTGGGTAATGAGATGCCTGCAGGAACTTTGCAAAGCTCTGACACTGCAAGGCTACATGCTTGGAGGAGATCTTTAGCTCTCACCTCCTGCTGACCTTGAGCAAGCAAGAAGTGAAGGCCAAAGCCCAGTTGTCAGCTGCCTGGCTGAAAGTTGAGGATGTGCCCTAGCACTCATCCAGAATCCTTTAGCAAAGCATGAGAGACTTACGGTTCCAGGTGTTTAAGGAAATCGGACCAATCATTATCTGAACATAAGCTGATGAAGAGAGCCTTCCGTGGCCACACAGGACAGAGAAAACAGGCCTCACAGAACTAGTTCAGAGAAGGGAGTAAAAAAGCAAGTAACAGCAACTACTACTACTGCAAAGAAGAAAGGGACAACAAGCCTTGGAGAGGGGATGAGTCTCATTCCCAGGGTTTCCCTTTTGTTTTATTTAAAATGTCAGTTTTCAAAAAGAAGTTGTAATTCAAGTGAAGAAATAAGAAAGCACTGTCCAGACACAGGTGGAAACAAGCAACCAGTGGGAACTCCTTGTGGAAAACCACAGACCTACTAGCCAGAGATCTAAATCACACATTTAAATATATTCAAAGAAATATAGAAAGCCATGCCTAAAGAGCTGAAGAAAAGTGAGAATGATGTCTCATCAAGTAGAAAGTATCAATAAAGAGGCCAGACTATGAATATATTATTAAAATCCTGAAATAGGGGGACACCTGTGTGACTCAGTTGGTTAAGCCTCTACCTTCAGCTCAGGTCATGATCCTGGAGACCCCAGATCAAGACTCACATAAGACCCCTTGATCAGCAGGAAGCCTGCTTCTCCCTGTCTGCCTGTTGGTCCCCCCATTTGTGCTTGTTGGGTCCCCAATATTGGGTCCCCCAATAATGGGTCCATGATTAAAGGAGCGAGACTGATACAAAGCGAAGGTCAACAAAACTTTATTTCGCGCCAAGCATCAAGAATCAAACCGACTGTCAAACAGGCCGGTTGGGGTGGCCCCTTACAGAGAGGAGCACCCCTCTCTGTTTCACAGATTAACTTTTATAGAGCAACAGCCATGTGGTTGGGCTGGCCACGCACAGGTGGACAATGAGATTGTAACACACAGAGAAAGCTGCACAGTCATGCTAGGTGACCAATTGAATTACAACTTACCCTAGTAGACAGTTGAACCAGCCTATCACCTTGGTCAGAATTGGCGCCCAAAAGTCAGGGCCCATACTCCTTGGTAGCCACTGATTGGATGTCTACACCTGGTCTGACCCACCCTTGTATTTGGGCTTTTTTGCCGGGCTTTTTTTTTTTTTTTTTTAACCTGGGACTGGTTTCTGGGACTTGTTTTTAAGAAAGTTCCCCGGGGGGAGGGGGCAGAGTCAATTTAAGTTTCGCAACGAAATGGCAGTTCGACTGGGGTGGGGCTGCTCTGGCTAAATAGGCCCTTACAGTGCTCTCTCTCTCTGTGTCAAACAAACAAACAAATGACAAATAAATAAGATAAAAACCAAATCCTCAAATAGAAATGCTAGAGTTAAGAAGCACAGAAACTGAAATGAAAAGTTATGAACATCCTGCAGAAAATCCTCCCAACTTACTGCTGTTGGGTCTCAAGCTTCACCTACAAAGTTCATTTACTGTGATGATACATTCACCTTTTTAAGTGTAAATATCCTCAGAAGCTTAAGCTACCCTCAGTCCTGCCCGTCTTCTGGTGAATCAGTTCCCTGTGGCTGTCAGAGATGCTGCTGCAGAGCTCCGGACCCCGCTGGGCTGTGCACGGGGGAAGGCGAGGGCGCGCCTATGGCACGTATTTGGCGCTGATGTGCGAGTACGAACTCTGGGTTTGATATTTTAGACATAACAGACTGTACCGTCATGCCTCATGCTTCAGGAAAGGGAAGGCCCATGACCCCAGTCGGCGGCAGTAGTCGCTGGAGCCGCGGAGAGAGAAGAGCCATCAGGACTCAGCACTGCAGTGTGTGGAGAAGGGCAAGTTCGACAGAAGCCAGGGTATTTGATCCCGAGAGTTCAAATTTAACTCCGTTATTATAAAGTAAACAAAAGAGAGCAAACATTTGTACCAAGCCTTCTTTCTCAAGCATAAAATAAAACAAATATTTAAAGTTCCCCGTTGGATGTGCTATATATAGCCAGGGAGAAGTAGGCTTGGGTCAGGGATTCAAGAGCAAACAAAGAGGTACCTCGGGAGGCCGACCTTCTCCTTCCCTCCCCAATCCTGAAAGCTTCTGAGCATTACCGACAGAGCAGAATGGTCAGTAAAGTGTTTTCAGGACGAAAAGCCAAAGATAAGCCCTGACAACAGGTTATTTAGGCATTACGGGTGAATACGTGTGGTCTAATTTGACTTCACCATCGGGAACCTCTTACTAAGATCGTAGGGTGTGGATGTTAAGTATTGGGTCCCATGCCGTCAGCCATGCGACACAGGCAAGCTCCTCAATGTTTCTGGGCCTCTATTTGCCCATCCGTGAAGCAGGAATAACATCTGCCTGTCTTAAGGTTCTTAGGAAATAAGAACTCAGGGGATAGGTCGTTTAAAAAGAATTTAGACCAGAGCCTGGCACAAAGCACAGACTGGAGACTTGGTTGATCGGATGGCCTCTCCATTAGCTGTGCCTGACATACGGAGCGTGGAGATCTGGTCTGGCCCCGACACACTTGTTCCAAGAATTCCCTTTAGAAGCGTAAATAAGGTTACGAGTGACAATATATCAGCTTCAATTGTTAATGCATTGGTATTTTTAATAGCCAGAAATTTGATTTCCAATTATTTAGTCAAAAACTGAGCTCTGGAAAAATTAAATATGACACCAATACATTTTTATTGGAGGAGGGGGAGGAATTTGGTTTCAATATCAGAAGCTGCCTTAGGGGATGTGACTGATTGTGACTTCTTGGACAGTCAGGGACCAGTGTAGGAATACAGAGCAAGGAGTGGGACAGGTTTAACCATGAAAATAGTCACAGGCAGTTTTCTACAGCAGACTGGGATGGAAATAATCAAGACATCCAATTCCAAGTTCTAGTCTTGGCTTGCTCACTAATTGGAGTTTTAGCTTTGTGCATTGGTGTTTTCTTTTGTGGATCAGTAACTGAGCCTACGATATGAAGAGACTAGGTTTTTAGTTCCCAGTTATAGAGGTATCATGGATGCTTTTCAGATCTGGAGAAAATTATGGACACTATCCTTAGAAAAAATGCATGTGTCCACACACACACACACACACACACACACACACACACACACACACACACAAGTTTGGGTGCAGTCAAGTTGGCTAAATGACCAGCAACCCAGAATAAGTCTCCCTCCATGGTCATCTTTTGGAATTTTCTTGTCCTATATATTTGTGGTTTTCATCTACCAAGAGAGATGGAAACATTGCTGTATTTGGAAGATTTTGTTAATGCATGTCACAAAGAATAGTAGTTATTAGGCTAAAGAAAAGCCTTTTGCTTTTGCCTAAAGTCATCTTCAAATGATATCACCCTTTGCAGCCTGACTTTAATAAACATAGTTATCACTTCCTAGACACTATAAAGTATATCAATACATGGTTTTCCATCTGGCATAAGTATTTAATACATAATCATCAAACGGTAATGTTCCCAAAACATTCCCTTTGTGTTCATTTTAAAGGGAAATGTAATATAAGAAATATTCACCATCACTCTGAATGTAGGTTAGCTTAGATCCATAGCAGATACCATACAAGGCACTAAATTATTGATTTATATGACTTACACATAAATATACTGAAATAACAGAATTGGTCCATCTGAAGAAGTAAGAAATGGAAGAAATGGAATTTATCATCACAGGGAAGAAGAATGTACTCAGGGACATAGGAATTAAGTTAAGTTTAGCAAACTAAGGTTTGAAAAGAAGGCTACATAGTTAGAAAAATCATAGATGATACGTTTAACTGATAAAAGTCTAAAACCCCAAATATATAAAACCCGGACTAGTCAGAAGTATGAAAGTACTACTTATTCATGAACAGACGGAGCCCAGCGCTATCACAGGAAGACCTCCCAGTCCTGAATTTGGGCACGTGTGAAGGTGGGTGAGGTCACACGCGTCTGGCTGGTTTGCCCCCTCCTCCATCATCACTAAAGTGACCACAAAATTATCCCCAAGCCCGGACATTTGTGAGAGTCATAGGGGAGATGACAGGTTTAAATCTGGATTATCTCAATCAAAACATGATGCATGGGTGTCCACGTGGCCCAGACGCATTCATGAGGCCACGTTTTCCTTGAAAGGTAACCCTGTTACACGACGGTCCCCCTGCCAATGGGAGAGAATCAGCATGCTCCCAGCCAGAGCTCAAATTCACAATCTTCCTAGCGAGGATGAAGAAATAGAAATTAGAGCAACTGGGGGGAGGAGTCAAGATGGCGGAGAAGTAGCAGCCTGAGACTACATCAGGTAACAGGAGATCAGCTCGATAGCTTATCTAAACATAGCAAACACCTACAAATCCAACGGGAGAGCGAAGAGAAGAAGAACAGCAACTCTAGAAACAGAAAATCAACCACTTTCTGAAAGGTAGGACTGGCGGAGAAGTGAATCTAAAACGACGGGAAGATAGACCGCGGGGGGAGGGGCCGGCTCCCGGCAAGCGGCGGAGGAACGGAGCACAAAATCAGGACTTTTAAAAGTCTGTTCCACTGAGGGACATTGCTCCAGGGGCTAAACCGGGGTGAAGCCCATGCGGGGCCAGCGTGGCCCCAGGCCCCGCAAGGTCACAGAAGGATCGGGGGTGTCAGAGTGTCGGAGAGCTCGCAGGTATTAGAACGGAGAAACCGGCTGCAAAGACAGAGCCGAGGACTGAACTCTCAGCTCGGGGTTACCTTGAACTGGTCGCGGGCTGGGTGAGCTCGGAGCGCGGCTAGAGGCTGGGGATACGGGAGTGATTGGGTGCTGTCCTCTGGGGGCGCACTGAGGAGTGGGGCCCCAGGCTCTCGGCTCCTCCGGGCCGGAGACTGGGAGGCCGCCATTTTCATTCCCGTCCTCCGGAACTCTACAGAAAGTGTTCAGGGAACAAAAGCTCCCAAAAGCGAACCCGAGCCGATTACTTAGTCCGGCCCCCGGTAAGGGCGGTGCAATCCCGCCTCGGGCAAAGACACTTGAGAGTCACTACAACAGGCCCCTCCCCCAGAAGATCAACAAAATATCCAGCCAGGACGAAGTTCATCTATCAAGGAGAAAGCAGATTCAATTCCTAAGACAGCAGAGCAATTCCAGAGGAGGAGAAAGCAAAGCACGGAACTCATGGCTTTCTCCCCATGATTCTTTAGTCTTGCGGCTACTTCAATTTTTTTTTCTTTTTTCAATTTTTTATTTTTTTTTCTTTTTTCAATTTTTTTTTCTTTTTTCTTTTTTCTTCTTCTGCTAAATTTTTTTAAAAACTTTTACCCTTTTGTTTTTAACATTTTTTGACTAGTTCATCTAAATATATATATTTTTTCTTTCTTTTTTATATTTTTTTATTTGTTTTATTTTTTAAATTTTTTTCTTTTCTTTTTTCTTTTCTTTTTTTTTTCAGAACCTGTTTTTTATCCCCTTCCCCCCCCCCCCCCACAATTTGGGGTCTCTTCTGATTTGGTTACAGCGCATTTTTCCGGGGCCTTTGCCACCCTATTAGTAGTTTATTTGCTCCTTCATATCCTCTTATCTGGACAAAATGACAAGGCGGAAAAAATCACCACAAACAAAAGAACAAGAGACAGTACCGAAGGCTAGGGACCTAATCAACACAGACATTGGTACTATGTCAGATCAAGAGTTCAGAATGACGATTCTGAACATTCTAGCCGGGCTCGAAAAAGGCATGGAAGATATTAGAGAAACCCTCTCTGGAGATATTAAAGCCCTTTCTGGAGAAATTAAAGAACTAAAGTCTAACCAAGTTGAAATCAAAAAAGCTATTAATGAGGTGCAATCAAAAATGGAGGCTCTCACTGCTAGGATCAATGAGGCAGAAGAAAGAATTAGTGATATAGAAGACCAAATGACAGAGAATAAGGAAGCCTAGCAAAAGAGGGACAAACAGCTACTGGACCATGAGGGGAGAATTCGAGAGATAAGTGACACCATAAGACGAAACAACATTAGAATAATTGGGATTCCAGAAGAAGAAGAAACAGAGAGGGGAGCAGAGGGTCTATTGGAGAGAATCATTGGAGAGAATTTCCCTAATATGGCAAAGGGAACAAGCATTAAAATCCAGGAGATGCAAAGAACCCCCCTCAAAGTCAACAAGAATAGGTCCACACCCCGTCACCTAATAGTAAAATTGACAAGTCTTAGTGACAAAGAGAAAATCCTGAAAGCAGCCCGAGAAAAGAAATCAGTAACATACAACGGTAAAAATATTAGATTGGCGGCAGACTTATCCACAGAGACCTGGCAGGCCAGAAAGAGCTGGCATGATATATTCAGAGCACTCAACGAGAAAAACATGCAGCCAAGAATACTCTATCCAGCTAGGCTATCATTGAAAATAGAAGGAGAGATCAAAAGCTTCCAGGACAAACAAAAACTGAAAGAATTTGCAAACACCAAACCAGCTCTCCAGGAAATATTGAAAGGGGTCCTCTAAGCAAAGAGAGAGCCTAAAAGTAGTAGATCAGAAAGGTACAGAGACAATATACAGTAACAGTCACCTTACAGGCTACTAATGGCACTAAATTCATATCTCTCAATAGTTACCCTGAATGTTAATGGGCTAAATGCCCCAATCAAAAGACACAGGGTATCAGAATGGATAAAAAAACAAAACCCATCAGTATGTTGCCTGCAAGAAACTCATTTTAGACGTGAAGACACCTCCAGATTTAAAGTGAGGGGGTGGAAAACAATTTACCATGCTAATGGGCATCAGAAGAAAGCTGGGGTGGCAATCCTTATATCAGATCAATTAGATTTTAAGCCAAAGACTATAATAAGAGATGAGGAAGGACACTATACCCTACTCAAAGGGTCTGTCCAACAAGAAGATCTAACAATTTTAAATATCTATGCCCCTAACGTGGGAGCAGCCAACTATATCAACCAATTAATAACAAAATCAAAGAAACACATCAATAATAATACAATAATAGTAGGGGACTTTAACACTCCCCTCACTGAAATGGACAGATCATCCAAGCAAAAGATCAACAAGGAAATAAAGGCCTTAAATGACACACTGGACCAGATGGACATCACAGATCTATTCAGAACATTTCATCCCAAAGCAACAGAATACACATTCTTCTCTAGTGCACATGGAACCTTCTCCAGAATAGATCACATCCTGGGTCACAAATCAGGTCTCAACCGGTATCAAAAGATTAGGATTATTCCCTGCATATTTTCAGACCACAATGCTCTGATGCTAGAACTCAATCACAAGACGAAAGCTGGAAAGAACCCAAATACATGGAGACTAAACAGCATCCTTCTAAAGAATGAATGGGCTAACCAGGAAATTAAAGAAGAATTGAAAAAATTCATGGAAACAAATGATAATGAAAACACAACAGTTCAAAATCTGTGGGACACAGCAAAGGCAGTCCTGAGAGGAAAATATATAGCGGTACAAGCCTTTCTTAAGAAACAAGAAAGGTCTCAAGTACACAACCTAACCCTATGCGTAAAGGAGCTGGAGAAAGAACAAGAAAGAAACCCTAAACCCAGCAGGAGAAGAGAAATCTTAAAGATCAGAGCAGAAATCAATGAAATAGAAACCAAAAAAACAATAGAAAAAATCAATGAAACTAGGAGCTGGTTCTTTGAAAGAATCAATAGGATTGATAAACCCCTGGCCAGACTCATCAAAAAGAAAAGAGAAAGGACCCAAATCAATAAAATCATGAATGAAAGAGGAGAGATCACAACTAACACCAAAGAAATACAGACAATTATAAGAACATACTATGAGCAACTCTACGCCAACAAATTGGACAATCTGGAAGAAATGGATGCATTCCTAGAGACATATAAACTACCACAACTGAACCAGGAAGAAATAGAAAACCTGAACAGGCCCATAACCAGTAAGGAGATTGAAACAGTCATCCAAAATCTCCAAACAAACAAAAGCCCAGGGCCAGACGGCTTCCCAGGGGAATTCTACCAAACATTTAAAGAAGAACTCATTCCTATTCTCCTGAAACTGTTCCAAAAAATAGAAATGGAAGGAAAACTTCCAAACTCATTCTATGAGGCCAGCATCACCTTGATCCCAAAACCAGACAAGGATCCCACCAAAAAAGAGAACTACAGACCAATATCCTTGATGAACACAGACGCAAAAATTCTCGCCAAAATACTAGCCAATAGGATTCAACAGTACATTAAAAGGATTATTCACCACGATCAAGTGGGATTTATTCCAGGGCTGCAGGGTTGGTTCAACATCCGCAAATCAATCAATGTGATAGAACACATTAATAAAAGAAAGAACAAGAACCATATGATACTCTCAATAGATGCTGAAAAAGCATTTGACAAAGTACAGCATCCCTTCCTGATCAAAACTCTTCAAAGTGTAGGGATAGAGGGCACATACCTCAATATTATCAAAGCCATCTATGAAAAACCCACCACAAATATCATTCTCAATGGAGAAAAACTGAAAGCTTTTCCATTAAGGTCAGGAACACGGCAGGGATGTCCATTATCACCACTGCTATTCAACATAGTACTAGAAGTCCTAGCCTCAGCAATCAGACAACAAAAAGAAATTAAAGGCATCCAAATTGGTAAAGAAGAAGTCAAACTATCACTCTTCGCAGATGATATGATACTATATGTGGAAAACCCAAAAGACTCCACTCCAAAACTGCTAGAACTTGTACAGGAATTCAGTAAAGTGTCAGGATATAAAATCAATGCACAGAAATCAGTTGCATTTCTGTACACCAACAACAAGACAGAAGAAAGAGAAATTAAGGAGTCAATCCCATTCACAATTGTACCCAAAACTATAAGATACCTAGGAATAAACCTAACCAAAGAGACTAAGAATCTATACACAGAAAATTATAAAGTACTCATGAAAGAAATTGAGGAAGACACAAAAAAATGGAAAAATGTTCCATGCTCCTGGATTGGAAGAATAAATATTGTGAAAATGTCTATGCTACCTAAAGCAATCTACACATTTAATGCAATCCCTATCAAAATACCATCCATTTTTTTCAAAGAAATGGAACAAATAATCCTAAAATTTATATGGAACCAGAAAAGATCTCCAATAGCCAAAGGAATATTGAAAAAGAAAGCCAAAGTTGGTGGCATCACAATTCCGGACTTCAAGCTCTATTACAAAGCTGTCATCATCAAGACAGCATGGTACTGGCACAAAAACAGACACATAGACCAGTGGAACAGAATAGAGAGCCCAGAAATCGACCCTCAACTCTATGGTCAACTAATCTTCGACAAAGCAGGAAAGAATGTCCAATGGAAAAAAGACAGCCTCTTCAATAAATGGTGCTGGGAAAATTGGAGAGCCACATGCAGAAAAATGAAATTGGACCACTTCCTTACACCACACACGAAAATAGACTCCAAATGGATGAAGGACCTCAATGTGAGAAAGGAATCCATCAAAATCCTTGAGGAGAACGCAGGCAGCAACCTCTTCGACCTCAGCTGCAGCAACATCTTCCTAGGAACAACGGCAAAGGCAAGGGAAGCAAGGGTGAAAATGAACTATTGGGATTTCATCAAGATCAAAAGCTTTTGCACAGCAAAGGAAACAGTTAACAAAACCAAAAGACAACTGACAGAATGGGAGAAGATATTTGCAAACGACATATCAGATAAAGGGCTAGTATCCAAAATCTATAAGGAACTTAGCAAACTCAACACCCAAAGAACAAACAATCCAATCAAGAAATGGGCAGAGGACATGAACAGACATTTCTGCAAAGAAGACATCCAGATGGCCAACAGACACATGAAAAAGTGCTCCACGTCACTCGGCATCAGGGAAATACAAATCAAAACCACAATGAGATATCACCTCACACCAGTCAGAATGGCTAAAATTAACAAGTCAGGAAATGACAGATGCTGGAGAGGATGTGGAGAAAGGGGAACCCTCCTCCACTGTTGGTGGGAATGCAAGCTGGTCCAACCACTCTGGAAAACAGCATGGAGGTTCCTCAAAATGTTGAAAATAGGACTACCCTATGACCCAGCAATTGCACTACTGGGTATTTACCCTAAAGATACAAACATAGTGATCCGAAGGGGCACGTGTACCCGAATGTTTATAGCAGCAATGTCTACAATAGCCAGACTATGGAAAGAACCTAGATGTCCATCAACAGATGAATGGATAAAGAAGATGTGGTATATATACACAATGGAATACTATGCAGCCATCAAAAGAAATGAAATCTTGCCATTTGCGATGACGTGGATGGAACTAGAGCGTATCATGCTTAGTGAAATAAGTCAATCGGAGAAAGACAACTATCATATGATCTCCCTGATATGAGGACATGGAGAAGCAACATGGGGGGGTAGGGGGATAGGAGAAGAATAAATGAAACAAGATGGGATTGGGAGGGAGACAAACCATAAATGACTCTTCATCTCACAAAACAAACTGGGGGTTTCTGGGGGGAGGTGGGATTGGGAGAGGGGGAGCGGGCTATGGACATTGGGGAGGGGAGGCGAACCATAAGAGACTATGGACTCTGAAAAACAACCTGAGGGTTTTGAAGGGTCAGGGGTGGGAGGTTGGGGGAACAGGTGGTGGGTGATGGGGAGGGCACGTTTTTCATGGAGCACTGGGTGTTGTGCAAAAAGAATGAATACTGTTACGCTGAAAAAATTAATAAAAAGGGAAAAAAAAAAAGAATGGTTACAGTGGGGGCACCTGAGTGGCTCAGTGGGTTAAGCCTCTGCCTTAGGCTCAGGTCATGATCTCAGGGTCCTGGGATCGAGCCCCCCATCGGGTTCTCTGCTCAGCAGGGAGCCTGCTTCCCCGTCTCTCTGCCTGCCTCTCTGCCTGCTTGTGATCTCTGTCTGGCAAATAAATAAATATCTTAAAAAAAAAAAGAAATTAGAGCAACTGTAGGTTACCTTTAATGATTCCCCAAACTAGCAACTATAAATAAGAATAACAGAAAATGTTGGTGAGGATAGAGGAAAGTTCGTACATTCCTAGCAACACCAACACTGTTTCTGAAAGGCAATCTGGCACTATGTGAAATGAAATTGTTCATGTCATTAGGACTGTATTACACATCCCAAAACAATTCCAAAGAAGAACCAGAATAGAGTCAAATATAATTTATGACAAAAAAATTAAAAATTTGGTGTCTAATTTTAAGGGGATACTAAGCAAGTTGCCATTATATGAACCCAACCCAAGGTTAAATAGCCAAGTATAATAATAAGGAGATAAACATCTATAAAGTATGTTAATAATAATAGTAGTAGTAGTAAAATAAAAAGAGGGCATGGGGGCTCTGATACTTGGTTTTCAGAACCAGCCATGAACTCAGGCCTCAGTCCTGACAAGCCCAGCATGTCTCTGGTGGCAACAGGGACCCCCAGCCTTCTCCATCAGAAGACAGTAAAGACTAAGGATCCCTGTTCCCCACCAGGACGGGTAAGGCAAGGAGGGAGCGGGGCAGGCGGGAGGGAGGGAAGGGGAGAAGTCATAACTGAAATACAAAGAAGTGTCCATTATCAATCAGGCTAAGTCTAACCCAAACCCTCTGCTTCTCATTGTCCTTTCCAAATAAGCTAACGTTTGAACCTCTGAGGTTCTGTTTTCTGAAGGTGCAGAAAGTTTTTTGAGAAATCATCTTATGTAGCAGGAGACTATTAACGTAGTAATTCCATCTGCAGTAAAATCACTTTATGAAATGTACTGCCCTAATCTTATTTAGCATAAAAATTCTGAATTTAGACTTTGCTGATTCTCCCCTGATGGCTAAATCTCTTCCTCAGCCCCAAAGTAGGTTCTAGTCTGAGCGTTTGGGAGCATCACCCCCCACACACACTTTTTTCCCCTGTCCTGTTTACAGAGCATGGTATGCCTGTCTTTTGGGCCAACATGTCCCTAAGGAGAAGAGCCTTCTTGTGGTTCACTTGGCGTTGGTTGATTGCTTCACTTTTTTGGGTCAGCCTTGCATGTTCTGTTAATTTGGCCAGATGCACCCTGAGGCAATAGAGCACTTACAAACTTAAAAATATAAATACAAGAGCAGGAAAAATGTAGAGAGAAGAAGATTTGTGTCTGGACTACACAGAAATAGCTGCTTCTAGTCACAGACGATGTTGTTGGGTAACACACAGTTTTCAGTGTCAGGGCGGACTACAGAAACGGTTCAGGGTAATAATACACACTGACCTTTTAAAAAGATGCTGATCCTGAACAGGGTTCTCCTGCCCATGTGGCCTTGGGTTACTCTTCCCACGTGACTGTACCCCATGGCTGTGTGGAGGAGAGAGGAAGGCAGAGGGGCAGCAGGAGTGACTGGAGGGAAGAAGAGCAGCCCACTGTGGGGGCAGAAGAAGGGCTGCTAGAGAGGCAGAAGGAAGAACGAGAGGAACAGGTGTCCCAGACCCGGCAGGAGAAGGCATCCAAGGGTGGTGCGCACTAGCGCCCAATGCTGTGGAGAAGCAGGCATGAGGAAGTCTGAAGGAGCCATCAAAGGTTGGCTTCTCTTGGCATCCATAGGCTCACTGCCCTTTTTTCTTGTATAAAGTTCTTAAGGAAACCCTAACTCTATTGTTGCAATAAAACATGCAGTTCCAAACACTTTTCAAGGAAATAAAACATTGAATAGTTTTTGGAATTCTTTTTCTTGTTTGTAGTAGATAAACTTGCCCTGGACAATGATTTAATGATGGACCAGGGTGGCAGGTGTCCTGGGTACAGACACTGAACTTGGTTCAGCCTTCTCTGGCCCAAGGAGTACCCATCTGTCGCTGGTGCTGAGACAATGCCCTTCAGTTCTTCACTGTTAGAGAAGGCAGTCTTTTTTGTTGCTTTTCAGAAAAAGACAGGAAAGCAAACAATGAAGGTGAGTACAAGCAGCCCTACTGATTATTTCCAAGAGTCATTAAGAAGCTACACACACATTTTATTTTCCTGTCCATCTTTCTGCCTTTTCTTTGCTGCATGTCTTGACTTAGAAGCTCCACGAGGAAGGACGAACAACGTGTGTTCTGTGGTCAGCGTCCGGCTTCACGGCTGACACACAGAACATGAGCTACTCAGGGGGTAAGTATGGTTGGGGCTGAGAACGAAATGCAGATCCATCGTGGTCTGCCGAGGAAGTAGGTAATAAAACGGTCACAGCTTCTGACCAGTGTTTCCAGCTTGAGTCTGACGCACTCGACACAAGTTAACGTCACGTGTAAGCCTCCGTGTGAAGTTATGGAAGGGAGGAGCCCAGTCACCCCAATTAGTCACACAGGAATTACCTGTTAGGTTTCTTTATTATATTAGAACCTATTACTAAAGGTTTTTTAAGAAGACATTTTAATATCAAAAATTCCTGGGCTTTCAATAGTGAGTGGAAAGAATGTATTTTCACTGACTATCTAGCTGGCTAATTATGATAATAATTAAAAATAATGAAATAGATTGCATGCTTACTCTATATCAGGTACTATCTTTTTCTGCTGGCAGTTTTACCACTGGGTTCTCACAGGAAGCCACTGGCATCGACCAGGTATCCCCACTCTTAGAAGATATGTAGCGTCAGTGAGAAATCTAAGGGCAGAAGAGAAGGGGCCAAAAAATGAAGCTCTCTATGTTCAGATACACCAAATTCCCCGAGCACCACTCTTCTTAGATTTCCAGCGAGGAAAAGGAAAGAGGACCATCCACTGGCCATGAGCCCTCCCTCTCTGTCCTCTGTCCCTGTCCCTGTCTCGGTCTCGGTCTCACACTGTCCCTCACCACAGCTGCCACCGGACCCACATGCTCTGGGGTCAGACACAGGTGGGGCGTGTGCACCAGAGGTGCTGGGTGGGCCATCGGGGGCGTCCTAGGCACCCAACTGCCCACGCTCTTCCTTGTCTCTCTTCTGCACTCCAGTCGGCCATAGTGGAGCAGCTGAGACAAACTGTAATGACGTGAGAGGTGCTTGCCACTTTCTGTTCCTGTATTCCCCTCCTCCAAGTGTTTCCTTGGGCTCTAAAGTCAGGCCATTCCCGATCAGAGAGCAGAGGAAAGCTTTGCCATCCAAGGACTCAAAGTAATGGGAAGGCAAGCTGGGGCTAGGAAGCAAAACCTCAGGACTACAGAGAAGAGTCCACGACCTCTTGTAGGAACTCAGTCGTGGGTCAGAGGTCAGCAAAGGTTAGCGGCCGAATAATCAACCAGGAACTTAGGGCAGGAAAAAATACTTTAGCATAATTTTCCTTAGTTTTAAACTGTATTATAAAAATATATCAGAAACCCCACGTTATATCTTGTTCTTTTTCACCTTCACCACGCATACCTGCTATTACCATTTCTGGCCAACAGAAGCCTAGAAAGGTCAGGGCCTAGAACTGGGATGTCAGGAGGAAGACTTGGGGCATCTTTGCTTTGGGCAAGTTACCAGTACATGAGAAAAAGCTTAGAAATTTTTCTCCCATAAGTGCAAATAGAAGAAAGAAGACTTTATCTAGAACCTGGCACACTAAGGAATCTGTAAGAAGCTGCTCCAAACCATAAGAGACTTTCAATTATAGGGAAAAACCCGAGGGTTGCTGGAGGGGAGGTGGGGGGTGGTATCACTGGGGTCGGGCACGAAGGAGGCGTGGGTTGTGATGAGCGCTGGGTGTTACACGCAGCAGACGAATTACCCAACTCTATGTCTGAAACTAATGATACACTGTATGTTAGTTAATTGAATTTAATAAGTAGAAAAAAAGAAGCTAGTAGAAAGTGATATAGGGGCGCCTGGGTGGCTCAGATGGTTGAGTGTCTGCCTTTCACTCAGGTCATGATCCTGGGGTCCTGGGATCGAGCCCCGCATCCGGCTCCCTGCTCGGCGGGAAGCCTGCTTCTCCCCCTCTCTCTCCCCACTGTCCCCCCTGCTTGTGCTCTCTCACTCTCTCTGTCAAATAAATAAATAAATAAAATCTTTTAAAAAAAGAAAGTTATATGAAAATAATGACAACTTATGGAATGTTGGCAAAATCTAAATTTGATACAAAGGGACATTCTCTTATTTTTCCATTTTAAAGCCCTGAATGTAAAGAAAAGCAAGAGCATGCCAAACTTGGAATGTAGGTTTGCAAAGTGTTAAGAAAAATACTAATTTTGGGGGAAGGCAACATATTCCAGCCAGCAATCCATGGTTGAAATTCTCCAATAAACCCCTCCCAGCTGAAAAAAATTTTTTCAAGGTCTATTTGTGTGGATACAGCAGTTTTGAAGCAGGTTAAGGACCCATTTTTCTTCCCTGAATCTTCACACAAATGGGTTCCCTGGGGTACCCTCTAAGCAAGAGATGAAGGTTATTCTCAGTTGATTAAACTAAGTGGAACTGCATGGGCGAAACGGGGTCACCAGAAAAATGATTTTCAGAAATTTGAATTGTATCTATAAAGTATTGAGAGCACAGGTACAATGAACAGACGCGAGGTAACAAAGCTCTCCTGCTGGTCAGAGAGGGGCAACCTTCAGGGCAGCCTTCCTGCTCCTGAAACCATGTGCGGGTGGGGCAGATGGAGCCTTGGCTTCTGTGGGAAGTTAAAAATGAGGGCTGCAGCAACACCAGATGTGACATCTATTTTTACCAAAGGAAAGTGGCTGGGTTTGACATGACCGGTACCGCTGCTTCCAGGGACCAGCCAGGGGTAGAGAGGACATTCAATTTCCAGGCCCCAGCCATTTGCTCACAGGCAGCTGCTAACAACCACCCAACCTAACTCGGGAAGCTTACTTGCCCGTAGCCCACCTGAGCGGCCCTGGGAAGGGAGGGTGGTTCATGCACAGACCTGCCCTTGGAAGGCGAGCAAGCTCCGAGTTCCCAGTGAGCTCCGTGCACCTGTCAGTGGGCTACCTGTGACATGAGCAATGATCAGAAGGTCCTTGCTCCTGGGCTCAGTGTGTCATCCTTCTGGGAGTCTGGTCAACAGAAGGACGAGGCTTGGTCTGGTGCCCCGTGACTTTCTTGTCACCCTCACCTCACTCCTTAGATTGGCCAAGATCAACACTTCACTGGGAGACCTTTTGATGAAGGTAGTTTGCTGTCTGAATCTCTTGTGTTCTTGTTAGTTCTCTGCCCTTTGGTGCATCTCAAACCATCCCAAGTCTGGAAGATGGGGCACTGGACATCACTAAAAGCTCAGGTTGATTTTGAGTCTGGGGCCCAGAATCATGTTTATCCCACACTGCTTACTCCCCAGAAGGGATTCCCAGGTGTCAGAGAGAGTAAGTCCTTGAGACTCACAAACTTGTATGACTTGGGCTTCCTACAGACAAGCAGTGACTGTACACTTGGGAAACCCTGCTGTCACCCATGAGGGCACACAGCAGAGAGGGAGGCAGGAGGGGCCAAATACGGTTTCATAAGAAAGCTATTTTTCTATGTGTTCCTTAGGTGCCTTGGGTTATTTTCTCCTTTGCTATCTTTCCCCCAAATTTCCCCTTTTCCTTACCATTTTCCTTTACATTTTTTCTCTCCAGTCTTTGAAATGATCTTTTATTGTTAAATGTCATTTATTGTTAAATATTGTAAGAAACTACAGTTTTTCAATATGTATTGGATTTGGGGAGGGAGGAGATAGTGGTTTGCAGAAAACAGGCAAATACACTATTATTTCCAGTTTTCACTGTATGTTCTAGTGGTTGAGATTAATAACAGGGTAATCAGAATAAATATGTAATGGGAAACTTTATTTTTTAAATGATTTTATTTATTTATTTGAGAGAAAGAGAGACAGTGTGTGTGCAGGGGGGAGAGGTAGAGGGAGAGTGAGAAGCAGGCTCCCTGCTGAACAGGAAACCATACATGGGGTTCGATCCCAGAACCCTGGGATCATGGCCTGAGCTGAAGGCAGATGCTTCACTGACTGAGCCACCCAGGCACCCCTAATGGGAAATGGTAAATGCTAGAGTCAATGGAATTCAAGCTGGAGGATTTTTCTAGGATTCCACTTTACAGCTGAATTGTCAAGGTCATTTTACTGTCCTCCAAGATCAAGGACAAGCAGGGTCTTAGGAATGATCATCTAGGAATCATTACTCAAGCATGTGGAAATCACCCCACCCATGCCGTCTGTTTTTTCCTCTGCTGAATCAACCTCTGTAGCTGTCATGAATCTTTCCCTCGATTCTGCCTTCACACTGCTATTTACTTTAGGGAAATTCACAGACTTGTAACGGGAAAATACCTCTCATCGCACGCTTTCCCATCCGTTAGGGCATTAGGTATTTCACATTCTTTTTCCATGGCAGCTGAGTGGGGTAGGCGATGTCCCTGTTGTATGGGTGAGGGAACTGGAGTTCAAGAAACTTTAACAGCTTGCCTAAGCTGGTGCAGCTAAAAGGTACGGATCTGAACCAGTTCTGTTTGAGTCCCACACCTGATGATTTGACTGTTACCTCATGCTCGGCGAGGTGATAGAATAACCACCCGTCTTACCTTTGCCCCACGCCACCAACACGGCAGCAGACCGGAGGGTCCGTGTGTTAACTGCTGCAGAAGACATGAAGAGTTCCAGACCGCCGTGTTGCTGACGTCTCAGGTCGTGCTGAATGTCTGATGAGCATGGCGTCTTGTCTGAGTGCATGTGTGACCAGGCTCAGAAAGTGACTGTCCCAGAAGCCGCATCTTTCATACCCTGCAGCTGGAAGAATTCTGGATCACCTTTCAAGTGGAGCTCCTGTTGACGCCTTCTCAAATGAAGTGATTTCGCTTTGTGAAAAGTGAAGCTACAGCACCACACTCCAAACACCGTGCGAGGAACACCAAAGCTGTCTGTACAGCACTCTACTAGACAGCCCCTGGAGCAGTGGAAAGAGTGGAGCCCTTAAAGAGTGTGAGATTTCAGGGTGCCTGGGTGGCTCGGTGGGTTAAAGCTTCTGCCTTTGGCTCAGGACATGATCCCAGGGTCCTGGGATCAAGCCCTGCATCGGGCTCTCTGCTCCGCGGGGAGCCTGCTTCCTCCTCTCTCTCTGCCTGCCTCTCTGCCTAGTTGTGATATCTCTCTCTGTCAAATAAATAAAATATTTTAAAAAAAGAGTGTGAGATTTCAAATATATTGCTTAAACTCTCTCATCCCCATTTCTCTCAGAGTTATCATATATTCCATGAAAAAGCACCTAGCATAGTCCTGGCATATACTATATTTTCAACAAATGTTAGAAATGGGAAAAGAACACTCCAATGGGTTTTCAGTTGATTTCAGATCTACTAACTTCTTCTCGGGGCGAGGGTGGATGCGTCCCACCTGCACTCCACACGAAGATTCACATGCAGCAAACGAGGGCTCCATGAGGGGAAAAGACAGGTTGAGGGACTCTACCACTTGAAATCCACCAGAACAAAAGCTAGGAATTATGGTAGCAAGTTGTGTTGTTTTTGTTATTTTCATGGGCACAAAGCCCAAGAATTCTACCATTTCAGAATATCCAGGGCGAGTTGTCTCAAGAAGCTAACTTTCTCGACCATGAGTGTGGATTGGAAGTGTAGGTCATCAGTAATCAGCAAAAGCAGTTCCAAGGATATTTTTTCAATAAACTACCTTATGGCAGCCATGTCAGGGCTGCCTGCCCTCTCCAAGATTTGGTCACCTGTTGGACCACAGCACTCATGCTCGATAGTGAGGTGAGGTCGGTAGGAGGTATTCATATCCAATACCTGGCACCCGGTCAACTTCTGTTGGCTTTCCTGAGGAAAAGTATTTGGAATACCTGAATAACTTAACTGAACTTCAGCAACAACACGGCAAAACTCACCCAGTACCTATCACAGGATGGGTATGTCTCCTACCTATTAAAGGGTCTGAATATTATAAATAATACTTTTGAATAAATGAATGAACTAATTAACATTCCAGATGAAGTAGTGTTTTTTTAGAATTTATATTGCTCTGGAATTTTACAATGTTCAAAAACGACCCTCATTACTGGTATTTCAACAGCACCATATTTTGAAAATCTCTTGGAGACTGTGGACCCTGAGAAACAAACTGAGAGTTTTAGAGGGGAGGGAAGTGAGGGATTGGGTGAAGCTGGTGGTGGGTATTAAGGAGGGCACGGATTGCATGGAGCCCTGGGTGTTGTACACAAACAATGAATCCTGGAGCATTGCATCAAAACTGAATGATGTGTTGTGTGGTGACTAACACAACACAATAAAAAAAAGAAAACCTCTGGGTCATGGGATCAATAGGAGATAAATTTGAAAAAGCTTTCAGGATTAAGTGTACAAGTTGTCTGAATAAAAAAGGACACAACAAAATCAGTTTACAATGTTTCTATCTCATACAAAAATGTTTTATGCAATCTATGACGAGGTTATGTATCAAAATAACCTATTTCCCTATGTCTTCTTAATTGCTTTATGTTTTTCTTTCATACAAATATTACCATAATCTTAATTTAGTAACAATGATTATCATTAAAATGCAATTCTTTTTTTGAGTCACTGGGCTAGGTGCTGTGACAATTAAAAACAAAAAGCGGGGGAGCGCCTGGGTGGCTCAGTGGGTTAAAGCCTCTGCCTTCGGCTCAGGTCATGATCTCAGGGTCCTGGAATCAAGCCCCACATTGGGCTCTCTGCTCCACGGGGAACCTGCTTCCTCCTCTTTCTCTGCCTCTCTGCCTACTTGTGATCTCTGTCAAATAAATAAAATATAAAAAAAAAAAAACAATAAAAACCAAAAAAAGGTTCTTAAGTGGGTCCTGGTGTCGGGGGGAAATTTAAAGTAACCATAGGCAAGAATTTAAAGAATTTAAATCAGTTTTGAAGAACTTCCCAAGGAAAAGAATTTTTTGGTTGATCTTCCCTCTTCAAAATGATTCTGAGTACAGCTATTTTCATCCTTAATCTCTGGATATGGCAGTAATAGGTTAACATTATGGCTTAAAAGAATTATTCTGGTTGTGAATCTTCATTTGTAAGACTTAGTAAGAGATTGTTATGGGCAGGAAGTTTATGAGAAGTTTATGAGACCTGCCAGCATTTCAACGCATCACATGGCTCATATAGATAGCACCGTTCGAAAAGCAGATGCCTTGAAGCAGACTGCTGGAAATTATTGGCTGAAACGATCTACCCCCCTCCCCCGTTTATAAGTATACCTTTATATCCAGTCTATGTGATTATGTATGGGATGATACCTCAACCTTTCCCTGGATTGTTTCCTCTCACATGTAGTTGTGACAACAAGATCTGTCTTGGATATTGCATAGTACACACCAATTGTCCAAATCCTGATGCATGAACCTGTCTCTTTGACCTCATGAGCTTTCAGGTTTCTAAGTTGCAGCCACAGAGACTGTGATTTAGCTTCCCATGTGGTTCTGATGAATATGCCCATTTCTGGACTACTAGTCTACACTTTACTTTCTATTTTGCTAGGTGCTGGGAGATGGGTCAAGATGAAAATCTGCTGGTATAAATTGTCCCATGGGATCTCAGTCATACAAAGTCTAGAATGCAGCTGACTAACATGTCATCTAAGCATGGAGATGGCTGAGAGGATGCCAAGCATCTTCTCCAGAGTTCTTCGGTCAGGATGTGTGGCCGCTCCTCTGAGGAACACAGAAGGAATGCATCACTTCTCAAACTACAGCAACAGAATCACCCATGACAGCTGCCTTACCATGGGTTCAGCTTCTCAGGAAGTAACCTTTCTGTTGCTCATTAATGCTTATGGCAGCTAATGGGGAGGCAATATTTCACACACCAAGGAAGTGTGAGATTGCAATGGGGAAGCCTGGAACTTCTTAATAAATAGAGACAGAAGAAAATAGTGGCCCCAAAATGGTTTGCACTCCAGGAAAAAAAAAAAGACAATCTTATTGAAATTTGGCTCATGACTCATCTGACTTGTTTTGTTGTGTTCTGTTACTATTAAACTCAATGTGATGTTAAGAAATAAAGTTAAGCCCCTTGGCCTCCTTTTCATCTCCCAAGATCAAAGACCCATCAGTCTGATGATGACATTTTAAAAAATGTGGAACGGTCATCCACGGTCTTTTGCTACACACCCAATACAAAAGAAGTGCCCGATCCTAAGGAATTTACCATATAATAAGAAAAAGTATATCTCAAATGTTGAACTTAGTATGAGACCAGGATCAGAAGATGTTAGAATTGGAAGGGTCTTTATATCCGAACTGTACTATCCTATATACAATAAAAGACCAACACCCACAGTGTGTGGGGGAAGCCACTCACCACCTTCCTACGGTTGTGGAACATACTGTGAAGTTTGCGTCACTCCTTGCCCCTTGAGTTTATTCATCTGGGGCAAGACAGCAAGGCCGATCAGCAATGCTCCTGCTTACTAAACCCCTCCATCTCTGTTGTATCCATGCCAGCCAAAGATTGCACAACACTGCCTCTTTGCTTGTAATGTGACCTTTCAGTTTCCTCCCTTTGGCAGCCCCACATTTATTTTTTTGAAGCTATTAGCCAAAGAGACAGACTTTCCTCTAAGTTGTTGCTCACTAACTTTTGCTCTATTATTTGCATTTCCTGCCTCTGATTCTAATTAAAAGGTAGAAGTGGTCGTGCTTATGGCATCAAGATGTCCCACATTTCAGATCTGACCCCCAAGAGTCCAAGACGTACCAACCCACTTCCCCCAAACTAGTGTCCAACAGCATTCCAATCTCCACCTATTCTTTACCTTCCCTTCCCCTGCCCTGCATTTAGTCTGTCATGGAATTCTTCCTCTGTGGTCATCAGAGCCTACACTCCCCTCCTTCTTCCCCCACAGTCAGAAAGTACGGGTGTAAGTAGTAGGTGTAATTGCCTTCCCACATTTGGGAAAGCCAAGGAAATGCAGATGAAGTAAGTAGAGAATCACCACATGCTAAAACTCCCAGATCCAAAAGTTCAGACAAGGAGGCTGTCAAGACAGGCTGGAATATTTGGGCAAGGGGTCCTGGAGATGGGTGGCTAGAGGCAGGAAGGGAGCATCCCAGGCAAATACCTGGCACGCTCCTCTCAAGAGCTGACTCTTGTTTAGGGTCCCTGCTCCCACTCCAGGGTGGGGGGGCAGTGAGGAGACTCCTGGCACCGAAGGCTTCCGTGTATCCCACCATTCAGGGCCTGCTCTCCTTAACCATTGAAGTTCAACAGTCCTATGTACCTTCTCTGAAGACTTTCGTCAGCTAGGGTTAATCTCTTTAATAAGAGATGTCAGGGCTTAAATAACACATGTTTCTTAGAGCATTGTACAATGAGAAAGGCAAGCATGTATCCCAAAAATTTAGGGAGAAGAACCAAAGGTCCCAAAGCAACATCTAAGTGAAAAATCTCAACATTTGTGCTTTATCTTTAAAGTTAATAAGAAATGTACTTGCTGTGTTGCTCTTCTCACAGGTGGATTTGCTTCCCCTTTCATTCTGGTCTTGGCTCAAATGCCACCTTTGCAGAGGGGGTTCCTAGTGGGCCTCTCTGAATATGATGGCCCCTTAGTCCACACTGTTCTCTTTTTAGCCAGCATTCTTCTTACTGTTGGTACATTGATTATACCCCACGCTATTTGCAAGCTCCCAGGGAGGACTAGAGCAATACATTTGCACAAAGGGGTACTCAATAAGTATTAAGTGCATGAGTTTTACTCTGTGATATGTATGGTTTTCTTTTTAATTAAAAATATTGATGTTTTATCAGTGAATTTTTTTTTACCATTTCAGAATAGATTTGGAGAAAGCTATTGCTTCATGAATATACATCTGGCAAGGCTGTGACTTTCTTATGTCCTGTGTCATCCTTCCCTGAGCTAGCCAGAGAGCTCATGACCCATGTAGGAAGCTCAGCTTCAAACCTTAGGGGTGAGTTCTGTGAAGGCACTGGTGGGCATTTGAGGGGCTTGTCCTGCTGGACACCACCATGTCATCTGGGGCCAGATGTGATGTGAGCACCCCCTATTTTCCTAGCTTTTCCCATCTTCCTCTACCTTCTGTCGGCATGTGGGCTTCCCATCAACCATATCTTTGCAGACAAACTCTGAGATGACCCATGGCTTGGGACTCCATTGACATCCCAGAGTCTCGTTATAACCAGTGTCAGAGGTTTCTGGAGGCTCTGACATGACCTTTGTTCCCAGAATAGGCCCCAGAAAGAGTCCCATGAGAGTCTGGGAGTCCAAGAAAGATCAATGGGTGATTGTGGCTCTAGCTAAAGCCACTCTGTGGGATCCTGCTGGAGTCCATCTCCCTTCTCAGTCTGGCTCTTTCGCTGGTTGCCAATACCACCTTGGGGAGTCACTTCATTGGAGTTTGAGGTTCATGCTTTCTAAAATGAGGAAAGGTTTTTAGATGAATTGATTCATGCAAGACGATGGAATGAACTCCGAGGAAGTTCTGGGCGGTCTCCAAGGTGGCTTCTATCTCAGGAGTTCTGACTCCCATCGTCCCTGCTCCTATGGAGTTCGCCCATTGCACACAACAGCTATTCCATGGAAACTCCCCAGGGAAACACTGGACTGGCCAGTGTCTTCAGGGTGCACCCACAGGCCATTCTGATGTGGCTGAGCCCAGACCCAGGTCTTAACTGCCTGACTTGCTCAAAAACAGCAGTGCCTGGGTCAGGCCCACACTGCAACTGCTGGGCCGGCTGAGTGAGGACCGAGCCCGGGACACTAGCCCCGGGACACCGACGGCACAGCGAAGTCAGGCGACGCGACAAGGGATTCTCCATCAGGGTAGACGACGCAAGGGCTCATTTCACAGAAAACATGACAAAACATTTAAGTGGCAGAATAGTAAGTAGTTCAACGTACTCCCCATGATGGCAGTGATTGGAAAAGTGAGCGATGGGGTCAGAAAGGGGAATGGGAGCTCCAGGAAGCAGGCTGGAGTTCTCAGGGGGAAGGGGGTGTCTGTGGTGGAAGGGACCGGGGGCTCGTCATGGGTTCCAACAGTGCAGCGTCAGGGTGTGCACTGGCCCTGACCCATGACCCCGGGGGCACTGGGGGCAGTCTAGCTCCAGAGGATCTACAGAAATGCAAACTGGCCTGAGCAGAGCCTTCCTGGTCTGTCTTCTTGGTTCCTGGGTGTGGCTCTTTCTCTGCTTCTGGAGGCTGTGGATTCTCCTTTGTTTTCCTCTGAGCTGCAGCCTTTTGTGTGGATTCAGTCCTGTGAGTGGACCCAGATTCTTCCTGCAAGGAAGTGGAGTAGAAGTCGTCCTTGTGTCCTAAGTAGACCCAAAGAGATGCAACACTAACAGCCTTTTCCCAGGTCCCTGGGCCTTCCTCTGCTCGCCAACTCTGAGGTTTTAGAAAACATCTTCTATTCTGAACAGGTTGAAAGAATTGGTTTGGCTTTTTAAAAATTAGACAAAGTCATACTTTTATTAATCTATAAAATGATCTGTAAACATTGAATGAACAAGGTTTTACAGGATGAAGGGAGAATTGGCTTTGTAGTGGGGTTGGCACTAATGTTTACTCACTGTTGCCCCCGTGTGGCCATCTTCAGACAGCGCGTGGCCCAATGCCGATTTACCAGCTTCAAGGGAGAGTAAGACAGAAGATGGTTGGTCCCTGAATTCCCTTGCTCCTAAAAGCCATCCTCTAATTTGGGAGCGATATTCTAAATCAAGTGTATTTTAACTAGATATTAGGATTAGGGTCAGGGTCAAGTTACATACATTAACTATGGACAGATTTTTGTATGTCAATCACACTTCTACATACAAAATGTATTTCAAAAAAATAAAATGGGAGACACCTGGGTGGCTCAGTTGGTTAAGCAACTGCCTTCGGCTCTGGTCATCATCCCGGAGTCCCAGGATCAAGTCCTGCATCAGGCTCCCAGCTCCATAGAGAGTCTGCTTCTCCCTCTGACCTTCTCCCCTCTCAGGCTCTCTCTCTATCTCTCAAATAAAAATAAATAAAATCTTTTCAAAAATGGGATAGGATATAGTCATCAAAGCACTGAGCACGTTCTCTGTCCCAGGAAATAGGTAATTATTGTTTAATTGTAGGTGAGGACTAGGAGCTGGTCCTACAGGTACTTGGTAGGCAGCATCTGGGCCAGCTGGCCACCTCCCCCCGACACCCACACCCAGCTCAGCCCATCCTCTGCTCTGCTCAAGGGCAGCAAGCAGACGGACCGGGTGCACGTGGGACTTCCTCCTGTCAGGCACGGCTTGCTTCCGACATGTAGAGAAGTTGGCCTGCTCGCATGCACATGACGTGTTCTTCTGGTTCCTTGCTATCGGCTTCCCCTTTCTGTCACCATGGTCCTGAGCCTATAGCTCCTGAGAACGTGGGTTTGCAGATTTCTGCGGACATTTCGAAGTGTAGGTCTGTGTCGCCTTTGTTCCCTGTGCTTGGGCCAGAGATGAAGGCGGGAAACGTCAGCGCACTCTCAAAGCAGAGTATGAAATAGCTAGTGTGCTCTGCCCCCCACCTCAGCTTCAAAAGCAATGGCCAACTATGTACCTCGTGTTGTACCCAATCAGCTTTAGGGACTCATGGACGCATATGACATGAAATCATACTGAAAGAACTCTCGTTACGGAACTTTTGCTTTGCAGAAGACACTTTGGCATAAAAATCCCTAAGAAAATGTGGTTTTTAAAGGGTGGAAGTGTGAAGCACGTTTTGTGGGTAGAATCCTGTTCTTCTCAGCGAAGGTGAGATGAGCAGAAAGTATTCCTCAGATTCCAGCTGATTTTCCATCACTACAATCAAGTGTGTGTGGGGAGCCCCAGAGGTCTGGCCAGCTAGGTGGAGCTAACGGCCTTCAGTCTATCACTGCAAGATGGTGGGCTTCCCTGGTGGTTGTGCTCTGGCCAGTCCTGAGGTGGGTGAGGCAGAGAGTGGGGCATGGGGGGGGTTGGTGACAGTTTTGCCCAGAGCTGTTATGGTGGATGGTGGTACAGGGGGAACAGGGCAAGCAGACCTGGGCGATGGCGAGGTGCTGACTGAATGTCTTGGGACTGGACAACAGTGGCTGTCTCCCAGTGCCTGTTCAACTCTTCAATGGCACCTCACACCCCAACCCTGTCAGTTCTGGTCAGTTCAATGTCAAGTCACACCGACATGTGTAACCACACAAAGACACAGCTGTGACTGTCCTCCTGGAGCATTCCTGGTCCCCCTGTCCACTGCTCTGGCCAACCCTGCACAGCCCCAGTCCTCCTGAGTGTTTCCTGTCATGGCACGTGTCACACAAGGCTGTCAGTTGTTGTCTCTCGGTCTGTCCTTCCTGCTTGGAGTACAGCTCTCTCTCAGATGCCTGGCTGGATGACAGGCCCATGAATGGTTTCAGGATCTTTTGTCCCAGAATAGCAAGCATCCTTCAAAACCGTGAAGGGCAGGGGGAGTCTCTGTCCCTCTGTTGGCCCCCAGCCTTGGATGGAACCTAGTGGCCAGGAAAAGGGATTTGGGAGTCCTCCCAGATGAAGTTTGTTCTATGAAGGTGAATTCCTTCTGAGATCGTTCGGGAACCACATTGCATGGCCATTCCTGGGGGACAGAAAGCATGCTCCTGTATTGTAGTCTTCTTGTACACTGTGGGTACCAAAGAGGAAACACATGCTCACCCTCACAAGTTCACACTTACACCTCTGTTTCTGAGCATACCTACCATGGAAATGACAGTGAAGTCCTGTTGGGCTGAAGACCTGTAGTCATGCCATTCCAGGTGTCAGTAGAGGAGGATGGAGATGGAGTTCTGGCTAAAGGGATGGAAGTCCTTGCCTCTGGAGGTGAAGCAATTAGATTTGACCCAGAAGGTGCTATGTTCTACTCACAGAAGGGACATGACCCTAGGATCTTTGAGACCAGGGATTGGCACAGAATTTTCTGGAGAGTCTTCTGTAAGGATTCTCTGTTAGGTGTTGCAGTCCACATGGTGTTTCTGGCAATGATTCCACTCTTGCACTGTGGCTTGAAAGCAACCACAGACCGTCCATAACTAATGTTCCAGTCACACTGGATTGAGAGAATATGGGGGGAGTCCCCATTTGGCCCATGAGTGGTAGTTTCCCATACCCCAGATCTGCAACAGGATGGATGATGGGGGAGAGGGCTCTTCCTTTCCACTGGCAGAGTGGGAGTACACTGGGATCTATCCTGCCTGACACTGGCCCCTGCACTTGAAAGGAAAAAAAAAGATGATAGTGAGACTGGCCAACAATTAAGGTGTCAGGAATTCCCTGCCTTTCTCGGGAGGCCTCAAGCTTCCCACAAGATGTTTGTCTGTGGTTGAAATCCATGTGGGTATTGTTTGGCTGAGTATGTCCCCATTGCCTGGCAGGTATATCTTGTGAGTTATACACCACACAGATGGTCATCTTGTTCAGGCCAAGACCATGAGTACAGTTAGGGTTCTCCTGAGTTAGAGGAGGATCTAGCATGTGTGGGCTTCAGGAGGAATCTGATCCAGCTCTCAGCAATGTTATGGAGCACTTGGCTTCCTGTGCCCCCTGTGGCACTGGCAGGGGCCTGGCCTAGGCTACTTCTGCAGCCATGAGGGAAAAGCCCCTGGCCTGGGTGGTCCACCCCATACTTGGTTCTGCAGGCTGAGACCCAAGGTTCTTCCCACCTCATAGGCTGGAACCAGGTCTCATGACCATGGATGAGCCAATTCCTGGAGCCACGGAATGGAGCCATGGAGGTTGGCACGGGTTGTTAGGACCTCTGGTTTTGTTTTGTTTTTTTTTTTTTAATTTAATTTTATTTTTTCAGTGTTCCAAGATTCATTGTTTATGCACCACACCTACTGCTCCATGCAATACGTGCCCTCCTTAGTACCCACCACCAGGCTCACCCAACCCCCACACCCCTCCCCTCTAAAACTCTCAGTGTGTATCTCAGAGTCCACAGTCTCTCATGGTTTGTCTCCCCCTCCGATTTCCCCCAGTTCATTTCTCCTCTCCTACTCCCAATGGACCTCTGTTGTAATGACTTTTCTAATGGCCATGGGGCAAGATCTTCTGGGACACAACTGCTAATAAAAGGAATATTAATTTCTGATCGTCAGTGAGTCCAAGGTGCTGGCTGAGCACCTAGCACCTCAGTCCCAGCATCTCAGCGCTACTGTATTTCTCTGCAGAGACGATGGCTGAGAAGGAGCAAAATGGATGGAAACGGGTCTGGAGTGCACAAGGGAAGGGTGTGTGTGTGTGTAAGTGATTGGGGATAATAGCTCTGGCCAAGCTGTACCTCCAGTTTACCTAGGTTCAAGAAGGTGCAGGGAATCCGTGGTGTTTCACGCTCCATCATTGTGCAGATGACGAATATGACTTTGCATGGAGTATGGCAAGACTCGTTCCAAGTATTCTCTAGCTGGTGTGGAAGTTGGGGAGAGCAGCGCCCTCCATCTGCTAGGATCGGCATGAGAGGCTGAGTGCTCTCACGGTGTCCGGCTTTCACAGGGCTCACTGTGAGCCTGCACACCAGGACTGACGAGGACAGTTCATGGTTTTGCTCTGAGGATGGAGTCTTGGAAGATTGCGGTGCCCTGTGTGATCCCGGGACAGCGACAGACCTGGAGTCCACTGTAGAGCTACCTTGTGGGAGTGGTGGTGATCTGCAGCGTCCGCTTCATGAGATGTCTGTCCTTTACCGAGTTCTGGGTGTGGCTTCTGCGACTTTGTCCTAACGGGTGGGATTTCCAAGGAGTGGGATTTTTTGGTGTTACTGTAAGAGTTGGTCCACTGGGAGTGGGTAAGTCCCCTTCTGCTGCTGAGAAGTGTGTCTCAGGGTTGGAGTGTGTATCACAAGCCTAGAGGTCAATGGTGAGGTGGTTACAGTGGTCAGCAGGCTATTGTTATTGATGATTTTTATGGGCAAATTCCATAGGATGAGATGTTACATTTTGGTTAGGGATCCTCATTAAGTGCCCATAAAGGGTGTTTTTTCTGAGTTTCATATTTGAGGTCTTTTTATTACTTCTATTAGCCCTCCTTGTACTTGGCATTCCAATGAGCAGTGCATTACAACGTTGCTTGCCTTTTACATGTGTGTTGATGCTGATTCGAGACAGGAAAATGTTGTCAGGGCTTCCACAAATTGTACACGGAAGAGCCAAATCATAAAATTTTATTTTTGACACAAAGTATGACGTATTCTGCTGTGATTCTCAGTTTAAATCAGAGGAGGGTGTGTTCTTTTGGTACTGGTAATGAGTACCATAGTCCTTCCTAGGGAATCTTATCAGATTCTATTGGGAACTTGGTCTTTGCTCTTGTGGAAGAATCGGGAGTCAACAAATTGTTTGTCTCCTGTTTCATTTTCCATGAACATTTCCACAATATTTGGTTTCGTACTTCTGCTATTGTGAAATCATCCTGACTTTGGCACCAGCTCACCCTTCTGTGCCAAGGGTATGTTCGATCCGAGAAAAAGCTGCTTCCGGGTGACTGGGAGACTCTAGGACCAGAACGTTGTCAGTAGGGAGCTATTGGGATCCTACATTCTAAACCAGCTCTTGACACCCAGATGAAATAGAATCCCGATTTAGAAATGTCAGATAGAAATTTGACCTTGAACTTTATCCCCGAAGCCACAAGTCTTAAACCCTAAATCATACGCCTAAAGCACTGAACTCTGAGCCTAACCATTACCCTCAGCCTCACTCAAAACCCTCATCCGTATCCCGATGCTAACGCGAACCCGGATCTAGAGCTCTGACTGGAGCCTGACCCTGAACCCAGACCCAAGCCCTTCACCACACGGTGGGTGCATTCGCCCCTGATGGATATTTGCAGTCTACACCTTTCGGTCCTTGTGAACACCGTTTGGGTTGGCGGCTAGGGTTAGGGTCTTGGACTGGGGTCAGGGCCAGGACTGAGAGCAAGGTGAGGTCAGAGTGTGGGTCTGGTCGGGGCCAGGGTCGTGATCGGTGCCGTTTGGGTCGGGGACTGTGGTCATCCACACTGTTTCCAGTTCGTGGCTCCTCAGCTGATTCGGAGCAGTCGGGCATCCCGGGCTCCATGCGGCTGCAGGTTCCAGAACGAAATGGCTCCAGCGGGACCCGGAGGGAGCAGGTGCTTCCTTGGAAGCGGGAGCTCCGCGGCCCTGCACTGCCCGCCACCGCCTGCAGAGGGCGCCGGACCCCAGCTCTGCCGGAGCCTGGCCGCGCAGCCGTAGCTGGGACCGGTCGGCCTCGTCGGACCCGCGGGGGAAACTTCCGGAGGCTGCGGGCGCGTGCGCCGACAGGACCCGCGTGGAGGCTGCGGGCGCATGCGCTGACAGGACCCGCGTGGAGGGTGTGGGGCCGCGTCCGCGCCGACAGGCCCCGCGTGGAGGGTGTGGGGCCGCGTCCACGCCGACAGGACCCGCGTGGAGGCTGCGGGCGCATGCGCTGACGGGACCCGCGTGGAGGCTGCGGGCGCATGCGCTGACAGGACCCGCGTGGAGGGTGTGGGGCCGCGTCCGCGCTGACAGGATCCGCTGTGGAGAACGCGGGCGGCGTCGGCGCTGACAGGACCCGCGTGGAGGCTGAGGGCGCATGCGCTGACAGGACCCGCGTGGAGGGTGTGGGGCCACGTCCGCGCTGACAGGATCCCCTGTGGAGAACCCGGGCGGCGTCCGCGCTGACAGGATCCGCTGTGGAGAACCCGGGCGGCGTCCGCGCTGACAGGACCCGCTGTGGAGAACCCGGGCGGCGTCTACGCTGACAGGATCCGCGTGGAGGTCGCGGGCGGCGTCGGCGCTGACAGGAGTCCCGCCCCTCAGGCCCGCTGGAGCAGGTGAGCAGAAGCCGCCGGAGCAGGACGGGCGCGCAGTGTAGACGGTGCGGCCTCCGCGGGTTTGTGCGCGGCGCGGGGGTCGCGCGGGGGTCGCGCGGGGCTGCGGGTCCCCCTGTCCCGCTCGGGTGCGCCCGGGTCGCGGCTGTGTCCGTGCGGCGGGTCCCGCACAAGGCGGCGAATCCCGGAGGGCTGCCGGGAGGGCGCGTCCGCGGACAAAGGCGGGGCCGGGGACGCGGGTTCCCTCCGCGGGGCTGCGGGGCGGCTTCCCGGGCGGAGCGGGCGTGTGGCCGCCGCGGGGTGTGTCGCGCTGAGCCGCCCCGTCCGCCGCCCCGGCCGCTGTCCCGAGGCCCGACCGCTTCCTCCGGCTCCGACCGGCTGCGGGCGCCGCGGGGACCTGGACCCCGAGTCCCGCCGCGTCCGCCGCGCCCCGGACCCGGCCCGACCCCGGCCTCCCGCGAGTGTCCGGCGGCCGCGGCTCCCGCGAGGGCGAGTGGCCCGTCCACGGGGACCGGACCCGGCGGGCTCGGCCTCCCTCCGGGTGCGACGGCGTCTCTGCGCCTGCGACCTGGTGCCGCGGGGGTCGGGAAGCGCCGCGTCCTCTGCGGTGACCTCGGATCCGCGGACCGTGTCCCAGAGACGCGTCGTCCCCGCGCGCAGACCCCGCGGTCGCTCCCGAACCACGTCGGCCGTCGCAGGGGCTGCCTCGGGCGTTTGACCCCGAACAGCGGCGCTGCCCCGCGGAACCCCACGGAACCCCGGGTGAGGAAACGCTGGCGGCGCCCGCAGGGGCCCCGAGACCGCGGGCCACGTGAGCCGCCCCGACCGCGTCTTCTCGGTCCGGCGGGTTTTCTCCTCCCGGAGCCGCGGCCGGACTCCCCTGTGCGCCCGACCCCACGGGTTTGAGGGCGCAGCGGGCTCCGGTCTGACCGCAGGGTCACGTCCCTGGGGCCGTTTCGGTCCGTGCGCGGGGCGACATGCGTCCTCCGTCGCGTTTTCACGGCGACCAAACGTGACCACACGGACCGCTTCGGACAGGGCAGGTGGCAGGTCCGCAGCCTCGGCCGAGGTCACGCGCCGCACGTCATTGTCCAGAACGTTCTCCTCCTGCCCGAGGGGACCGTGTGCACGAGACACCGACTCCCTGTCCCCTGCCTCGGCCGCAGCCGCATCCGACTGTGTGTCCCAGACGCCTCCTCCGAGGGGGTCCCGTGTCCGTCCCTGCAGACGCCTCCTCCGAGGGGGTCCCCGTGTCCGTCCCTCCAGACGCCTCCTCCGAGGGGTCCCCGTGTCCGTCCCTCCAGACGCCTCCTCCGAGGGGTCCCCGTGTCCGTCCCTCCAGACGCCTCCTCCGAGGGGTCCCCGTGTCCGTCCCTCCAGACGCCTCCTCCGAGGGGTCCCCGTGTCCGTCCCTCCAGACGCCTCCTCCGAGGGGGTCCCCGTGTCCGTCCCTCCAGACGCCTCCTCCGAGGGGGTCCCCGTGTCCGTCCCTCCAGACGCCTCCTCCGAGGGGTCCCCGTGTCCGTCCCTGCAGACGCCTCCTCCGAGGGGGTCCCGTGTCCGTCCCTGCAGACGCCTCCTCCGAGGGGTCCCCGTGTCCGTCCCTCCAGACGCCTCCTCCGAGGGGTCCCCGTGTCCGTCCCTCCAGACGCCTCCTCCGAGGGGTCCCCGTGTCCGTCCCTCCAGACGCCTCCTCCGAGGGGTCCCCGTGTCCGTCCCTCCAGACGCCTCCTCCGAGGGGTCCCCGTGTCCGTCCCTCCAGACGCCTCCTCCGAGGGGTCCCGTGTCTGTCCCTCCAGACGCCTCCTCCGAGGGGGTCCCATGTCCGTCCCTGCAGACGCCTCCTCCGAGGGGGTCCCCGTGTCCGTCGCTCCAGACGCCTCCTCCGAGGGGTCCCCGTGTCCGTCCCTCCAGACGCCTCCTCCGAGGGGTCCCGTGTCTGTCCCTCCAGACGCCTCCTCCGAGGGGTCCCGTGTCCGTCCCTCCAGACGCCTCCTCCGAGGGGGTCCCGTGTCCGTCCCTGCAGACGCCTCCTCCGAGGGGGTCCCGGTGTCCGTCCCTCCAGACGCCTCCTCCGAGGGGTCCCCGTGTCCGTCCCTCCAGACGCCTCCTCCGAGGGGTCCCCGTGTCCGTCCCTCCAGACGCCTCCTCCGAGGGGGTACCCGTGTCCGTCCCTCCAGACGCCTCCTCCGAGGGGGTCCCGTGTCCGTCGCTCCAGACGCCTCCTCCGAGGGGTACCCGTGTCCGTCCCTGCAGACGCCTCTTCCGAGGGGTTCCCGGTGTCCGTCGCTCCAGACGCCTCCTCCGAGGGGTCCCGGTGTCCGTCCCTCCAGACGCCTCCTCCGAGGGGTCCCCGTGTCCGTCCCTCCAGACGCCTCCTCCGAGGGGTCCCCGTGTCCGTCCCTCCAGACGCCTCCTCCGAGGGGTCCCCGTGTCCGTCCCTCCAGACGCCTCCTCCGAGGGGGTCCCCGTGTCCGTCCCTGCAGACGCCTCCTCCGAGGGGGTCCCGTGTCCGTCCCTGCAGACGCCTCCTCCGAGGGGGTCCCCGTGTCCGTCCCTGCAGACGCCTCCTCCGAGGGGGTCCCGGTGTCCGTCCCTCCAGACGCCTCCTCCGAGGGGGTCCCGGTGTCCGTCCCTCCCTGAGCACCGGCGTCCGGTCCTCGGTCCGGAGTGCAGAGTGGAGCCGGCAGCCTTCAGACGCGCACGTGGTGTTTGCCGTAGATTTACGGAAAAATTGCCCCCATTCCTGCTTTCGTGAGTGTTTGTATCCGCAACAGACATGGATTTTGGTTAACATTTTCTGCAGCACTTAATACGACCACCGGTTTTACTTAAACATTCATTGTGGGTAACATTGTTTCACTCTATCGAACAACCCTTGAGATGTTTGTGAAGAGACACTTGCTTATGGCGCACAGTGTATCCGTGAGCTCTTGGTTTTGCAATTTTCCTATCAGGCTCCTCACGTTTATTTAAAGAAAGGTAGAGGAATGTATTTTGCTGATTTTGTGATGATTTCATTGGGGTTGATATTAGTGATTAGGATGGGCATTAGGGTTAGGGTTAGGGTTGCCTTAGGCTTAGGGTCTCCCTGTCCTCGCCGGCACAGAGCCCATTCTCCAGGAGCCAGAGTGATCTTTTTGGAACATAACCTTTGGGTCTATCTGTGGTCTTCTCCCCTCCTGCCTCCCCTCTCCAGCCTCACCTCTCCCATGGGGACCCTCTGTTCTGTGGGCACCCAGGAGTGTGGTTTCCCACAGGTGCCTCAGGCCTCTGGGAGCAGGAGGTAGGGAGGCCTGGGAGAGTGGCTGTTGCTTAAAACAGCCCAGAGCCTGCCCCCTTCAAGAAGGTGCACATGTTCACCGCCCCCAGCTCTGGGGTCCTGCTGCCAGCTCTGGCAGTGAGCCTCCTCACACCCTGTCCCCTGTCCCTATAGCTACATGGGCTTCCTGGACCTGTTCTTGCAGACAGCGGAGAAGCCCATCATGGTGGCCACAGGGTCATCTACTATGTCTGCACGGACCAGCCGGCTGCCAGGCCCATGTGCCCCTCTAGGAGGGCTGAAACATAGTGGTCCTCATGGTGAGACACAGGGTCACCTGCTACATCTTCACTGACCAGCTGGCTGCCAGGACCTGTGCTCCCCGCCCCCCACCCCAGCAGGGCCGGAGGGTGGTGGTCTTCGAGGTCTGTGGTTCTCTGCACTGGCAGGTTGTGTCCGTGCAGCACATGGTGATGCTCGGCTGCTTCTGCGAGCAGCACTTCCTCCGCAAGGTGGACGACTCGGTGTGTAGGTGTAGACCTGAAGGTCTGCGACCACATGGGTGTGGACCTCCTGCCCCCCCTCTTTGGCACCTTGTACCCCAGTTTACTGGGTAGCCTGCAAGGACTTCAGCTACGAGTGCCAGCCGTAGTCCCAGGCCCACATCCCCAGGGATCAGGGCAACATTTACTACATGGGGGCTTTTTTGGGGTATGGGTGGTGGAGGTTCACTGACTGACCTTGGCCTGTCACCATGTGATGGGGGGCGACCTGGCCAATGGGATGGAGGCCATGTGGCATGACAAGAGCCAACTGAGCAGGTATCTGCTCAACCATAAGCTCACCAAAATGTTATCCCCAGAAGACCTGTGGGACCTGCAGTGGCTGGACTGTCCCCTGGAGAACCTGTGGTACCCACAACTGCTGGGCTGTCCCTTGGAAGACCTGTGGGACCCGTGGCTGCTACACTGTCCCCTGGAGAACCTGTGGTACCCGCGGCTGCTGGGCTATCCTGGAGGACCCGGGGGACATGTGGATGCTGGAGGATCTGTGGGATCCGCACATGCTGGGCTACCCACCACCCCTTCCCCCATCATGGAGAAGCTGAGATACATGGCTGTGCCCAAGAATCACCAGGACACCAGGAACACACGAGGGGCTGCCCCCATGTCCATCAGGGGATGAGGCCAGTGGAGCCGTCAGAGCAGGTTCCTTCTTCGGTCCCCTTGAGGGAGACTGTGAGGCCCAGATGTCCAGGGCCCCAGCCACACCTGCATACGGGAGGCCTGCCCGGGGACACAAGTTCCTCTCTTTGTGGTCACTACATTATGATAACTTCTGGGTCATTGGCCCTGTGAATGGCTCCAGTTTTATGTCACATGTTTTTCTGTGTCAATCTGAGCATCATCTTTAAAAAGAACAGTCGAGAGAAAAGGTTTCCTCCCTGGTTCTGAACAGACACACCTTGGTGGGGCTGGGAGTGGCCCTGCAGCTGCTGTGGAGCCAGAATGGCCCTGGCTGGGTCTTCCCTCCCAGTCCCATGGGGCTTCAGGGTCAAGCGTGTGTCAAGCCACCTGTCAGACCCCCAGTCCCCTGACTGCCAGAGGACTTGGCTGTGGCCGATAGCTCAGCCTCCAGGAGAATGGAACCCTCTGGGCTATATGTGGTTCCTGCCTTGGTTTTAAATGGCTATTTCTGTGCTGGTGTTTGTAAAATGGGGGCACCGGCTCCGTCTGGATGCAGGTCCTGTTGGAATTCCTCCGTGCCCACCGGTGGTTTTGCCCTTGTGCCCTCATCTGCCTGCACTGTGTCTTAGCAAGCATTCACTGAGTGCCTGCTGTGAGCTGTCACCAACAAGGGGCAGAGCGTGAGAGTGAGAACTAAGATACAGGATCCCCGCTCCAGGGCCCTCCTGGGACTCACGATGGCCCTGACCTCCTGCCTCACTTCTTTCCTAGTGTGGTGTAACAGACACGTAACTGACACCGTGAAGCACGTTTCAGGGTCAGTTCGGTGGGAATGAGTACATTTGCTCTTCTGGACCTGCCACCTCCATCCACTGCCACAACTCTGTCCTCACCGCAAACTGAACACTGCTCACCCTAACCCTAACCCTCCACTTCCCCTGCCCAGCCCTGGCACCCACTAGCTCCTTCCACCTCTATGACTCAGTTCTCCGTCCCTCACAAGTGGGGTCCTTCAGTATCAGTCTTTGGGGGACAGGCTTATTTCATGTAGCATAATGGCCTCAAGGTCTGTCCCCATGAGCCTGGAGCTGAACCACTTCCCCCCAAAAGGAGTGGTTCAGACCTTTCCTGTCTACGCCGAGCCTCCTCAGTCCCCTCTGCCCCTCATCTTCCTTCTCAGCCTGAAGATGATCCCAACCAATCTGCAGCTTTGAAGAGCTCAGAAAGTGAGGGTACCGCTGAGGGCACGTTTCAGAAAGCTTTCCGTTTTCAGTTCTTGAATCAAAGCCCTGAGATCTCTAAAATGCCAGCAGTGTTAGTGTGGGCCAGAAAATCACACGTCTCGGTGCACCCAACACCACCTGAACAATTGGCCCTTTCTTGTCACTTGAGCTGAATGCAAAGGCTTGGGAGTGGGAGCTTGAGGGCAGGGCCCGAGTCAGCCTTTGTGTTTGGGGGACAAAGGCCGTCCAGAGAAGCTTGTGCCGAGCCTGAGGAGGGGGTCTGTGTGGAGACCCCAGCTGCAGACACTGCTGTCTCCTGATGCCCCCTCAGCCCACCCCAGTGCACCTGCTTCTGGGCGAGCCCCTGCCCCTCCTCTCTGCAGAGGGCTCTTTCCTGTACCAGCGGTGCCTCCTCCCTGGCCAGTCACTGCCGGCCTGCAGCCTTGGAGGGCAGATACCAGATGACCTCCAGCCCTGGGGGCAGAGCCAGTGTGAGTGGGGTGTGGTCTTCCAGCTGGCTTGAGCGCCAGGCCCCCACCGTGCTCACTCTCCTGTGGGCTCACTGTGCTACGTCCTCCCTCAGGCTCCTTAGACCCAAGTCGTCCTCTGCTTGGGGACCTTTCTTTCTTTCTTTTCAGCGTAACAGTATTCATTGTTTTTGTACCACACCCAGTGCTCCATGCAATACGTGCCCTCCCTATTATCCACCACCTGGTTCCCCAACCTCCCACCCCCCGGCCCTCCAAAACCTTCAGGTTGTTTTTCAGAGTCCATAGTCTCTCATGGTTCATCTCCCCTTCCAGTTTCCCTCAACTGCCTCACCTCTCCATCTCCCCATGTCCTCCATGTTATTTGTTATGCTCCACAAATAAGTGAAACCATATGATACTTGATTCTCTCTGCTTGACTTATTTCGCTCAGCATAATCTCTTCCAATCCCGTCCATGTTGCTAAAAAGTCGGGTATTCATTCTTTCTGATGGAGGCATAATACTCCATTGTGTATATGGACCACATCTTCCTTATCCATTCGTCCATTGAAGGGCATCTTGGTTCTTTCCACAGTTTGGCGACTGCGGCCATTGCTGCTATAAACATTGGGGTATAGATGGCCCTTCTTTTCACTACATCTGTATCTTTGGGGTAAATACCCAGCAGTGCAATTGCAGGATCATAGGGAAGCTCTATTTTTAATTTCTTGAGGAATCTCCACACTGTTCTCCAAAGTGGCTACACCAGCTTGCATTCTGCTTGGGGACCACTCTTGACCCAGGCTCCACAGGCTGGGATTGGGAGCAGATCATCTGGACCTTCTGGACTCATGCTTCCATGCCCATGGGCACAGGCTGGCCTCACAGACTCGTCAGAGGAGACCCAGTGCAGGAAGATGTAGGCCACTACATGGGAGATGCCAAGTGACCCCAGAGGGAGCATATAGGCCTTGTGCAAAGCACCGGGCTCAAGTGCTCAGCACAGGATCTGGACACCAGTCCACAGGACATGGGAAGCCCTGGTGGGGGAGGCCCTGGCAGGGGGTGGGGGTCCATAGAAGTGTCCCAGAACAGGCAGGACACAAGGAAGGCAACATGGCTGAGCTTCCCCAGGAGGTTGATGGAAGAGTCAGAGGATCACAGAGACCTTTGGGTAACCTCAGAGGCCCTGGAGATGTTGGCTGAAATGCTCTCATTTGGTCAGAAAAGTTGTGTCACAAACCCTCAGTCAAAATTGAATGATTTACTGTTTGTTGCTTCTAGGAATCAGTGTGTATGGGCCATTAGAAGTCACATTGCATGAAGTCTAGGATATATTTACTTTTCATCATTTTTCAGGACAAGATTTTTCTTGAGGAAATGCTAAGCATGTGTGTTTCCTTTCTTTTCTTTGTGAAATGGGCCTCTGTTTTCAGGAGCAGATTCCTGGTGCTCATCACCACTACGAGCCCTGAGGACTACCCCCTGTCACCTCCCACAGTGGATGTGACCACATGGGTTGAGGGGAGCTCAATGATGAAGCCCCAGTGCTCAGTACAGAGCAGGGACCCCAGATTCTCTGCTGAATGAGGGAGGGCATGAGAGAGGATGACAATGAGGGAAAGAGAGGGAGGGAGGATTGCAGGGAGGGGGGAGTATGAGAGAGAGGGAAGGAGGAGGATGAGTGGGGAGGGAGAGAGGCAGAGAGGGAGGCAGGGAGGAAGGAGAATGGAGTCCGGGATGGAAGGGAGGGGTGGAGGGGAAGGAGAGGGGGGAATGAGTGATGGAGTGAATAAATGAGGGAGGGAGGGAAGGAGTGAAACTGCAGAAGCCAGTCCACACATCAGGGGCCATTATTTTGGGTGAAGTCCGAGGAAATCACAACCCAGGCCCTGGATCATGGCTCGGGGCTGGTCCATCTGTCCGCCCAGTGCTGACCTTCCTTCTCCTCGGCCCTCTGTCATCCCGGATCCTCTCCACCGCCTCCTTAAACAATTCTGAATGTCTCCAGGAGCAGCGTGGCAGGCGTGGGGTCTCAGGAGGTGCTGCCGCGATCCTGTGCCCCAGACGACACAGAGAAAATAGCCACGGGACATTCTGTCATGAGGACTGGGAGGAGGATTCCATCCATCTCCTTGGGCATGAACACGGTTCCAGTCCCTGCTCTTTCCACCACCGCTGTGCCAGCTGCTCCTGAAAACATGTCTGTGAACGACCGAGCCACAGTTTCTGGGGGTGAGTCCGGGCTGAGCCCTGCTAGGTGAACGGTGCACCTGTGGCCTGGGACGGGTGCGGCTCACGGTGGTCCCAGACAGGGGTGCCTGTCCCCCTTCTCTCCAGGGGACCTGCCTTGGACCTCTGCTTCCTCACGTTCTCCCCAGGGCTGCTGGTCCCCAGACCGGACCCCTGCCGGTGTGAGGGTGACCAGCGCTGGCTCCCCAGGGTTTCCTTTGCCCGAGTCCTTGCTCAGGAGCTCCTGCATCTCCTGACACATACTCCCCGTGTGCCCAGCCTCCCCCTCAAACTTGCACGTGTTTGGTCTCTGTCCCTGTCTCTGTCCCTGTGGGACCCAGTGACTTGGAGCATGGACTGGAGCAGACCCATGGGAAACCTTTCTCTGGCCTAGGGTGGGGAGCAATGCGTCTGCCCTCTGCGGTGTGCCTTCCGGCTTTCTGCATTTCCCTGGTTTCTGTGTGGGCCACGGGAGGGAACAGCCGTGTCCTGTCTGGGGACCGACTGGGGTGTCCCAGCAGGAACAGGGTCCTTGGCCCCAAGATTGTGCCCAGAATTCCTGAAGGGGTGCCTAGCATGACATCGCCTCTGTAATCCATTCTGCGCTTCAACATCAAATAAGGGCAATTCTATGTCCAACAGGGAACAAAACCAAACGAATGCCCTTTGAAAGGCACCCGTTGAGGGATTCCACTTCCAGAAACCTCCAGAACACGTGCAGGAACAGAAAGAGAAAGCAACTCAGGGGCTGCGAGGGCCAGGCTGGGGGAGCCATGGGCAGGGAGGGCTTGGGCTCAGGGTCTCCTTTGGGGAAGGAGCTATCCTGCAGCGACGTTCTGGGGTGTGGTGGCGCAGCGTTGGGAATGTCCTTCATGCTCATGACGTGTTCAAGGGAAAACAAGAACTTTTATTTAAAATAAATAATACAGAGCATAGAGGAGATGGAAGGCGACTAGGGCGGTGACTCCATAGAGGAGAGGAAGAACACAGGGGGAGGGGAGGAAACATTCTGCGGGGATGTCGGGGTCAGGGGACGGAACGGAGGGTAATTTTACGGGGAGATCTCCCCGCAGAGTTGTGGGCTCTGGATGCGGGTCTGGGAGCCCCGCAGGAGCAGGTGCCAGGGCAGGCGTTGGGACCGGGGCGGGGGCAGGGTCAGCGGTCGTGGCCAGCGCAGGATCCAGAGCAGGGGCTGGGTCCGAGGCAAGAACAGGAGCCCAGGCAAGGGCAGGGAAAGGAGCAGGAGCAAGGGCTAGGGGCAGGGGCTGGGGCGGGATCAGGGGCATAGGTAGGGGCAGGGGAAGGCGCAGTGGTCCTGGCAGGGCCAGGGGAAGGGCCAGGGGCAGTTGAAGGGGAAGAAGCAGGGGCAGGGTCTGGGTATGGGGTGGGAACAGAGGCGCAGGCAGGCGAAGGGGAGGCCATCCTGGCAGGAGCCGGGGAAGGGGCAGAGGCCAGAACAGATGGAGGACCTGGGTCTGGGGCAGGGGCAGGGGCAGTGGCCCTGGCAGGGAAAGGAGAAGGGACAGGGGCAAGGGCAGGAGCTGGGTCTGGGGCAGGAACAGGGGCCCCATGAGGGCCCGGGGAAGCGGTGGGACCGAGGGAGGAGCTGGGTTAGGGGCAAGAACAGGAGCACAGGCAAGGGCAGGGAAAGGAGTAGGAGCAAGGGCTAGGGGCTGGGTCTGGGGCGGGAACAGGGGCATAGGTAGGGGAAGGGGAAGGGGCAGTAGTTCTGGCAGGGCCAGGGGACAGGAAGGGGGCAGTTGAGTGGGAAGAAGCAGGGTCAGTTTCTGGGTCTGGGGTGGGAACAGGGGCACAGGCAGGGGAAGGGAAGGCTGTCCTGGCAGGGTCAGAGGCAGGGGCAAGAACAGGGGTAGGACCTGGGTCTTGGGCAGGAGCAGGGGCAGTGGCCCTGGCAGGGAAAGGAGAAGGGACAGGGGCAGGGGCAGGGGAAGGGACAGGAGCAGGAAGAGGAACTGGGGCAAGTGCACGGGCGATGGCCTGTGCAGGGTCAAGGGCAGGAGCTGGGTCTGGGGCAGGAACAGGGGCCCTGTGAAGGCCCGGGGAAGCGGTGGGACTAAGGGAGGATCTGGGTCAGGGGCGAGAACAGGAGCACAGGCAGGGGCAGGGGACGTGGGGGTAGCTCTGGTAGGGGCAGGGGCAGGGGGAGCGGCAGGAGCAGGGCTGGGGGCAGGCGCAGGAGCCGGCCCTCCCTGCACAGCATCAGCACCTCCGTGGGCAGGCGGCCGGTGCCCTGTCGGCTCCCGGTCTCCCGCCGAAGTCTCTCTCATCACCATGTCCCCCTCCGGAGCTGCTGAGGTTGGGAGTGGGTCTAGCTTCTCCGCCTGAGTAGCTGTGAGAGGAGAGAAGGTCACCCGCGGGCCTGCCTCTCCCTGGGGCTTGGCAGAGACCGAGCGCAGCCCAGGGTCTCCCGGAGAAGCCGCAGCCACGAAGGAACCCTCCCCGGGACGTCTCCCCGATGGCAGGCCGCCCCCTGGGTGCTCTGAGCCAGGTCGTGGCTCCCGGCCCCACGCCAGCCTGTGGGGGCTTCTCCCTGTGGGGCCCATCACCGACCCCTCCCCACACAGCCACAGGCACCCCATCCCAGCCTTCTCACCCTCGGCCTTGGCCTCCGTGGGCTCCGTGTCCAGGACCGCAGTCCAATGGAGTAGCGGGGACCGTGGTCTGGGAGGGACCGGAGGCCTTCCCAGGACCGGGGACTCCAGGGTCAGGGAGGAGTGCGTGTCTTCCCGCCTCCTTCCTATTTCATCCCTTGCCTGCCAAGGCAGAGACGGGGAGCGTGCAAGAGGCCTCAGAGCCCTGCCCGGCCATACCCACCATCCTCCTGCCCAGTCCCCCGGCTTCTCCCGGATCACACGCAGACCTGCACGTGCACAGCCCCGCACCTGGGTCAGGGACCCGTCCCTGCAGGGTCTCAGGATAAACCCCGGGCAGAAGGGCGCAGCCCCCACACCCCATCCCACGTAGCCAGCCTGAACCTGGGGTGTTAACATGAGCTGCCCACCAGGCATCTGACCCCTCATCAGCCTGCTCCTGCTCGGGGCGTGTCCACCCCCGATGAGCTCTCTTCACACACACACGCGCGCACACACGCACACACACACACACACACACACACACACACACACACGGGGAGGAGGCCTGGGGCGACACGGGTCGATCGGAAGGTGTGGGGCTGTCTGACTCGGAGCTTCCCGGGGTCACCTTTCGATTCTTCTTGCCAAAGGGCCAGAGGCGTCGGGGAGCCCTGCCAGGCCCTCCGCAGTGAGGGGATGTGCTTGGCGGGCGAGCTCTCCTCTGCTCGCCTCCTCTGGACTTGGGTATGCAACAGAGGAACATGTCGCTTCTGTCGGGATCTCCGCAGAAATGAGCTGGGCAGGGGGTTGTCTCCGGAACGTGGGTGCCTGGATACGTGGGTTCCAATTCCGTTGGGCTGTGTCGTCAGGGAAGTGAGGTCACCGCTGCCTGGGGGCTCCTTATGGGACTTCCTTCTCACCCCGGAGATCCCTGAGGGCGCCCCTCCCCCAGCTGCTCCAGGCTCACCCCCCACCCCATACCCTGTCTCTACAGTGACCCCCACACAGCCTACCCACAGCCCCTGGGAGGCCTGGGTGCAGCTGTGGTCCCCGCTGTGAGCACCCAGAGCTGGGTTCAGACTGGGCTTCTGCTCCTGCTCCTGCCCAGTACTGGGACCGCGGACGCACCCTGTGGCTCCCAGGGCCTCCCCAGTCTCCCTGTGTGCACACTGGGGGTGTTCTGGCTTCCACTTCTGGGGATGCCATCAGGGGTGGGACCTCTCCATACGTTCCATACCCGCTCTCCCGGGAGGCTGGTGCACACACTTGGCGATGCACGGGCGAGCCAGGGGCTGGGCGGGGGCATGGAGCACAGCCCAGAGTGGCCTGTATCTGCTCTGGCATCCAGGCAAAGCCACCCTCCTCCTGCCTGGGTCCCATCAGCCATGGCAAGGTGGCAGTTCATGGAGTCTGACCGTGGTGACACAGACCTCCAGGGGCTCCCATTAGGTTGAGGTCCAAGGGCCTCGTCTGCGCCCATGTGCCGGACAGCCCCCACCGTGGTTCCTGGGCATTCCCGAATCTGTCCTGCCAGGGTGGATGGCCCGTGGGCCTGAGAAGGGGACAAAGTGTTTGGCGGTGATTTCCCAGCCGATGGAGGAAAGTCTGTGACTTCTCCTGGTTCCCTCTCTCCTGTGTTCGGTGTCTGTCTCTGTCTTTGATTTTGTCTCCGGGTCTGTCTCTGTCTCTGGTTTTGTGTGTCTCACAGGAGCAGGATCTGTGGGCTCCAGGGGTGATGGGAGAAACCTCAGAAGTCTCCCTTGTCCCTGTTTCCCTTCCCTGGGCTGGTGCTTGGTTCCTTGCTAAGGCCTGTCCCCCTGAGCAGAGCACTGACTCTGGAACCTCTTGCACATGGGGCCCCTGAGGCTGCAACAAGGAGGGTCCCGACCTTGGTCCCTAGACCAGGGCTCTAGGGCTCTGCCACATTCTGCAAGCCCACGATCAGCCCCCCAAGCCTGCAGGCTGTCCTCTGCTCAGAAGGACCTCGAGGGTGTCCAAATCCTGTTCCCAAGACTGGGAGCACAGTGGGTCAGGGAGAGAGATTCAAGGCCCACCGGCTCTTCGGCAAGCCTGTGGGAGCCTAGGGACAGCCCGTCTCTATGGCCCCATTGGTAGAAGAGTAAGGGGAGGCCTTTGGCGGTGTAGCCCTGTCCACACTGGGGAGGGGGGGTTTACCTCTTCCTACTTCCAGGGGAGGTGTCCGGGGTGGTGACGGACACCAGGCCCCAGACCCTGTCCTCACCCAGTGCCCTGGCAAAGCCCCTGGGCCCCTTGGGGACCCCTTGACCATCAGCCCTTCCTGTCTGCTCTCCCCATGCTAAGGATCTCGGTCCTTGCCAGGAGACCTGACGCCCCTGACGCCATGGCCCAGCTGTCTACAACCTCTTTCTTCTTATCTGCCTTGTTACCCACCATTTTCCCAGGTTGTCTCCCCCTCTGAGCCCTAGCTGGGCAGAGTGGTGTGTGTGTGTGTGTGTGTGTGTGTGTGTGTCTGTGTGTGTGTGCGTGTGTGTCTGTGTGTGTGTGCGTGTGTGTGTGTATGTGCGCACGCTCAAGCATACGCCTCTCCCTGTCTGGGGAGGCCCGAGGTCACGTCCCCACATGGGACGGGGTGGGTAGCTCTCCCCAAGGATCTGAGAGGCTCTCACCCTCAAAGCAGACCTCATGGGAGGGTCGGGGCTTGCCTAGGACTGGAGGGAAGCTCTGCTCCTTGGACTCTGTACCCGTCTTTTGTCCTGGGCCAGTCCCTGCCTCTCTTTTTTTTTTTTTTTCTTTTTTTTTCTTTTTTTCCCCCATTTTATTTATTTTTTCAGCGTAACAGTATTCATTGTTTTTGCACAACACCCAGTGCTCCATGCAAAACGTGCCCTCCCCATTACCCACCACCTGTTCCCCCAACCTCCCACCCCTGACCCTTCAAAACCCTCAGGATGCCCCAACCTCCCACCCCTGACCCTTCAAAACCCTCAGTTTGTTTTTCAGAGTCCATAGTCTCTTATGGCTCGCCTCCCCTCCCCAATGTCCATAGCCCGCTCCCCCTCTCCCAATCCCACCTCCCCCCAGCAACCCCCAGTTTGTTTTGTGAGATTAAGAGTCATTTATGGTTTGTCTCCCTCCCAATCCCATCTTGTTTCATTTATTCTTCTCCTATCCCCCTACCCCCCCATGTTGCTTCTCCATGTCCTCATATCAGGGGGATCATATGATAGTTGTCTTTCTCCGATTGACTTATTTCACTAAGCATGATACGCTCTAGTTCCATCCACGTCGTCGCAAATCGCAAGATTTCATTTCTTTTGATGGCTGCATAGTATTCCATTGTGTATATATACCACCTCTTCTTTAACCGTTCATCTGTTGATGGACATCTAGGTTCTTTCCATAGTCTGGCTATTGTAGACATTGCTGCTATAAACATTCGGGTACACGTGCCCCTTCGGATCACTATGTTTGTATCTTTAGGGTAAATACCCAGTAGTGCAATTGCTGGGTCATAGGTTAGTTCTATTTTCAACATTTTGAGGAACCTCCATGCTGTTTTCCAGAGTGGTTGCACCAGCTTGCATTCCCACCAACAGTGGAGGAGGGTTCCCCTTTCTCCACATCCTCTCTAGCATCTGTCATTTCCTGACTTGTTAATTTTAGCCATTCTGACTGGTGTGAGGTGATATCTCATTGTGGTTTTGATTTGTATTTCCCTGATGCCGAGTGACGTGGAGCACTTTTTCATGTGTCTGTTGGCCATCTGGATGTCTTCTTTGCAGAAATGTCTGTTCATGTCCTCTGCCCATTTCTTGATTGGATTGTTTGTTCTTTGGGTGTTGAGTTTGCTAAGTTCCTTATAGATTTTGGATACTAGCCCTTTATCTGATATGTCATTTGCAAATATCTTCTCCCATTCTGTCAGTTGTCTTTTGGTTTTGTTAACTGTTTCCTTTGCTGTGCAAAAGCTTTTGATCTTGATGAAATCCCAATAGTTCATTTTTGCCCTTGCTTCCCTTGCCTTTGGCGATGTTCCTAGGAAGATGTTGCTACGACTGAGGTCGAAGAGGTTGCTGCCTGCATTCTCCTCAAGGATTTTGATGGATTCCTTTCTCACATTGAGGTCCTTTATCCATTTGGAGTCTATTTTCGTGTGTGGTGTAAGGAAGTGGTCCAATTTCATTTTTCTGCATGTGACTGTCCAATTTTCCCAGCACCATTTATTGAAGAGGCTGTCTTTTTTCCATTGGACATTCTTTCCTGCTTTGTCGAAGATGAGTTGACCATAGAGTTGAGGGTCGATTTCTGGGCTCTCTATTCTGTTCCACTGATATATGTGTCTGTTTTTGTGCCAGTACCATGCTGTCTTGATGATGACAGCTTTGTAATAGAGCTTGAAGTCCGGAATTGTGATGCCACCAACTTTGGCTTTGTTCTTCAATATTCCTTTGGCTATTCGAGGTCTTTTCTGGTTCCATATAAATTTTAGGATTATTTGTTCCATTTCTTTGAAAAAAATGGATGGTATTTTGATAGGGATTGCATTAAATGTGTAGATTGCTTTAGGTAGCATGGACATTTTCACAATATTTATTCTTCCAATCCAGGAGCATGGAACATTTTTCCATTTTTTTGTGTCTTCCTCAATTTCTTTCATGAGTACTTTATAATTTTCTGTGTATAGATTCTTAGTCTCTTTGGTTAGGTTTATTCCTAGGTATCTTATAGTTTTGGGTACAATTGTGAATGGGATTGACTCCTTAATTTCTCTTTCTTCAGTCTTGTTGTTGGTGTACAGAAATGCAACTGATTTCTGTGCATTGATTTTATATCCTGACACTTTACTGAATTCCTGTACAAGTTCTAGCAGTTTTGGAGTGGAGTCTTTTGGGTTTTCCACATATAGTATCATATCATCTGCAAAGAGTGATAGTTTGACTTCTTCTTTACCAATTTGGATGCCTTTAATTTCCTTTTGTTGTCTGATTGCTGAGGCTAGGACTTCTAGTACTATGTTGAATAGCAGTGGTGATAATGGACATCCCTGTCGTGTTCCTGACCTTAACGGAAATCTTTCAGTTTTTCTCCATTGAGAATGATATTTGCGGTGGGTTTTTCATAGACGGCTTTGATAATATTGAGGTATGTGCCCTCTATCCCTACACTTTGAAGAGTTTTGATCAGGAAGGGATGCTGTACTTTGTCAAATGCTTTTTCAGCATCTATTGAGAGTATCATATGGTTCTTGTTCTTTCTTTTATTAATGTGTTCTCTCACATTGATTGATTTGCGGATGTTGAACCAACCCTGCAGCCCTGGAATAAATCCCACTTGATCGTGGTGAATAATCCTTTTAATGTACTGTTGAATCCTATTGGCTAGTATTTTGGCGAGAATTGTTGCGTCTGTGTTCATCAAGGATATTGGTCTGTAGTTCTCTTTTTTGGTGGGATCCTTGTCTGGTTTTGGGATCAAGGTGATGCTGGTCTCATAAAATGAGTTTGGAAGTTTTCCTTCCATTTCTATTTTTTGGAACAGTTTCAGGAGAATAGGAATGAGTTCTTCTTTAAATGTTTGGTAGAATTCCCCTGGGAAGCCGTCTGGCCCTGGGCTTTTGTTTGTTTGGAGATTTTTGATGACTGTTTCAATCTCCTTACTGGTTATGGGCCTGTTCAGGTTTTCTATTTCTTCCTGGTTCAGTTGTGGTAGTTTATATGTCTCTAGGAATGCATCCATTTCTTCCAGATTGTCCAATTTGTTGGCGTAGAGTTGCTCATAGTATGTTCTTATAATTGTCTGTATTTCTTTGGTGTTAGTTGTGATCTCTCCTCTTTCATTCATGATTTTATTGATTTGGGTCCTTTCTCTTTTCTTTTTGATGAGTCTGGCCAGGGGTTTATCAATCTTATTGATTCTTTCAAGGAACCAGCTCCTAGTTTCATTGATTTTTTCTATTGTTTTTTTTGTTTCTATTTCGTTGATTTCTGCTCTGATCTTTATGATTTCTCTTCTCCTGCTGGGTTTAGGGTTTCTTTCTTGTTCTTTCTCCAGCTCCTTTACGCGTAGGGTTAGGTTGTGTACTTGAGACCTTTCTTGTTTCTTGAGAAAGGCTTGTACCGCTATATATTTTCCTCTCAGGACTGCCTTTGCTGTGTCCCACAGATTTTGAACTGTTGTGTTTTCATTATCATTTGTTTCCATGAATTTTTTCAATTCTTCTTTAATTTCCTGGTTAACCCATTCATTCTTTAGAAGGATGCTGTTTAGTCTCCACGTATTTGGGTTCTTTCCAGCTTTCCTCTTGTGATTGAGTTCTAGCTTCAGAGCATTGTGGTCTGAAAATATGCAGGGAATAATCCTAATCTTTTGATACCGGTTGAGACCTGATTTGTGACCCAGGATGTGATCTATTCTGGAGAAGGTTCCATGTGCACTAGAGAAGAATGTGTATTCTGTTGCTTTGGGATGAAATGTTCTGAATATATCTGTGATGTCCATCTGGTCCAGTGTGTCATTTAAGGCCTTTATTTCCTTGTTGATCTTTTGCTTGGATGGTCTGTCCATTTCAGTGAGGGGAGTGTTCAAGTCCCCTACTATTATTGTATTATTATTGATGTGTTTCTTTAATTTTGTTAATAATTGGTTGATATAGTTGGCTGCTCCCACGTTAGGGGCATAGATATTTAAAATTGTTAGATCTTCTTGCTGGACAGCCCCTTTGAGTAGGATATAGTGTCCTTCCTCATCTCTTATTATAGTCTTTGGCTTGAAATCTAATTGATCTGATATCAGGATTGCCACCCCAGCTTTCTTCTGATGCCCATTAGCATGGTAAATTGTTTTCCACCCCCTCACTTTAAATCTGGAGGTGTCTTCGCGTCTAAAATGAGTTTCTTGTAGGCAACATCCTGATGGGTTTTGTTTTTTTATCCATTCTGATACCCTGTGTCTTTTGATTGGGGCATTTAGCCCATTAACATTCAGGGTAACTATTGAGAGATATGAATTTAGTGCCATTATTAGCCTGTAAAGTGACTGTTACTGTATATTGTCTCTGTACCTTTCTGATCTACTACTTTTAGGCTCTCTCTTTGCTTAGATGACCCCTTTCAATATTTCCTGTATAGCTGGTTTGGTGTTTGTAAATTCTTTCAGTTTTTGTTTGTCCTGGAAGCTTTTGATCTCTCCTTCTATTTTCAATGATAGCCTAGCTGGATAGAGTATTCTTGGCTGCATGTTTTTCTCGTTGAGTGCTCTGAATATATCATGCCAGCTCTTTCTGGCCTGCCAGGTCTCTGTGGATAAGTCTGCTGCCAATCTAATATTTTTACCATTGTATGTTACAGACTTCTTTTCTCGGGCTGCTTTCAGGATTTTCTCTTTGTCACTAAGACTTGTAAATTTTACTATTAGGTGACGGGGTGTGGAGCTATTCTTGTTGACTTTGAGGGGGGTTCTCTGCATCTCCTGGATTTTAATGCTTGTTCCCTTTGCCATATTAGGGAAATTCTCTCCAATGATTCTCTCCAATAGACCTTCTGCTCCCCTCTCTGTTTCTTCTTCTTCTGGAATCCCAATTATTCTAATGTTGTTTCGTCTTATGGTGTCACTTATCTCTCGAATTCTCCCCTCATGGTCCAGTAGCTGTTTGTCCCTCTTTTGCTCGGCGTCCTTATTCTCTGTCATTTGGTCTTCTATATCACTAATTCTTTCTTCTGCCTCATTTATCCTAGCAGTGAGAGCCTCCATTTTTTATTGCACCTCATTAATAGCTTTTTTGATTTCAACTTGGTTAGATTTTAGTTCTTTAATTTCTCCAGAAAGGGCTTTAATATCTCCATAGAGGGTTTCTCTAATATCTTCCATGCCTTTTTCAAGCCCGGCTAGAATGTTCAGAATCGTCATTCTGAACTCTTGATCTGAAATATTACCCATGTCTGTGTTGATTAGGTCCCTAGCCTTCGGTACTGTCTCTTGTTCTTTTGTTTGTGGTGATTTTTTCCGCCTTGTCATTTTGTCCAGATAAGAGGATATGAAGGAGCAAATAAACTACTCAAAGGGTGGCAAAGACCCCGGAAAAATGCGCTGTAACCAAATGAGAAGAGACCCCAAATTGTGGGGGGGAGAAAGGGGATAAAAACAGGTTCTGAAAAAAAAAGAAAAAAAATTTTAAAAATAAAACAAATAAAAAAATATAAAAAAGAAAAAATATATATATATTTAGATGTACTAGTCAAAAAACGTTAAAAAAAGGGTAAAAGTTTTAAAAAATTTAGCAGAAGAAGAAAAAAGAAAAAAGAAAAAAAATTGAAAAAAGAAAAAAAAATTGAAAAAAGAAAAAAAAAAAATTGAAGTAGCCGCAAGACTAAAGAATCATGGGGAGAAAGCCATGAGTTCCGTGCTTTGCTTTCTCCTCCTCTGGAATTCCTCTGCTGTCTTAGGAATTGAATCTGCTTTCTCCTTGATAGATGAACTTCGTCCTGGCTGGATATTTTGTTGATCTTCTGGGGGAGGGGCCTGTTGTAGTGACTCTCAAGTGTCTTTGCCCGAGGCGGGATTGCACCGCCCTTACCGGTGGCCGGACTAAGTAATCGGCTCGCGTTCGCTTTTGGGAGCTTCTGTTCCCTGAACGCTTTCCGTAGAGTTCCGGAGGACGGGAATGAAAATGGCAGCCTCCCAGTCTCCGGCCCCGAGGAGCCGAGAGCCTGGGGCCCCACTCCTCAGTGCGCCCCCAGAGGACAGCACCCAATCACTCCCGTATCCCCAGCCTCTAGCCGCGCTCTGAGCTCACCCAGCCCGCGACCAGTTCAAGGTAACCCCGAGCTGAGAGTTCAGTCCTCGGCTCTGTCTTTGCAGCCGGCTTCTCCGTTCTAATAGCTGCGAGCTCTCCGACACTCCAACACCCCCGATCCTTCTGTGCCCCTGCGGGGCCTGGGGCCACGCTGGCCCCGCGTGGGCTTCACCCCGGTTTAGCCCCTGGAGCAATGTCCCTCAGTGGAACAGACTTTTAAAAGTCCTGATTTTGTGCTCCGTTCCTCCGCCGCTTGCCGGGAGCCGGCCCCTCCCCAGCGGTCTATCTTCCCGTCGTTTTAGATTCACTTCTCCGCCAGTCCTACCTTTCAGAAAGTGGTTGATTTTCTGTTTCTAGAGTTGCTGTTCTTCTTCTCTTCGCTCTCCCGTTGGATTTGTAGGTGTTTGCAATGTTTAGATAAGCTATCGAGCTGATCTCCTGCTACCTGATGTAGTCTCAGGCTGCTACTTCTCTGCCATCTTGACTCCTCCCAGTCCCTGCCCCTCTTGACCCCAGGTTCCCAACTGTCCCTGAGGCTTGGACATGGAAATGCTTGAATCTGGCCGTTCCTCCAGGGGGAGGTGGAGGTGGGGGAAAGGTGCCCCAGGCACACAGACCTCCATTCCGAGACGGCCAGGTGTGCCCAGGAGACCTGCACGCAGCACCTGGACCGTGACCCAGCCTTGCGGTGGATGTGTACGCGACCCATGGCGCAGTCCCTGTCTGGTCCCCCCTGTTCCCTCACCTCTGCCACGTGCTCTGTGTCCCCGAAGTCCTGGGGAGCAAGGCTCAGGATGCAAGGCCAGGAGGGTTGGACATGTGGGGATGCAAAGGTCACCGAGTACTCCCCACCCAGCTGGCCTGGAATTCAGAATCCCTCCCAGGGTCCCGCGAAATGCGGGGTTGAGCCAGAGGCCTTGGAGACATCGGTGGCAGGGAGGTCAGTGGGCCCCTTCCACTTCTCCTCTCTCCCTCTGCTTAGTGTTCCTGGTTGTACCCGGGGACAGAGGTCCAGCCTGTCCTTGGATTTAGCCCTGGCTTGAGTCAGTGGGTGGAAGGAGGACAGGGAAGGTTAGGGTTTGGGTTAGGGGTTTGGGTTAGGGTGAGGGTCACAGTTAGAGTTAGGGTTAGGGTTAGGGTTAGGTTTAGAGGATTAGGGTGAGGGTTAGAGGGTTAGGGTGAGGGTTAGGTTTAGGTTTAGAAGGTAAGGGTTAAGGCTAGAGGAATAGGGTTAGGATTAGTTCAGGGTCTGGGACAGAGTGGTTGACGTGCAGTTTCCAGCCCACAAGGACGATGCCTCGGGCTCCCAGGAGAGCGCTGGTGCCGAGGCCGACCTGCCCTAATACCCCATGGGGCTGGAGTAAGGTTGGGGCTGGCCCACAGGTGTGACTCATCTTCTTCCAGACTGCCCTACAGCCCTACGGCTCTGCCCTGTTTCCCCACAGCACTCCTGGACACTTGACCCTGTTTGTCTCTCCTTGCCCCTGCCTGGCTGGCTCTCCGCTGGCCTGGGACCCGTGACCCTGCAGGCCTCCATTCACACCATCCGTCACCTCCGGACCCCACGGCAGGGAGCCCTGCCTTCGTGGGGGCAGGAAACCCAGCAAGGAGAAGTCGGGGGACTGGGGGGGAGTGTTTGTTTCACTGTTTAGCAGGCGGGTGGGACCTGGGGGTGGCTGACAGGGTTGTTGGAGAGGGCAGGGCCTGCAGTGTTGACTCAGATGGTGGGGGTGGGGTGGGGAATGAGTGCTGTCGGAAGGAGGTGCCGCCCCCCACCCCCGGGACCGAGCTGTGGCCTGGAGCTCATCCTGACCCTGCACAGTCACGCTGGGGGTGCCTGTGGTCAGGCCTCGTGCTGGCCAACGGGCGTCATTCCCTCTGCCTCTGTGCATCTCTCCGGCTGGGCCCTGAGCTCTGGGTCCTGGCCTTAGACCCGCTCTCCAGGTGTGGGAAGGCCTCTGAGGTGCTCGTCGCTGGGTTAGTGTGGGGAAGTGGACCCCAGCCTCGTGTCCCGTCCTCCTCTGATCTGCTGGAGCCCTGAGCAGCCTTGCCTATGAGGTGGTACTGGGTACATGGGCCCCCTTGAGTGTCGGGGCATCTCCCTGCCAGACTGGGTCCTGAGCAGCCAGTCACCGCTGCTGGCCTTCCACAAACCGGCTGCTCCTCAAGGCTGGCCCTGGCAGAAAGAGCTGCCCTTGGGTTGGGTTGGGGGTGGTGCGTCCCCAGGCCTGTGGGGAAAGAGCTCTGTGCCGGGGCTCTGACTGGGGTGACCATTTCCCCAGAGGACACCGGCCGGGTCTGAGATGGCGTGGTTGCCCTGGGGAGGGGCTGCTGCACCCTGGTGCTGGGCAGGGCGTCACAGAGGGTGCCCAACGTCCCACGCAAAGGGTCGCCCCGCTCCAAACGTCGGCAGTGCTGAGGGACGAGGTGACAGGGGAATGCCTGGGTCTGCTGGAACAGAGTGCAGGGGCGGGCTGGTCCTGGGGACATGCTGCCCCGGGGCGCACAGGACAGGAGCTTGTGGGAAGAGGCGGCAGCCCGGTCCGCTCGCTTGGCTGTGTGTCTGGGTGACGGGCCGGCAGAGCGAGGGCCCCCGGAGGGCATGTGGCCCCTAAGGGAAGGAGGCTGAGGTCTCGTCAGGGGAGGGGGGCCCAGTTCTGCCCGGGGGAAGCTGGGCTGTGGCTGTGGGAGGCTCGGGCTGGGGCAGAAGGTTCCCTTCCTTAGCTGGAGCCAACCAGACACTCTGCTGAATGTCTTCCTGGCTATTGCCGTGGACAACCTCGCCAACGCTCAGGAACTGACCAAGGTACGTGTGCAGGGACACGGCCCACAGCCCAGGAGGGGCAGGGGGTGGGGCAGCCACCCATGTCCCACTGCGTGGACCCAGAGGGCCCCGCGGAGGGCCAGTTCAGGGTTAAGGGCTCAGGTGACCGCTGTCTGGAGCGTCTCCTCAAGGTCGCAGGCAGGTGGGAGTTAGGCTGCCGCTGGGGTGTGGTGACGGTGTGGAGGGGGCGCGAGAGACGCCGGGGCAGGAGGGGCAGCTCGTGGAGAAGCCACGGCCTGGAGAGAGTGGCCGGAACAAGAGGTGCCGCCCAGAGAGAGCCTTGAGGAGTGGGGGGCAGACTCCTGGCCTGGGGGGAAGCACCCTGACGTGTGGCAGGAGACGTGGCTGAATGCAGTGGCAGGTGTCCCCTCAGCCAGAGGCACGCGTGCGATGGAGACCCTGAAGGGAGGCGTGGGGTCCCTGTGCTCGTCCCTGGGCGGTGAGGGGCCCCGGTGGTCAGTGCTGAGTGTGCCGGGTGAGCCGGGGTGGTCGCCGGCGGTGCTGTCCTGCGAGGCCGGGCCTGGCTGGCGCCGGCAGGATCTCTGCCGCGTCCTTGTCGGCGGGGCTGGGACTCGGCAGGACGGCCTCTCGTCCCAGCGGGCGGCCTCTGAACTCATCTCTCGTCCTGGAGCCTGGCGGGTGGCGTGATTGTACATGTCCTCCCCTGTGGTTTCCTTCCCGAGGACACAGCCGTGGAGGGGGCGGCCTGCTCTCCCGCGGTCCGGCCTCAGGCCTGTGCTTTGAACGAGCCCCAGCTCCTGGTGCGGAGGGTCCGGCCGCCTTCAGGCCCCCTGCGGCAGAGGCCCCGCGTGCCAGCTTTCTCCGCAGAGTGCGTGCCCGGTGTGTGCCCCTTTCTGGGCGCGTGCCCGTGTGCTGGAGCTCACCGCGTGCACAGCCCTGCGTGTGTCTGCTGCCGTCCACACAGCTGGCAACACCATTGCTGTCCTGGGGCCCAGCCAGACGCAGGCCTTCCGCGTGGAGGGCGGGTGCGGGACGAGTCTGCTGTCCGCAGAGGGGCTCCCGACCGTACAGGCCCGCAGGGCCCCCGCCGCCCCTCCCTGCTCTCTGGAAGATGGGCGCCTGCTGGGGGCAGGCCTAGTCCCGTGTCTTCCTTTGCTTCTGCTCAGACTGCCTCTTCTCCCAGCCCAGGCTGAGGCTGTGCTGGGGCCTGTGGGTAGAGATGCCTCCCTTGCTCTGGCTGCTGCCCTCCGTGGACGCGCAAGTCCCGCCCGCCTGCTCATTTCCATGTCAGCCTGGGCGAGAGGGGCTCGGCCATCCAGAAGTTGCTTGAGAGTGACAGTCTGAGACTCCTGGCTGGGCTGCTGGGGCGGGGCCAGGGGGCCTGCATCCACAGGGCACATCTTGGGGTCCGGATTTCCGGGTCCCCAAGAACTGGTGGTGCCCAGGAGCCCTGGTGGTCTGAGCACTGGCTGTCTTGGGGCAGGGGTGAGCCTGCGTCTGAAGTTCTCACGGTCTTTACCAGCTGTGCAGCAGTGAGGACACACCAGGAAGCCATGTCCTTGGGGCCCTGTCTCCATGCACAGACAGCCCGTGCGATGGCCCCTGGAGGCCACCTGCCCCAATTCAGGAATTCCCCTAACTTGGCAGCTGGGGCAGGCAGAGACCCCGCTGTGTCTGCCTGGAGGGTTTCCGGGTCCTTCCTGTAGTTCCCACAGTGTGTTACAGCATCACATTCCTTTCTAAGTGGGAATCAACTGTGCGCAGTCTAGAAGCTCGCCCTTTGGCCTGGAGGGCTGGGACCGGGACGGCGCCTCCAGCTTGAAGAAGGGCCTTGACAGGGTTCCGTGGTGGATAGAGTTCGCCTGCTCTGTGGAGCTGAAGCTTGAGGGCGTCTTGCTGGGAAGTCTGCAGGCAGCTAGCGGTCTTAGTTCTGGCCATTTGGGGGCCTCTAGGAGAAAATTCATGGGCATTTTGGGCCACAGTGGGAATGTCACTGTCCATGGAAGCCAGGTGGGCTCGGGATTGGGGTATCTGGGGAAATACGGGTGGTCTCTGCAGTCTAGCTGAGTTACATGGGGGCCTTAGTTTCCCTCCGTGGGCCCACGGGCACAGCCCCGAGCTTGCATCCAGGTCCCAGGAGCAGAGCAGTTGGTTCTTCCTGGAGACCTGGGGTCAGACCAGAGGGTCTGCCCAGACGCCCACTGCCCTTCTCATGGGAGGCAGAGGCAAGGTATTTGCCAGTGTGCTGGAGAGTCGCGGGTCTTCCCCAGGAGCTTGGTGGGGGAGGGAACGCAGGCACTGGGGTGGCTGTCCAGGCAGACCCAGGGAGGGACTTGCCACAGCCACAGCTGGAGACGGGTAGACACATGTGGCTTGATGGGTCCCAGGAGGAGGGGCGCAAAGGCCGGGAGGTGGTCCGGTGAGACCCACCGCTGCTGCTGATTCCTGTGAGTGCGTGGGGCCGGGATCCAGGCTCAGGGCCACAGCTCTGCCTCTTGCCTTTGCAGCTTCGGGGCAGAGGCTTTGTTCGGGTAGGACGGGTTCCCCTCAGGCGAAGGAGGATGTGCATTCTGATGGAGCCGAGTGGGGACGCTGTGGGACAGACACGCAGGCAGCAGCCGGGTCCCGGTGGCTGGAGCTCACGAGTGGGGTGGACGTTACCAGCTGTGACACCCTGGCAGATGGCCCACAGCAGGAGGGCTTGAGGCGAGACTCTTGGGGACGGTTGCCTGGAGTAGCAGGCATGGAAGGTGGTCCCTGCCGGCTGCCAGAGAGCCTGTGTGGAACTGGTGCTCAGGGCGGGAGCCGCTGCCAGCCCCCAGGTGCGAGGGCAGGAAGGACTTAGAGGCCACGCGGTGGGGGGGCAGCGGAGAGCTGACGTGGTGAGAGTAGACGCATCACACTTCGGTCTGTTCAAACAGGACGAAGAGGAGATGGAAGAAGCAGCCAACCAGAAGCTTGCTCTCCAAAAGGCCAAAGACGTGGCCGAAGTCAGTCCCATGTCTGCTGCCAATATCTCCATTGCCGCCGCGTAAGGCTCTTGGTGGGGGGGGCAGGTGGCGGGGGTCGCTGCAGCCTTGGGCTGAGCCTCTGCAGGACGCTCCTCCTGGGGCTTCCTCAGAATCCCTTATACTGGCTGGAGCTTCTTGGGACGCAGCCCCCAGGAGCCGTGATGCAAGGGAATGGCTCCCCTCCTGGCTCCCCTCCTGCAGCAGCCCGCGAGCAGCGTTCGCCGGGAAGAGCTCTGTGGCTTCTCCCCGTTGCAGGCGGAGCGAGGCGTGACGGCACGTGGCCCTCCCTCCGGGGGTCGGACTGGCTCTGACTTGGTCCTCAGCGGGCTTGGGTGGCTCCAGGCCTCTGGCTGGACACGGGGTGTGAGTCGGGGGTCAGGTCAGTGTGTCTGTCCGGACTCCACTGTTTAGGGATGTGTTTTTGAGCCAGACGATTTGCGCCGCACGTCAGCAGCCCAAGAGACTTATTGCACTTCCCCAAAACATCTCCAAGGGCTCAGTATGGGGACAGAGGCCAAGGGAAGCCTCGAGGATGACAAAAGGTGAAGGCAGGGCCAAGGCTTCCCCGGGGAGACTGGTCACCCTGAGGTTCCCCTGAGCCTCCAGGCACATTGCAAACCACAGTGGGAAGTACTGGGCCCTCAGAGCTGGGACAGAGGGCCCAACCCAGGGCCAAAGGCTGCTGTGTGGTGGGGGAGGTCCCCCGGGGTGGGCAGGGAGGACTGGGACTGAGGGAGGACGTCTGGGCTAGTATCAGGGGGCCATGAGAGAGCACAGAGGAAGGAGCCCTGCTCGCGGGGAGCTCGCTCTCCAGGCTGAGTGCACTCGGAGCTGGGCACGTGTCCTCGGTGCCACGGCCCACCCACACAGACCTCCAATTTCCGACGCAGCGGGCCTCTCCCTCTCCCTGCCCCCAGGAACAGCTGCAGTGCACACGCGTCCGGGCTGCTGAGCGTGTGTGCCGGCAGGTGGACGAGTGTGCGGGGAGAGCGGGTGTGCCGGTGTGCGCGAGGGCCCGTGTCCGCTTGCGTGTGAGTACCTGTGTGTCACGTGTGCGTCATCGTGGCCCTGTTCTTGTCCAGCGGTCCCCGGGGGATGGCCTGTTTGCTAGGAAGCCCTTTGCAGAGCACCTGCCCTCAGCCGAGCAGGAAGCACTGGCCTCTGGGGGGGAGAAGCTAGAGGAGGCCCCTGACCCCGGGGCAGGGATGCCGGGGGCTGCAGAGAGCCGGGGAGGACTCAGCAGTCGCCGCTCAGACAGCCACTGGGGGCTCAGGGCTCAGCTGTCTCTGGGTTGTTGGGCTGATTCGGTGACTTGGACGGCATGGTGCTGGGCTTGCTTGGTGGAGACCCGGCAGATGGCCCTTCTCCTGGGCTCGTAGCTGCTGGTGGTCTGCGTTAGCAGAAGAGGCTGGTGAGCCTCTAACCCGTTCCTGGGCCTGTGGGTTTCTCTTCAGCATCTGCCTTCTCTGCTTTTAGAGGGGGTGCTGTCCCATGGGCCCCGTCCCTGCCAGAGCTGCCCCTCCCTTAGGGGTATAGGGCAGGGCGTCTGTTCCCATCGGGCTGAGAGCTCCGGGCAGCAGGTGCTGGGGCCCTTGGCACCACCAGGGAGAACTTGTCAGGCCACCAAGAGAGGTCTGGGTGCTCTTCCTCGGTCCCCGTCCTCCTCCGGGAACACTGCTGTGTAGCCACGAGGCTGCAGATGGGCACACCCAGGCCCAGGCTGTCACAGTTCCAGCTGTGGGCGTGACCACCACCTTGGTGCTTCCTGGGGAGGCACAGGTGTTCTCCCTCACGGTGGGGCCTGAGCTTGGTGTCCACTCATTCCTGCCGGGCCAGCCTGGGTGTGTGCCGGCCTTGGCCTCTGTGCTCCCCCTTCTTGGGCAGGTTCCCCTGGGATGCAGCTTTGGGCCTTGTCTCCTGTGGCATGTCCTCCGTGTGCCTCTGTCGGATGGGGCTGGTCCGATGTGGTCACTGGAGATCCTGCCCCGGGGATGAGGTCTGAGCTCTGGGCGTGTGGTGTTGGCTTTCCTCTCTGAGCGTGGAAGCGAGGCTCAGACCTGGTTCTGTCTGTCCGTTGCCCCGCACCCTCCCAGCTGTTTCTCCTCTCCCAGTGGATCGTGTTTGTGGGTGGGCTTGTCTCCTGCTGCTGGGTGGGCTGTGAGACAGGCCTGAGTGACACGCGCCTTGGCTCTGTCCCCGTAGCCAAGCCGCGTGGAGGGGCGGGGCTCCTGCCTCCTCAGGGGATGTCCCCGTCCTCTGGAGTTGGGCTGTGGCCTCAGGTGATGGCCCCTTCAGGCTCCTGGCAGGGAATGACCGAACACTCACCGTTCACTCAGGATGCCCAACACTCACTGCCACGTATGGTCACACCCAGGACCACACGTGCTCACTCACCTCACACGCGTCCGCACGCTCACACACACACACCTCTTTGCTCCTGGGACCCGCAGGGGGACGAGTTGCTCTGAGCCCCTCAGTGTGTAGACTCGGCCTTGAGAAGGAGGAGCTGGGAAGCTGTGGGGCCTTCCCCTAGGGGAGTGACCTCAAAGGGGAAGGGTTGTAGAGATTTCTGGTTTCTCTGCTGGTTTTGGGACGGTGTCCAGAGAGTCTCTGGAAAGTGGCTGGAGTCCCAGTGAGGAAGTGGGTTGGTGATGTAGCCCGTGGGCCCCTGGGAGGGTCACGGTCAGCTGCAGCACCCGGTTTGGAGCCTGAGGGGCCCAGGACTCAGGGGTGCAAGGGTAGAGCGGGGCAGGCAGGTGTCAGGGCTCGGGGGGAGCCGAAAGCTAAGGTGTCCTGCGTTAGCTGGCTTTGCTCTGCCTCCGAGGCAAGGCAAATGCACAGGTTGTCCCACGGCAGCCCCGTGGCAGTGGGACACCCAGTGGCAGGCAAGAGCCATTTGGAATTCAGGGACGCTTGGTGCTGGTTCCTTCCAAGCCCCGTGCCGTGCGTGGGGCCGAGGGTGCCGAGCTGTGGGCTGGCCCCCCGACCGCAGCTTCTTGTCCTCTGGCCGAGGCGGGGTGCTGTGCTCTTTCTTGTGTCACTGTTCCGCCCGGTGCTCTTTCTTTCTCAACTTCTCTTTTACCCTGAGGTCTCAGCTGGTGCCCGTTCTGATGGACGCGTCCCCGGCCTCCTGCCCAGATGCCCACCACAACCTGCGCCCTGACCTGATGTGGCTTAAATGTGTTCTGTGCCCCTTAGAGCCCTCTCTGGTTTCTCACTTCTGTTTTGTCTTGTTTCTCGCATGTGCAGTTTCGTAAAGCACACTCGGGGTGCCGTGTCTCACAGCTCGTCTGTCTCCAGCGTAAACTCACCGTGAGTTCCTCTGCTATGACACCCTCTGTGCCTTCACGGAGGCTACACGCCACACCGCCGCCCTAACCGCTTTTGCTCCTCCAGCCCCTTGCTCCGGGGCAGCTCCAGGAAAGCCTTCTGCAGCTGGCGGGGGATGGCGGGCACGCTTCCTGACGGTCCCGAGTCCTGCTCCGGGCCTCAGACTCTGCGCGCGGCCCTTCCCCTCCCCGCTGGTCCTCTTGTCTGCTGTCTGTCCCTGGTGTCTCTCTGGTGTCTCGGGCATTTTTCTGCTTCTCTTGAGGTGGCCGCTGCTGGGCTGCCATGGGCGCTGTGGCCCTCGTGTTTCCCACAAGGGAGAGCGTCCAGTCGGACTCACCGAGGACATTCACGGGGTCCTCCTGCCCCATCCATTTTTGACTTCGCAGGGGTATATCCGCGACCCTTAGGAAGCTGTCCTAGTGTCGGCGGAGCTGCTCTCACGTTAGACCAGCCAGAGCCTGAGGTCGGCCACAGAAACCCCGGTGTGTCACTCTGGGAGGAGACACCCGTCTGCCTGGGGAGGAGGTCCTGGGATGGTTGGCTCCAGGGGCTTCCTCTCGGCACATGGGACGTGTCTGGAACTGTTGGCTGTGGTCTGCCCAGTGGGCGGGGCAGCACAGTGCCCTCCCTGGGGCCCAGGGGTGTGGGAGTGAGGGCCTCTCTGAGCCACCTGCTCCCTGCTCGGCCGGCCTAGACCTGACGGGGCTTGTTCACAGGCTGTGGGGACCCTGGTGTGTCACATGGAAGGAACGCCGGGTCCTGGATGACCGAGTCCCAGGCTGGAGGAAGGTGTGGACGGCAGAGTTATGGGCTAACAGGAGGGCTGCCTCCCCACGCCGGCTGCCGCACACACCTGGCGCTCTCAGCCCAGACACCCGAAGTGGGGTCGTGCCACGGACGCCCCTTCTGGGCCTTGCAGGTGTCCACAGGGCCTGGGTTGGGCGTGGCCAAATAGGGCTCTGCCAGCAAGCTGGGGTGGAGGCACTGTGGAGCCACTCCCCGTGTGACTCCTTAAAGAGCCTTTTACAATGAGGACTTGGTCTGGAACACTGTCTCTGTGTTTCAGACGGTGGCCTGGCCCTTGCTCTCACGTTCTTGGTGTTGCGAGCTCCGTGGAGAGGTGCGGAGACCCGGGTGGCACACTGCTTCATGAACCAGACAGAGCAGGGACTGAGCAGCAGCCTGGTGCAGGTCAACTCAGACACCAGCAAGGAGGGGAGGCCTGCTGCACGGTCCCCGAGGAAGCCAGACCTCTCCAAGCAGTGGGCGGGTGCAGGCAGCTCCAGGTGTCCTTAGGGCCCGAAGAGGTGACCCAGCAGGATCAGAGCCACAGGAACCTGGGGGGCTGTGTGAGCCCGGCTGCTCCGTGTCTTGTTCCCCCGGGAAGTTCTGGGGGAGTCTGCTAGCTCCGTGGCACCCTGTATGTGACCGGACAAGTCGTCCCTTCGTGGGGTTTGGCTGGTCTCTGGGAGAGAAGGAGCTGCAGCTAGGGTTGGGGACAGCAGGGCCGTGTCCCCAGGAGACTGTCCTGAGCTCCCAGCCTGCACACTGTCCCCACTGTCTTCACCGCCTGTCTGTTCTGGCGGAGAGCCGGGCCCAGGTCTTAGGCTGCACCCAGCCCTCACCCTGAGGGCCACGGGGCGCTGCGTCCCAGCCTGCATCACGTGGCCAGGCTGGCTGTCGGCCCTCATGGGCTCCTATCACCCATCTCATGTGGTTCAGCATTGTTCACAGTTGGGTCCTACATTTTGGTGTCAGGCTGGGATGGGTAGGTCCCCTGGGCTCTAGGTTGAAGTCCAAGGAACGGAAACAGGAGGTGGGGGGGTCTGTTGCAAGGTGTCCCTGGGAGCAGGAAAGGGCAGCTTTGATGGCTCAGAGGAGGGAGGCCAGGACCTGGCGAGGCAGTTGATGGTGTTGGTTAGCAGATGGCCAGAGAGGCCACACTTGTCCCCCATGCATTGCCCTGACTGCCCAACACGGGCTCCCAGGTGAGGGACAGACATTGTGCTCTTTGGCTTCCATTCTTGTGAGGCAGTGCCCTGGACGTGGCTCCCCGCACTGGAGCCTGGACTTCCCCTCCAAAGGGGCTGGATCTGGCATCACACACTTCGTGCAGGCGAGCTGCAGGCACTGGGCCGCCCCCTCGCCTGGCCACCTCTGGCTTTGCAGGTCAGCATGGTGCTCAGTGGCCCAGGGCCCTGATACCGGTGGCCCGTGCAGCCCAGGCCCTGGTCCGGGGCCCCTCAGGCTGTGACTCTGAGCAGTCAGTGCAGTCAGGGGTCTGGCCATGGCCTCACCTCTTTAGAGACCTTTTTCCTGTCTTGTCTTTGCACGCGTCTGACCCTGGCTGCGTCAGTGACTTGGCTGGAGGGCCCTCTGTGAGTGTAGGCTCAGTGTCTCCATCTGTGAAGTAGGGAGGTTGCCGTGAGGTTGGAGGAGATGGGCCACTTCAGCCCACAGCACAGCGTGGCTCTGACCAACTACCACGACAGTGGGTCCAGAAACCCCCAGAGGCTGAAGGGCAAGACTCTGGCCTCAGACGAGGTTCCTGCTTGGCCAGGGTGGGGCTGGGGTCGCCTACTTTGGAGGCCTTATTCAGCACAGATTCCAGAATGCAAAGGGTTTCTCATGTACCCTTGGCTGGGAGCCCGACATGTGACTATGTGGATGAGGCTGGGGGTGGTCAAACCTTTGATGGCCTGTGCAGGGACAGCTGAGCCTGGAGCACAGGCCACTCCTGGTGCTGGGGGGCTTCTCTCTGTGCCGGTGGAAGGCAGGGGCTCTCTGTGGAGCCAGGAGAGTGGGGGGCATTGAGGACACAGGAGGGAGCATCTCTAGCCTCAGACCTAACTGCTGGGCCCCTGGGAGCAAGTGGTCACTGAGCCGAGTGGCAGGTGCCTGGATGAGGCTGACCACTGTAGGGAGCAGTCCCAGCTTATCTTTTGGCCCTGAGAGGGGGCCACTGCCCCGGCCCTTTGCTCCCTGGGCTATGTCCACCCTGGTCCGGGGGACCCGCCTCTTCTCAGGGCCTCTCACAAACACCCCCGTCTCCTGGCCAGTGTCTGTTTTTCCAGAAGCGGAGGTGGAGAAGCCCTTCCTGGTCAGCTCTGCTCCATGCTGAAGCAAGGCCAGCGCCCCAGGGCGGCTGCAGGGGGCTCCTGCCTCCTGCCTCTTCCTCAGTCCTGCCCCATTCCCACGCCGCCCCCTCCTCTCCCTGTTGGCCTTCCTGGCCAGCAGCCCACCTGCCCTGGAAGCCTGTCTGCCACCTCATGCTGGTGCCTGTCTTTCCCACTGCCCTGCGTCCCTTGGCCAAGGGCCCCTGGACAGCTGCTCCAGGGTGGCCTGGAGCCCCCCTGCCCACCCGCAGGCTGGTGCTCTCAGTCGGTGGGGCCATGATGGGGGGGCAGGGCCGAATTCTGGGCCCCTGGGCGTCCCTGACCTGTTCTGCGCCGGTTGCCAGGGCTCTCCAGGCCCCCCGCCCGCCATCGCTCCATCGCCGCGTCCGAGGCAGAGGTGGGCGGCGCGGCCTCACCGCCCGTCTCCCCGCAGCAGGCCGCAGCCCTCGGCCAAGGCGCGCTCGGTGTGGGGGCAGCGGGCCCGCCGGCTGCGGCTGCGGAACCTGAGGCCCAGCTGCGAGGCGCTGCGCGGGAGACGGACCCGAGGAGCGGCTGCGCCACGCCACCGCGCGTCCCCCGCGGCCCGACGTGGAGACGCACCTGCACCGGCCGCTCCTGGAGCTGGGCCGAGACGGGCTGCGCGTCCCCGCCGGGGGCAAGGCCGGCCCGAGGGCGCGGGGCCGCGGAGGGCGCCGACCGGCCGCCGCGCAGGCACCACCCGCGCCGCGACAAGGCGGCGGAGCAGGAGCGGGCGGACGCCCCGAGGGCCGACGGCGGGGAGCCCGGGGCCCGGGAGGAGCGGGCGCACCGCAGCCGCAGCAAGGAGGCCCGGAGCGAGCGCGGCCGGCGTCACCCCCGGCGGGGCTCCCCGGAGGACGCGGCCGAGCGCCGGCCCCGACGCCACCGCGCGCACCGGCACGCGCCCGACCCGGCCAGGGACGGCGGCGCCAAGGGCGAGCGGCGGGCGCGGCACCGCGGCGGCCCCGGGCCGGACCCCGAGAGGCGCGGAGCGGGGAGGAGCCGGCGCGGCGGCACCGGGCCCGGCACAAGGCGCTGCCCTCGCGCGAGGACGCGGAGAAGGACGCGGCGGAGAAGGAGCGCGACGGCGAGGAGCGCGACCAGGAGCAGGAGCTCCGGAACCACCAGCCCAAGTGAGGAAGCGCGCGCCGGGGTGGACCTAGCGGCTGGCCGGGGAGGGCCGGGGCGGGGTGCAGGGGTTGGGGGTGCGGAGCTGCCCAGCGGCCCCTGTCGCGGCTGGTCCCCCTGCCCTCTGTCTCCATCTCTCTTGTGGCGGTGACGATCCTGCCTTGTTGGGGTGTCGCGTAGACTGCTTAAAACTGGGGGGCGGGGTATGCTCTGGATGTGGGCCTTTAGTCCAAGGCAGCCGGCGGGAAAGAGGGCATGGGGAAAGTTGTTGGGACTGGTGTGGGACACGTTGGCGGGGAAGAGCATGCTGGCCCAGGGAAAAGAAAAACGTGGGAGAGCCCGACTGAGGCCTAAGGAGGCCACTGGGCCAAATGGTCGAAGGGAATAGGGCCAGGCTGGGGGGCCATGACCCAGAGGGCCTCCTGCCCTTCCACAGCAGCCTTGTCCAGCCTGCCTCGGGCTGGGCCAGGATCCCACTCTGACTCTGGGAGCAGCAGCACCCGGGCTAAGGCCAGCCGTCTGCAAGAACTGCTGCAGCTGGAGGAGACCAGCCAGGGTCAGCCCAGTCCTGGCACCGTCTCTGTGCAGAGCCCTGTGCTGGGCCTCTCGGTCCTGGCTCTCGGAGGAGTAGCTGAGGGAAACCCTCCTACCGGCGTCTTCATGCTGCAGACGGTCCCCTTTCTAGACACTGTGATGGCAGCCGTGCCTGGTCTCGTGCCAGGCACGGGCAGGAGAATCAGCCCTAAAAGCACAGAAATGTGCAAAGTGATAAAAACCAGAGGAAACACCAGAGCAGCAGAGGAAGTGGCCGGGGCTGTATTTGGTCGGCACAGGCGCACAAGGAGCTGGGTTTTGCAGACTGAATAGCAGTTGGGGGCTGCATCGGACTCTGACGTGCATTCTTGGTCTCAGGGAGCCACACTGTGACTTGGAGGCCGGTGGACCCGTGGGTGCGGGCCCTGTGCACGCCTTGCCCAGCACTTGTCTGCAGAAGGTGGAGGAACAGCCAGAGGATGCAGACAATCAGCGGAACGTCACGTGGATGGGCAGTCAGCCCTCGGACTTGAGTGCCACTGTCACATCCCGGTGACGCTGACTGGCCCTCCTGGGGAGACCACAGCTGTTCCCAGTGAGTATCTCCCATCTGCGTGGGGCCGGGCCCACCTTGTGCAGGCCCGGTTGGCTCTCCCCCAGTCCCCTCCATGACAGCTGCTTGGGGATGGAGCCTGCCTGTGTGAACTGTCTGACCAGCTGGAGAGGAAGTGCTTTGTGCTCGGCGTCCGTGCCTTGCTATCTCTCTGTTTTCCAGTGGCCCCGAGGAGCCCTATTACTATCCCATGTCACTTAAGCGCTGTTGTCCTCCCTTCCAAAGATACTTGCAAGTTACCAGCTAAGCGCCAGCCGGGGTGTAGTGCTGGGGGACAGCAGGAGGGAGCGGGACCAGGGCCGCCCTTGTGGGACTTATAAGTCTCATCAGGAAGACAGACCCTAGGATGGTCATGACTCTTCCTAGTTATGTGAAAGCTGCTACGGACTTCGGCCCCAGACCTGATGGGGCTGACAGCTAGCCAGTGGTCTTCCCACGACTTACGTGCTTTGTGACCCCTGCTCTGAGGTCCCCACAGGCCTGGGCCTGAGCTCTTCTTCCCTTCCCTCCCTCCCACACTCCTGACTGAGCAGCTGCTCCCTGCCCAGCCATGTGCAGGCACTGAGGGTACGAGGCAAGCAAGAGGCTCTTTGTGTCTGCAGGTCACTCCGTCTAGTAGGGACAGAGAGACCTGGAGGGGTCAGACACAGTCCCAGACACTGTGTGCAGCAGGTGCACCGATGGCTTGTGAGCACAAAGCTAGAGCATCCTGGGGCCGGCTGGAGAGGGCCTGGCCGTGGGAGCTGAGCTCACATGCAAGGTGTGACGAAGTTTAGTCTTGAGAAGACCAAGGGCCATGCAATGCCGGCCCGTGTTTGCAGATGTGTCCACACACACACAGGCATGTGCACGCACCCCTCACCTCTTGGGCAGGTGCTCTCATCTGGGGCCTGGGAACCAGTGTACCGTGCCAGGGGTAGCTGGAGCATGAGCTCTGGCTGCTTTGGCCTCCCGCCGCCCTTCGCTTCCTTGGGAGCGAACTCTCCCTGGCCCATTCTCTGGTCTCAGCTCTCATGGGTGCTGATGGGCCTGTGTTCCCAGACTCTTGGTCTGCTTTTCTCTGGCTTAAGCTCCAGGATGGGCCCAAGGTTCCCACCTGGCTTTGTCTGTGAGTCAGGTGCAGTCCCTCCTCCCCAACTCCTGGCAACCCCTGATCTTTTTACTGTTTCTGTAGTTCTGCCTTTTCCAGAATGTCATCTAGTTGGAATCATACCGCGCACAGCCTTTTCAGACTGGGTTCTTGCACTTACAGTGTGCACGTAGGGTTCCGCCACGTGCTCTCATGGCTTGCTAGCCCACTTCTCTCTAGCGGGGAAGAGTAATCCATTGTCTGGCCATTCCACAGTTGATCCATGCACCTGCTGAAGGACATCGTGGTTGCTTCCAAATTTTGGCAATTATGCATAAAGCTGTTGTAAGCATTTATGTTCAGGATTTTGTATGGACATACACTTTCAGCTCATTTGGGCAAACAGCTAAGAGCTTGACTGTTGGATTGCAAGGTGAGGTTGTGTTTAGTTTTGTAAAGGGCTGGTAGTCTAAGCAAGTGGCTGTACCGTTTGGCATTCCCGCCCGCAGTGAGTGAGCACCGTTCGTCCAGCTCCTCTCCAGCATCCCGTTCTGTCAGTATTTTGTGTTTTTGCCATTCTGGTAAGTATGTAAGGGTATTTCCTTGTTCTGTTTGCAGTCCCCTAATGACATGGGACGTTGAGCATCTTTTCATTTGTGTATTTGCCATCTGTATGTCTTATTTGGTGAGAAAACTGTTCATACCTTTGGCTGACGTTTTAATTTTCTTATTTGAAAGAAAATTTGAGCCTTAATTTTTTGAAGAGCAGTTTAAGGTTCAAAACAAAACAAAGAGGAAGGTACAGAGAGTTCCCATGACTCCGTGCCCCACACAAACATAGCCTCCCCCATTACCCACATTCCCCGTCAGATGCTGCATCTTACCAGGGATGAGCCCCCGTGGACACAGCGTAACCACCGACGTCTGTGGTTTACCTTCAGGCTCACTCTTGGTGTTGCCCGTACCATGGGTTTGGACAAAGGTACAATGACATATCGCTGTCACTGTAATATGACACAGAGTATTTGCCCTGCCCTAATAATTCTCTGCGCTCTTCCTCTCCGTCCCTCCCCCTCCCCAACTTTAGCAACCACTGATGTCTTTACTGACCATGGTTTTGCCTTGTTCAGAATGCAATATGTTTAGCATCCTGTAGTACGTGGCCTTTTTAGACTGGATTCTTGCACTTATGAATACGTGTTTAAGGTTCTTCCATGTCTTCTCATGTCTTGAAAGCTCCTTTCTTTTTGGCATTGAGTAATATTTCCATTGTCTGGGTGTTCCACACTTTATCCAGTCATCTACTGAAGAACATCTTGGTCGCTTCTAAATTTTGGCAATTGTGTATAAAGCTGTTAAAAACATCTGTGTGCAAGATTTTGTGTGAACTTGATTTCAGCGTCTTTGGGTAAACACCAAGGAGAGTCAATGGCTCGATTATATGGCAAGAGTGTGTTCAGTTTTGTGAGAAACCACTGAACTGTCTGTAGCATTCTGCATTTTACCACCAGTAACGTACAAGCGCTCCCATTACTCCACACCCTTGCCAGCATCTGGTATGGTCAGTGTTCCAGATCTGGCCATTCTGTAAGTGGGTAGCGGCACCCAATTGTTTTAATTTGCATTTCCCTAATGACGTGTGATGTGGCACGTTGCCTTTATATACTTATTTGCAATCTGCACTACCTTTTTGGTTAAGATCCTTGGCCCGTTTTTAAAATTAGGTTGTTTTTTTATTTTCGATTTTCAAGAGTTCTTTGTAAATTTTAGATAACACTCCTTTTTTTATCAGCTGTGTTTTTCGCAGCTTTTCCCCTCCCGTTTGTGGCTCATCTAATTGTTCTCTTGACGTTGTCTCTCACAGAGCAGAATTGATCAACTTCAGTGAGGCCCAGCTGACCTATTATGTCTTTCATGGCTCACGTGCTTGGTGGTGTATCTAAAAGGTCATCATAAACAAGGTCATCCAGGTTTTCTCCGATGTCATCCCCTAGGGGTTTCATGGTTCTGCATTTCCCCTTTAGGCCTACGAGCCATTTTGACATGACTTTTGTGAAGGGTGTAATGTCTGTGTCTGCATTCATTCCCGCATGTGGACATCCGGGGTTGTAGCTCCCGCTGTTGAAGAGATGGTCTTTGTCCCACCGATTACCTGTGCTTCTTTGCCCTGATGGTCAGGTGGCTCTGTTTCCAGGGTCTATTTCTGAGCTCTCTACTCTGTTCCGTTGTTCTGTTTGTCAGTTCTGTCACCGAGATGGCACTGTCTCGACCACTGTAACTTTGGAGGGAGTCTTAAGGTTGGGTGCCATTGGTCCTCTTTGTTCTTCTCCTTTTGTGCTGAAATGTTGGCTGTTCTGCGTCTGTTGCTTCCCCATATAAACTTGAGAATCGTTTTGCTGCTATCCGTAAAATACTTGATGAGATTTTGAGTGGGACTGCATTGAATCTACAGGGCACGCTGGGAAGAACTGGCACCTTGGCAGTATTGACTCTTCCTGATCATGAACAAGGAGCATTTCTGTCTTTAGTTAGTTCTTTGATTTCATTCATCAGAGTTTCAGTTTTCCGTATGTAGGTCTTGTCCATATTTTGTTAGATTTATACCTAAGAATTTCAATTTTGGGGGAGCTAATATAAATGATACCATGCTTTTAATGCCAAATTGCATTTATTCATTGTTGATAACTAGGAAGGTCATTGACTTTTGTGTATTAACCTTGAATCCTGCAATCTTGCTAAAATCACTTAAAAAAAAGATTTTATTTATACATTTGACAGACAGAGATCAGAAGAAGACAGAGAAGCAGGCAGAGAAAACGGGTCGGGGGGAAGCAGATTCCCTGCTGAGCAGAGAGCCCGATGCAGGGCTCGATTCCAGGACCCTGAGATCAAGACCTGAGCCGAAGGCAGCGGCTTCACCCACTGAGCCCCCCAGGTGCCCCGCTAAAATCACATTTAGTGCCAGGAGTTTTTTGTTGATTCTTTTGGATTTTCTATATAGATATCACATTATCTGTGAACAAAGACAGTTTTATGTCTTCCTTCCCAATCTGTATATGTTTTATCTCTTTTCTTGTCTTATTACTTTAGCAAGGACTTCCAACATGGTGTTGAAAGGAGTGGTGAGAGGTGGCATCCTTGCCTTGTGGACCTGACCTTGGTGGGAAACTTCAAGTTTCTCATCATTGAGCAGGAGGTGAGCTGTCGCTTTTTAAAGATAGTCTTTATCGAGTTGAGAAAGTTCCCCTCTATTCCTAGTATTCTGAGAGTTTTTGTGATTGGTGGGTGTTAGATTTTGTCAAATGCTTTTTGCGTCTCTTGATATGATCAAGTGACTTTTCTTTTTTAGGCTTTTGATGTGATCATTCAATGATTTTCAAGTGTTGGAAGAGCCTTGAATGCCTCGGACAGATCTCACTTGGTTATGGTATATATAATTCTTTTTATACTTTCTGGGACTTGATTTGCTAATATTCTGTTAAGAATTTTTGCATATGTTCATGAGAGATATTGGTGTATAGTTTTCTTTTCTAGTAATGCCTTGTCTGGTTTTGTTACTAGGGTAATGCTGACCTCATAAAATGAGTTAGGAAATACTCCTTTTGCTTCTCTCCCTTGAAAGAGATTGTTGACAACTGGGATAATCTCTTCCTTAAATGTTGGGTGGAATTCATCAGTGAACCCACCCGGGCTGATGCTTTCTGTTTTGGAAGGTAGTTAAGTTATGAATTAATCTCTGTAATAGATAGAACCCTATTTACATTGTCTAGTTCTTCTCGTGTGAGTTTTGGCAGATTTGTCCTTCCAAGGACTTGGCCCATTTCATGTAGGTTATCGAATTTATGGGCATAGAGGTGTTCATAGTGTTCTTTTGTTATCCTTTTCATGTTCATGAGATCAATACTGATGTCCCCTCTTTCATTTCTTCTATTAGTAATTTGCGTTTTCCCTCTTTTTTCTTAGTTAGCCTGAATGATTTTAGTCTAAATTTAATGATCTTTTCAAAGAAACAGTTGCATTGGTTTTGTTGATATTCTTTCTTTATTTTGTGTTTTCAAATTCAGTGATTTCTGCTCTAATTCTTTTTTTAAAAATTGTACTTATTTATTTATTTTTTGGCGAGGGAGAAGGGTGGGGGAGGCGTGGAGGAAGAGAATCTTTTTTTTTAACATTTGTTTATTTGACAGACAGAGATCACAAGTAGGCAGAGAGGCAGGCGGTGGGGGGGGGGAAGCAGGCTCCCCGCTGAGCAGAGAGCCTGATGTGGGGCTCGATCCCAGGATCCCAGGATCATGACCTGAGCCGAAGGCAGAGGCTTTGACCCATGGAGCCGCCCAGGCGCCTCGGGAGGGAGAGAATCTTAAGCTTTACACCCAGCTTGCACGACCTGTACCTCCATCTCCTGACCCTGAGATCGTGACCTAGGCCGGAATCAAGAGTCAGTCGCTGAGCCGGCTGAGCCACTCAAGCGCCCTCTGCTCTTATTCTTGCTAAAGTCTTTTCTGTTGCTTACTTTTAATGTTCTGTTTGTGTGTTTGTTTCCTACAGCGGGAACTTAGATCACTGATTTTAAGTCTTTCTTTTCCGGTATGTGCTTTCGGTGCTATCTGTTCCTTGTAAGCATTGCTTTTGCTGCATCCCGCGAACTGATGAGTTTCATTTGCACTTAGTTAAAAATATTTTTACACTGCTCTTGAGATTCCTCTTTGACCCATGTATTACTTAGCAGTGTGCTGTTTAATTTCTACATATTTCAGGATTTTCCAGTTATCTTTCTGTTAAGATTTCTAGTTTAATTCCATTGTAGTATGAGAACAGACATTTGTGCCCACTGTTTAACTAACTGTTTTCTAACTGTTGAGTTTTAAGATTCCTTTCTATGTTTTGGATACCAGTTTTTTATCAGATATGTGGTTTGCAAATAACCTCCGCCTGTTTGTGGCTTGTCTTTTCATTCTTTTAATGTCTCCTGTTTCTGATTATTACTGGTGCAAGGGTTAGAATTGGGTTTCTGTCATGGCTTCTGCTAGGGGCAGAAATCTAGGCTATTGACTTTTTTATGGCAATTTTGTATCCTACTACTTTCCTGAACCCTCAAATTGTCTATTAGTTTTAGCATCGACTCTTTGATTTTTTTCCCCAAGTGTATTTTGGAGACTTCTACAAATAAGTACTAAGTACTCCTTCCCAGTCTTGGACTTCTCAAGATCCTTTGCTTTTATTTTTTTTAAAGATTTTATTTATTTATTTGACAGACAGAGGTCACAAGTAGGCAGAGAGGCAGGCAGAGAGAGAGAGGAGGAAGCAGGCTCCCTGCTGAGCAGAAAGCCCAATGCTGGGCTCCATCCCAGGACCCTGAGATCATGACCTGAGCGGAAGGCAGAGGCTTAACCCACTGAGCCACCCAGGGGCCCTTTTTAAAAAAATTGTTTTAAAGGTTTTTTTGCATGATTGCACTGGCTAATATGCTATCAGGTAACAATGGAGGTGGGGTTCCCTTCCCTTGTTTCTGCCTGTATGAGTTTAGATTCTGCTTTTAGGCTTGAGAGGTTATGTGTGTGTGTGTGTGTAAGTAAAGTCAAGGTACAGCACCCATTAATTCCTATTTCAATAAGTGCTACAGTCTTTGAGGTAGGGTTTTTGGGTTGACCCAAATTCCAGATCCAGTTCCAACAGGGACGCCTTCCCTGTCCGCCACCCCTCCGCCCAGTACCAAGCAATTCTCAGACACCAGCAGGGTGTCCCAGAATCCAACTCACTTCTGATACTGCTGACCAGTAGATAGCATCGGGCTCCACAGCTCAAGGGTTCAGTCCTAGAAGACTTCCTGCCACGCTCCACCTCGGGCACCGGTCAGGAGCCCCAGGCTGTCACCTCTGCTTCTGATCTATCAGCTACGGACTGGGCTCCCGACTCCTCCCCCTAAGTTCTTTGGCTTGCTCACAGAGCTCTGGGAAACACGGAACGTTTGCCAGTTCGCTAAAGGCTGTGATGCATGTCAGAATCAAGAGCGAGGTGAAGAGATACGTGGGGTGCGGGCTGGGAAGAGGGTGTGGAGCTTCCCTGCCCTCTGCTGGCCACTCTTCCCGGTCTCCGCCTGCTCACCAGCCCCGAGGCTCCCTGAACCCAGTCTTCGGGTTTTTATGGAGGTGTCGTTGCGGTCCTGATGTACTAAGTCATTGGCCATCGGCTGGTTCCTCCTCCAGCCTCCATCCCCTCCCTGGAAGTCAGGGTTGGGGTTGAGTGCCTCAACCCTCTAGTCACAGGGCTCGTTCTCCGGCGGACCAGCTCCACCTTTGGGTGGAGTCCAGAAGTCACCCTTCAAGACACCTGTGTCACTGTTAGGGCTCTGAAGCGTTCTCAAGAACTATGGATGAAGGCCAGATGTCTGAGAAATATATTGTGGTCATCTGAGTGACCACACATGTATTTCTTATAAATCATTATATTGCATATTTTGTTTTATTTATTATTTTTAAAATCTAAATTCAATTAATGAACATAAAATGTATTATTGGTTTACAGGTATAGAGGGCAGTGATTCATCAATCCTATAGTTACGTATTTTATTTATTTATTTATATTTTTATTTTTTAAAAAATTAAAAAGTTTTTATTAACCTAGAATGTATTATTAGCCCCAGGGGCACAGGGCTGTGAATCAGGTTGACACACTTCCCAGCGCTGACCACAGCGCACCCTCCTGATTGCGTATTTTAAAGGGAAGTGTGTTCTGTAGCTTCCTATCCTATGTTCAAGCATCATATGGTTTAGGTATGAATGCGGTGTAGTCCCCTGATGTTTAATTTTGTCAATCCATGACTGAAAATGAAATGTTGTTCTGTTGCCCTTTCCTATTATCTTAAATGGGAAAATTATAATGTGCTATAAAAATTTTAATGTATTAAAGTTGGTTGTACTCAAAATCCCCAATTAATTTTTAAAAACAGACTGTGGTGCCTGGGTGGCTCATTCAGTTAAGTGTCTGATTCTTGATTTCGACTCAGGTCATGATCTCGGGGTCGTGAGAACAAGCCCCATGTTGGGCTGTATGGTCAGCTGAAGTCTGCTGGAGATTCTCTCCCTCTGCCCTTCCCCCTGCTTGTGCGTTCTCTCTCCCTCTAAAAATAAATAAATAAACCTTAACGAATACAGCTCAAGGACAGGTAAATAGAGGAAAGTAAAAACCACCCCGTTCGGACGCAGAATCCCACCGCATTTTCCCCGATCACCACAGCTAAACTAGTTGTTCACAGGCAGTCGCTGTGCACACCTTCATAGCGGCTTCTGCCCTTTTCAGAAACATCCGCGCATCATTCTGATCGTCAACCAGCTGAACTTGGAATCTTGGCTGAGAGTTTTTTCCCACGTTTTTTGGGTTACAAATGTTATATTGAGGGGTGCTGGAGTAGCTCCGTGGACCGAGCAGCGGAGTCCTGATTTCTGCTCAGGTCACATCTCGGAATCCTGGGGTGGAGCCCTGGGTCTGGCTCCACACTCAGCAGGACGTCTGCTTCCTTTCTCTCTACCCCTCCTCCTCCGCTCGCTCTCTTTCTCTCTCACATGGATAAATCCACCTGTTAAAAATGTTATGTTGGGTTTGGGGGAAGTACACATTTCTCCTACGTAAATGTCAGCCAGAAGAACCCCAGCAACACTGCAGCGCAAGACACATGTTCTGAAGTGTGCGTGTCATCAAACTGAGGGGCCCTCCACGGGGCCAGTTTACACAGGGTGTTCTCTCTATGCTATGCCTCTTACCGAGCCACAGAAAGAATCAGAACGTTTTCTTCTTTTTCTTTTCTGGGATAGTTTAAGTAGCATTAGGGTTGCTTGGTCTCTAAAGATTTGGTAGAATTCCCTCGTGAAATCATCTGGGTCTGGTTTCTTTGGGAAGGATAATTCTTTGATAATTTTTCTTTTCTGTCTGGATATTGTCTGTTTAAACGTCTTACCTCTTATCTCCTGAGATCTGTTTGGTAGATACAATTTCCTTAGAAATGATCATTCGATCGAGGTTTTCCAATGTATGTATGTATAGTTAGACATAGAAGTGGCTTAAGTTTTTTAAAAATTTTCTGTTTTACCCCCTTAATCATTTTTTATCCTGTGTATTTTATGTTTCCTCCCTTTTTTGTTGATTAGATTAGTGATTTATATATGCTGTAGGTTTTCATAAAGAGAACCAACATTTTATTTTATTGATAGTTCTACTGTGATTTTGGTTTTTAACCTGTTACTTCCCAATTTTATCTTTATCATTTCCCTCTTGCCTTTTTGTTTTACTTTGTTGCTCATTTGTTAGCTTCCTGAGTTAGACACTTAGTTATTTTATTCTTTAATTTTTGTGACGTGATTACTGAAGGTTATGAAATTTCCTCTGATTAGTAATGTAATTGTATGCTTTAATTCTGACATTTGATGTCTTCATTCTCATCCGATTTTAAAGAAATTATGTAACTTTGGTTTGTCTTCCCTCCAGGTGCTTGTAGATTCCTTGGGATTTTCTGCATAAAGAATCAAGTCATCTGCTAGTGGACAGTGTATTTTTCACTTTCTGATGTGTGTGTGTCTTCTTTCCTTCCCCCCTCGTTGCACGGTCGGCTTCCAGAACTGTGTTGAACAGCAGTGGTGAGAACTGATGTCCTTCTCTTAGTCTCGTCTTGTGGGAGGAGGGAACGTGTAGTCTTTCAAGGTGCGAAGGATGATGTTAGCTCTCGTTTTTAGTTTTGGGTTTTTTTGGGGGGGTGTTTGTAGATGTTCTTTATCGAGTTGGGAAGTTCCCCTCTGTTCCTTTTTCTTGAGAGTGTTGGCATTAAGTCAGAGCTATATTTTGTCAAGCGGTTTCTGCCTCCGTCGATGGGACCCTGTGGTTGTTCTTCGGTGACACGGTCGTTTGCGTTGTTGGTCTTCAGATGCTAGGTCGGCCTTGCATCTCTGGGGTAAGCTCTGCTGGCTGCTGTGCACAGCCGTCCATGCGTGCCGCGCTCCTCTGGGTATGCTGTGTGCACATTCGTGTAGACCGTGTCAGTGTGCGTTTGTGTATACTGCTGAATCGTGCTTGTGGATGTTTTGTGAAGGAGCTTTGCCTCTGTCTTCATGAGGGATATTGGTACTTTTCTCTTTCCTTTTCATTTTTCTGTGCTGTCTTTGGGTTCGGTATCACAATGGCACTGAATTCATAATTTGAGTTGGATAGTGTTTCTTCTGTGTTTTAGAGGTGACTGTGGGGAACCGGTGCTAATTGTCCTATCAACGTTTGGTAGACTTTGCCAATGAAACCTGTATTTTTGGAATTGAAAAACAGTCCTCAGTCGTGACAAGCTGTTACCTATTTCATACCAGCACCTGCCGGTTTTCTGTCTGGACCTGTCAGTGGCTGGGAAGGGGCGCTCAGGTCTTCAAGCAGAAACGTGGATTTGTCGGGTCTCTCGCAGTTCTGTAGGCTTTGCGTCGCATACTCTGCGTCGCGGCTGCTGAGCACGTGCGCGTGGAACCACCGTCTCCTTGAAAGGTTGGCGCTTCCAGCGTCGCGCGATGTGTCTTTCTGCGCCCGATGATTTTCTTCGCTCCGATGTCTACTTTATCGGACATGGATGTACCTACTCGTACTTTGTTTGGATTATATTTGCGTGGTGTATCTTTTTCACCTTTCTGTGTTCAAACCAGCTATACGGTTATGTTTTAAGTTAGCTTCTTATAGACGGCGCACGAATGGGTCGTGTTTTTAATCGGCTTTTTTAGGTCTGTTTTCTATTGGCGTATTCAGACGATTTACATTTGATGTAATTGTATGAGTTACGACAAGTCTGCTGTTTAATTTTTGTTTATTCTTTGTTTTTTATTTCTCTCGTTTCTTTATTTTTTTTTCTTTTTTGCCCTCCTATGGGTTACTTATGTATTTTAGAGTTTCATTTTGATTTATCTGCAGTACTTTTGAGTCTGTCTCTTTGTATTGTTTTTTAAGTGGTTGCTCAAGGTATCACACTACATAGTAACGCATCTCAGTCTACTGGGATTGTTATTTCACCAGTTTAAGTGAAATATAGTAGGTTCACCTCTTTTTCCTTCCTGTGTATGGATGTCATGATCATTTCCTCCACATTCCTTTAGAACACCTCGGTGTGTGTTTTAGTTTGTGCCTCAGGTGACAAGCATCGTGTAGAAAACTCAAGAGAAGGAGAGTGTGTTCATTTACCCATGCTTTTACTTCTGTTGTTCTCCTTCTTTCCTGATATTCTGGTATTTCTTCTTTCATAATTTACTTTCTGTTTAGAGGGTCTTTCTTATTGTTTCCTTTAGGGCAGATCTGCAGCTGACAAGTTCTCCACGTTTCCCTTCATCTGAGAGTGTCTGGATTTTCCCCTTCGTTCCTGAAGGGTGTCTACACTGGGTATAAATTCCGGGTTGACAGTTCTTTTTTTTTCAGCACTTGAAAAATGTGTGCCTCTTCCTTCTGACCTCCATGGTTTCTGATGAGAAATCCACTGTCATTCGAATTGTTTTCTTCCTATAGGTAAGCTGTTGTTTCTCTCTCGCTGCTTTCAAGATTTTTTCTTTGTCTTTGTATTTCAGAAGATTGATTATGATGTATTTTGGCATGGGTTTCTTTAGGTTTATTGTGTTTGGGATTTACTCAGCTTCTGGAATTTTTAGGTTTATGTCTTTTTGCCAAATTTGGAAATTTTTTCATCCATTCTGTCTTTGAATACATCTTCAACTCCTCCCTCTTTCTTTTTTCTTTCCAGGACTCTGTCAGCATGAACGGTTGATCTTTTGTCTTAGTCCCAGAGGTCCCTGAAGCTCTGTTCACTTTTTTCAGTCTATTATCTCTCTGTTGTTCTGAATGGGTGATTTCTATTGTTCTGTCTTCCAGCTCAATGATTCTTTTCTCTGTGCCTTCCATTCTGCTGCTGAGCCCATTTATTGAGTTTTTTCATTTGTTATTGTATTTTTTCAGTTCTAAAATTTATATTTAACTCTTTATCTCTCCTATTTCTTTGCTAACGATTTTCTAATTCTTTGCTGAGATTCTTTTTTTCATTTGTTTCCAGTGTGTTTTTAATTGTCTGCTGAAGTATTTCTATGATGGTGCTTTAAAATTATTTTCAAATAATTCTAACATCTGTATCATCTTGGTGTCTACAGATTGTCTTTTCTCATTCAAATTAGCATTTTCTTGATTCTTGGTGACAATGATTTTTTTAATTGGACCCTAGATATTTTAATATTATATTATAAACTGGGGCATCTGAGTGGCTCAGTGAGTTAAGCCTCTGCCTTTGGCTCAGGTTATGGTCTCAGGGTCCTGGGATCGAGCCCCAGCATCGGCTCTCTGCTCGACAGGGAGCCTGCTTCCCCCCTTTCTCTCTGCCTGCCTGTCTGCCTATTTGTGAATTCTCTCTCTCTGTCAAATAAATAAATTAATAAATCTTAAAAAAAATGTATTATGAAACTCTGAGTTTTACTTAAGTCTTCTGTTTTAGCTGGCCTAATGTGATTCCCCTCCAGCAGGGGCAGGGTGGGCGAGCTGCTTCGTTCCGGACCCACGGAAGTGAAAGCACAGGTTTCTCGTGCGACTCTCACTGACACCCACACCCAGTGGAAGCAGGCTCCTTGCTCTTGCTGGGCCTCCACGGATACCACCCTGAGAGAGGTGGGAGTGCCTTGGCAGTGCTCCCCACATGACCTCTGCTGACAGTGTGGGTAGATTTCGTTATTCTGGGTGGTGGTAAAGTCCATGTCTATCTACTGTGATTCACTCTGGCAAGTAAAAGGGAGGGATGCCTCATGATTTTGGGGTAGAAATTGCAGTTCAGGCTACCCATGTGATCTTTGCTGATCTCACATGGATGGGGGGGGTCTTGTTCCTGCAAGGTCAGGATGAAAGTCTCTGCTCCCTACTTGGCTCTCTGATTCTACCCCGGGAGGGGCTCGGGGTACCTCATTACAGGCTGGTGAGGGTAGAAGTCTGCACTTCCAACCTGGCCTCTGCTCATATGAGCCACGATGGAGCTACAGTTTCCTCTGGGGCGTTTGACTACAGTAGAGTGTTTATTGTCTGTAAGTTTCCTGTCTTTATAGGCTGCATCGTTCCTGGCCCTATTGTTAGGGAGCGCTGGCTTTTTGGGGAGCTTTTAAAAATCTGTGCCTGTTGAGATTTCTGGGTTGCAGGCTTCTCCTGCACCAAACTTAGATAAGGCATAGAAGAAAACCCAGAGAAGAAAGACTTTCTGCCGTGTTGTTCCTCGGGCCCCGAGGTCCCTAACTGATCTGGCTTCTCTCCACCTTTCAGAATCTTACGTTGGCCTTATATGGTGCCTAGGGGTTTTTGTTCTGCTTAGTGGGATGCATCTTTCCAAGAGCTCAAGTCTTGAGTTAATTTTTATATATGGCATGAGGTGAGGACAGAGGAATTGTTTTATTCCCTTCCTCCTCCCCACACGGATATGCATTTGTTCTGTTGCCGCTTGCTGTAAAGGTTAGCTCCTTTTTCTTCATGGAATGTCTTTGGCACTTTTATCAAAAATCCTGGCTCATTTCCCCCGTCTTCTTTTCATCTTGCGATGATTTCAGTCATGTCTGTTTTCCCTTGGACTCCTTGTGGTTTCTGAGGCAGTCTTGTCTTTCTCTTTTACTTCATTTCTCAGATGCTTTCTTTTCAGTTTCTCTCCTGAGTTTGGTCAGCTCTCATCTCTCTTCTCCTGGTTTTCCATATATTCTTATTTCAAGCTTTTAACTTTTTTTGTGGTGGTTTTTCTCATTAGCAGTTGCTGGTTTAATTGGATCTGATCCGTGTTGGAAAGTTGTGTTGTAGTTTGCTTTTCCTCTGCTTTGTGGTGTTTGATTTTGTGGAGCATTTGTTATTAGCTGAAACATTTTATCCTTACTTTCTGTTTTCTTTTGCTAGAAGCTTTGTGGGGTGGTCAGGTTCCATTTCCTGACGACGAGGAAGCATGCTGAATTTTCGGAGACCGGTGATCACATGTGATTGTGTGGGGAAGGGCTGGGGCTCCGGCGGCTTCGCTGCGCTCCGGTTCAACACACCCTCTTCCGTCAGTCCCGTGAACTGCAGCCTCTGTCCAGAGGCACATTGCTGGGGGCTGCTCTAGCTTGTTTCTCCTTCCCTTCATCACAGAGCTGCTGACGTGGGCTGCTCCCTTCCAAGCGTGTCTTTTGCCTCCAGAAGCAGTGTCTTCCCGAGGTTGCTGGTGTCAGGCCCGTGTACTTGGCGGTGGCAGGGCTTCGAGGACCTGCCACCCCCTCTTCTGAGGACAAACACCGTGTCCGACCGTCACCTGGTTCTTGCCGTCCTCTCCCTCCTCCACGCAGTCCCTGCTCGATGCCTGCTTGTGCAGGCTTCAGCGTTCATTTTCTCACTGACGTGTAAGTTCAGGCTATACTCATTTTCCGGGTGCTGTAGGGTTGGACTGTGGGTGATTTTACTAGCTTTCCTTGCTGGCTGTGTGAGTATCAGTGACTGCCATCATCTGTGGGACACCCTCTTATCTTTTTAGTTTCCCCTGGATTTGCAGTTGTGATCACCGTGACATTTCTAATTTCCTTCCCTTGGTAACCCCCTAAATCTTTGTCTAGTTAAATAGACTCAATTTTTGGTTTTCTTGATCTTCTCCATTGTATCTTTGTTTTCTGTTTTTATTATTTTTTCTTCCACTTCCTCTAAGATTCTTTCTCCCAGTTACTAGCGGGACACGCAGCTCCTGGCATGTAAGCTCCTCCACTTGCTGGTGGTTCAGTTTCTAACCTTTGCTCTAAGAAGGGTTTTAGTTGTGTCTTCTGAGTTTTGAAACACCATAGGTTTCATACTTCTAAATCTTTTTCCAGGTTTAATTATCATTTCTCATGACCCATGACTTATTTATAGTGTTGTTTTGAATTTCCATATGGCAGAAGTTTCCTAATTTTTTTTTTTGCCATCGATATCATTATATCTTCTAACATTTCATCAACTCTGGCATTGAAAGGAAAGCATCCATTTGGCTTTTCCTCCCCTTGTGTTTGAAGAACATTTTTGGATTTATTTCTTTTAGTGAGGTTTGATGGTGGTAAATTCAGTCTGCTTGAAAAATCTTTATTTTAACCTTTGTTAGTAAAAAGTAGTTTTTTTTTTTAGATTATTTATTTGACACACAAATAGAGAGAGAGAGAGATCACACGTAGGCAGAGAGGCAGGCAGAGAGAGAGAGGAGGAAGCAGGCTCCCTGCTGAGCAGAGAGCCCAATGGGGGGCTCGATCCCAGGACCCTGAGATCATGACCTGAGCCGAAGGCAGAGGCTTAGCCCACTGAGCCACGCAGGTGCCCCCAAAGTAGTTTTATTTTGTGTGGAATTCTAGTTTGTTAGTGATTTTCTGTCCACAGTGCCACCATTCCACTGTCTTTTCTCCCCTGTGGTTCTTGCGGAGAACGTAGCCGTCAGTCTGAATTGCTCTTCTGTGGGGCCTGCTTCTCTCCACGTTGCTGAGAGGAAGACTTTTTGTTGTGGAAAATCAGAGCCTTGGAAGTAGAGACTCAAGTATGATGGATCGGCACATACTGACCCCCACCCTTAAGCAATTATCCACATTCTGTTAATCTTTGCTTTGAACCTTCTCATTTTTTCCCCTGTGCTTTTTTTTTTAAGATTTTATTTATTTATTTGACAGAGGGAGATCACAAGTAGGCAGAGCAGCAGAGACGGAGAGGAGGAACAGGCTCCGCTGAGCAGGGAGCCCAATGCGGGACTCGATCCCAGGACCCTGAGATCATGACCTGAGCTGAAGGCAGAGGCTTAACCCACTGAGCCTCCCGGGCGCCCCTCCCTGTGCTTTTTGTATATGATTTGTATATGTTTATGATTTTGTATATGAGTTTAGTTCTAACTGTGCCTATAAGCATCGTGAACAATTAAGGATGTACAACCACAGAGCATTCTTACACCTAGCAATACTGACAATAATTTCACAATATTACTTAATGTCGATCCCAAGTTTAAATTTTACCAATTTTCTAAAACATAACTTTTCACCATTGCCTTGTTAGGATCAGGGTCAAAACAAGGGCTACTCCTCTGCCGTTACTTGCTCTGTGTCTCTTTCCCTCTGTGGCAACTTCGCCTCTCTTGTTTTATGCCCTTTTTTTTTTTTTTTTTTTAAAGATTTATTTATTTGACAGAGATCACAAGTAGGCAGAGAGGCAGGCAGAGAGAGAGGAGGAAGCAGGCTCCCAGCTAAGCAAAGAGCCCGATGCGGGGCTCGATCCCAGCACCCCGGGATCACGACCTGAGCTGAAGGCAGAGGCTTTAACCCGCTGAGCCACCCAGGCGCCCCTTATGCCCTTTTTTGTCGAGGAAGCTCTGTCGTTTGTCCTGTACGACTTCCCCCGTTCTGCATGGACTGATTTCCTCACGGTGTCATTTGATACCGCCCTCTGTCCTCAGCGTCTCCTGTTGACTGGAAGTTCAGTCTAAGGTAGAGCTTCTGACTTGTTGTGTTGGCAGTGGCAGGCCTGTGGTTTTGAGGCTCTTCAGCAGCATCTCTGGCCTTTCCCCTCAAGATGCTGGCAGCACCCGAACCCTGGGACAACTAAAACATGTCTCCAGAGGTTACCAGGTGTCCCTGGAAGGCAGAATTGCCCTTGTTTGTAAACTACGGATCGAGAGACTCGATTGGACGCCAACGAAACTCTTCCGGGAAGCTCCGCAGGTGGGCTTCCTGCTGCCCTTACGTGGCTACGTCGTGTCGGGGTCACGGGTTTTCCTCTTTGCTACCGACAGTGGTTGGTCCTGGTCCGTCCACCCTGAAGTTCTCTACCACGCTTTTCCCTGAAGGCTTTCGTAGACACTGAGTTTTGCGTCACACGATGGTGAATTCATGATTCTGTTTTCTTTGTGCACTTCTTATTTTTACCTTTCCTGGAAGGAAGAACTTACCTCGTCAACTGCTGGAAATGTAGTTGGTATTTGTAGTGAGAAAGATACATGCTTACTTCTGTGCCTTTCCGTATGCGCATCATTTGTTTGCTCGTTTCTATTTGAGAGAAGATCTTACTTATTTGAGGTGGCGGGTGGCGTGGGCAAGAGCAGAGGAAGAGGGACAAGCGGGCTCCGTGCTGAGTGTGGAGCCCAGTGTGGGGCTTGAACTCATGACCCTGAGGTCGAGACCCGCGTTGAGTTGGAGAGTCATTGCTTAACCAGCTGAGCCCCCAGGCGCCCCCGTGTATGGGTCTTTATAATAGTGAACCTGTGCCCAGAAATTCTAAATATGGCCAATTCGACATTTATAGAATTATTAGTACGAGTTTTTTTATTTTGATGTGTTTGATGTGCTTTCGTTCTTGGAACTCACTATTACTTTTGGTGCTCAGGTTGTCCCATCTTTGGTCACTGGGTGCACCTTACAGTTGGCCTTTTTTTGACCTCACATGCCTGTGTTGTCTTTGATGGCTTTCTGGTTTTCATCGAGAGCAGTGTGTTCCAGGATTATCGTGTCCCTTCTCTGCCCCAGCGTGGAGTCAGCCATCTCTCCAAGAAGACCTGTGCACGGGACGCTTTCTGTCCTCTTACTTCCGCGGCCTCGCCTTCGGCTCCTCCTGGAGGACTGCCGCGGACCACCGGAGGGAGAGGGCAGGAAGTGGACATACATCACCCAGGCGGCCAGAGCCAGTGAAGGGTGGTGTGAAGCCAGAGGAGCCCGGCCTGTGGCTTCAGGTTGGGACGACGTTGAGGCTTAGCTCAGACCCCAGAGCCCGTGTGGGAACAGCCCGACCCTACTATTACAGGGTTTTACCTGCCACCACACTCTTGCTTGGCTGTTCGCTCTCTCCTGTGCTGTTTTCCTCACTTCCTTCCCGTTTATTCTGGAAGTAGTCGGTCACCCTCCTGCGGCTGCTAGTCTTGCGGCTTCTGTGGGGCCTGATCTGAGACGCGGCGGCCCCTTTGCTGGGAAATGATGCTTGTTTAGCGGTGTGGTTGCTGCTACTGCGTTTTATTGCTTCCAACGTTTTCAGAACTTTTTTCCGGTTTTTTTTTTTATTTTTTTTTTATTTTTTTTTTAAATTTAATTAATTAATTTATTTTTATTTGCTTATTTACAGCATAACAGTGTTCATTGTTTTGGCATCACACCCAGTGCTCCATGCAGTACGTGCCCTCCCTATTACCCACCACCTGGTTCCTCAACCTCCCACCACACCCCACCCCCTCCCGCCGCCCCTTCATAACCCTCTGGTTGTTTTTCAGAGTCCATAGTCTCTCATGGTTCATCTCCCCTTCCAGTTTCCCTCAACTCCCTCTCCTCTCCATCTCCCCATGTCCTCCATGTTCTTTGTTATGTTCCACAAATAAGTGAGACCATATGATACTTGACTCTCTCTGCTTGACTTATTTCGCTCAGCATAATTTCTTCCAGTCCCGTCCATGTTGCTACAAAAGTTGGGTATTCGTCCTTTCTGATGGAGGCATAATACTCCATTGTGTATATGGACCACATCTTCCTTATCCATTCATCCGTTGAAGGGCATCTTGGTTCTTTCCACAGTTTGGCGACCGTAGCCATTGCTGCAATAAACATTGGGGTACAGATGGCCCTTCTTTTCACTACATCTGTATCTTTGGGGTAAATACCCAGCAGTGCAATTGCAGGGTCATAGGGAAGCTCTATTTTTAATTTCTTCAGGAATCTCCACACTGTTCTCCAAAGTGGCTGCACTAACTTGCATTCCCACCAACAGTGTAAGAGGGTTCCCCTTTCTCCACATCCTCTCCAGCACACGTTGTTTCCTGTCTTGCTAATTTTGGCCATTCTAACTGGTGTTAGGTGGTATCTCAATGTTGTTTTAATTTGAATCTCCCTGATGGCTAGTGATGATGAACATTTTTTTATGTGTCTGATAGCCATTTGTATGTCTTCGTTGGAGAAGGTCTGTTCATATCTTCTGCCCATTTTTTGATATGATTATCTGTTTTGTGTGTGTTGAGTTTGAGAAGTTCTTTGTAGATCCTGGATATCAACCTTTTGTCTGTACTGTCATTTACAAATATCTTCTCCCATTCCGTGGGTTGCCTCTTTGTTTTGTTGACTGTTTCCTCTGCTGTGCAGAAGCTTTTGATCTTGATGAAGTCCCAAAAGTTCATTTTTGCTTTTGTTTCCTTGGCCTTTGGAGACTTATCTTGAAAGAAGTTGCTGTGGCTGATATCGAAGAGGTTACTGCCTATGTTCTCCTCTAGGATTCTGATAGATTCCTGTCTCACGTTGAGGTCTTTTATCCATTTCGAGTTTATCTTTGTGAACGGTGTAAGAGAATGGTCGAGTTTCATTCTTCTACATATCGCTGTCCAGTTTTCCCAGCACCATTTATTGAAGAGACTGTCTTTTTTCCATTGAATATTTTTTCCTGTTTTGTCGAAGATTATTTGACCATAGAGTTGAGGGTCCATATCGGGGCTCTCCACTCTGTTCCACTGGTCTATGTGTCTGTTTTTATGCCAGTACCACGCTGTCTTGGTGATCACAGCTTTGTAGTAAAGCTTGAAATCGGGTAACGTGATGCCGCCAGTTTTGTTTTTGTTTTTGTTTTTCAACATTTCCTTAGCAATTCGGGGTCTCTTCTGACTCCATACAAATTTTAGGATTATTTGCTCCAGCTCTTTGAAAAATATCGGTGGAATTTTGATCGGAATGGCATTAAAAGTATAGATTGCTCTAGGCAGTATAGACATTTTAACAATGTTTATTCTTCTAATCCAAGAGCATGGAAGAGTCTTCCATCTTTTTGTGTCTTCTTCAATTTCTTTCATGAGTGTTCTGTAGTTCCTCGAGTACAGGTCCTTTACTTCTTTGGTTAGGTTTATGCCCAGGTATCTTATGGTTCTTGGTGCTATAGTAAATGGAATCGATTCTCTAATTTCCCTTTCTGTATTTTCATTGTTAGTGTATAAGAAAGCCACTGATTTCTGTACATTGACTTTGTATCCTGCCACGTTACTGAATTGCTGTATGAGTTCTAGTAGGTTGGGGGTGGAGTCTTTGGGGTTTTCCATATAAAGAATCATGTCATCTGCGAAGAGAGAGAGTTTGACTTCTTCCTTGCCAATTTGGATACCTTCTATTTCTCTTTGTTGTCTGATTGCCATTGCTAGAACTTCTAATACTATGTTGAACAAGAGTGGTGAGAGTGGGCATCCTTGTCGTGTTCCTGATCTCAACGGGAAGGCTGCAAGCTTTTTCCCATTGAGGATGATATTTGCTGTGGGTCTTTCATAGATAGATTTTATGAAGTTCAGGAATGTTCCCTCTATCCCTATACTTTGAAGCGTTTTCATCAGGAACGGATGCTGGATTTTGTCAAATGATTTTTCTGCATCAATTGAGAGGACCATGTGGTTCTTCTCTCTTCTCTTATTGATGTGTTCTATCACACTGATTGATTTGCGAATGTTGAACCAACCTTGCAACCCAGGGATGAATCCCACCTGGTCATGGTGGATAATCTTTTGAATGTGCTGCTGGATCCTGTTTGCTAGGATCTTGTTGAGAATCTTTGCATCCATATTCATCAGTGATATTGGTCTGAAATTCTCCTTTTTGGTAGGGTCTTTGCCTGGTTTGGGGATCAGGGTAATGCTGGCTTCATAAAATGAGTCTGGAAGTTTTCCTTCTGCTTCAATTTTTTGGAGCAGCTTCAGGAGAATTGGTGTTATTTCTTCTTTGAAAGTTTGGTAGAATTCCCCAGGGAATCCGTCAGGTCCTGGGCTCTTGTTTTTTGGGAGGTTTTTGAGCACTGCTTCAATCTCATTACTAGATATTGGTCTATTCAGGTTGTCCATTTCTTCCTGGTTCAATTTTGGAAGTTTGTAGCTTTCCAGGAATGCATCCATTTCATCTAGGTTGCTTAGCTTATTGGCATATAACTGTTGGTAATAATTTCTGATGATTGTTTCTATTTCCTTGGTGTTAGTTGTGATCTCTCCCTTTTCATTCATAATTTTATTAATTTGGGCTTTCTCTCTTTTCTTTTGGATTAGTGTGGCCAATGGTTTATCGATCTTATTAATTCTTTCAAAAAACCAGCTTCTAGTTTCATTGATACGTTCTACTGTATCTCTCGTTTCTACCTCATTGATCTCTGCTCTAATCTTGATTATTTCCCTTCTTGCATGTGGAGTTGGTTTGATTTGTTGTTGATTCTCCAGTTCTTTAAGGTGTAGAGACAGCTGGTGTATTCTGGATTTTTCAATGTTTTTGAGGGAGGCTTGGATGGCTATGTATTTCCCCCTTAGAACCGCCTTTGCTGTATCCCATAGGTTTTGGACCGAGGTGTCTTCATTCTCATTGGTTTCCATGAATTGTTTAAGTTCATCTTTGATCTCCTGGTTGATCCAAGCATTCTTAAGCAAGGTGGTCTTTAGCTTCCAGGTGTTTGAGTTCCTTCTGAACTTTTCCTTGTGATTGAGCTCCAGTTTCAAAGCATTGTGATCGGAGAATATGCAAGGAATAATGTCAGTCTTTTGGTATCGGTTGAGTCCTGCTTTGTGACCCAGTATGTGGTCTATTCTGGAGAAGGTTCCATGTGCACTTGAGAAGAAGGAGTATTCTGTTGTTTTAGGGTGGAATGTTCTGTATATGTCTATGAGGTCCATCTGGTCCAATGTTTCATTCAATGCTCTTATTTCTTTATTAATTTTCTGCTTCGATGATCTGTCTATTTCTGAGAGAGGCGTATTAAGATCTCCTACTATTATTGTATTCATATCAATATGGCTCTTTATCTTGATTAATAGTTTTCTTACGTAATTGGGTGCTCCCATATTGGGGGCATAGATATTCACAATTGTTAGATCGTCTTGGCAGATAGTCCCTTTAAGAATTATGTAGTGTCCTTCTGTATCTCTGACTACAGTCCTTAGTTTAAAATCTAATTTATCTGATATGAGAATCGCTACTCCGGCCTTCTTTTGAGGCCCATTGGCATGAAAGATGCTTCTCCATCCCTTCACTTTCAGTCTGGGTGTATCCTTAGGTTCAAAATGTGTCTCTTGTAGACAACATATGGATGGGTCCTGTCGTTTTATCCAATCTGCAACCCTGTGTCGTTTTATGGGCGCATTTAGGCCATTCACATTGAGAGTGATTATTGAGAGGTAGGTTTTTATTGACATCGTGTTGCCTTTGAAGTCTTTCTGTCTATAGATTGTTTCTATATTTCTGTTCAATGATATTCTTAGGATTTTTTCTCTTTTATAGGACCCCCCTTAATATTTCCTGCAGTGTCGGCTTGGTGGTTGCATAGTCTTTTAAGCCTTGCCGTTCTTGGAAACTCTTTATCTCTCCATCCATTTTAAATGTCAGTCTTGCTGGATAGAGTATTCTTGGTTGCATGTTCTTCTCATTTAGTACTCTGAATATATTTTGCCAGCCCTTCCTGGCTTTCCAGGTCTCTGTGGAAAGGTCTGACGTTATTCTAATGGGCTTTCCTCTGTATGTAAGAAGCTTCTTTGTCCTAGCTGCTTTTAAGAGGGTCTCTCTTGAAACATAATTCCCCATTTTAACTATAAGGTGCCGTGAGGACTTTCGAGAATCTAAAATCTTGGGAGGAGATCTTTCTGCCTCTAGTACATGAACATTGTTTCCATTCGTGAGGTTGGGAAAATTTTCATAGACAACTTCTTCCACTATATCTTCTAGACTTCTTTCTTTTTCTTCCCCTTCAGGGATTCCAATAATTCTGACGTTGGAACGTTTCATGGCATCGTTTATTTCCCTGATTCTGTTTTCGTGGCTTCTGAGCTGTTTGTTCCAGGCTTCCTCCTGATCCTTTCTATCTGTTTGTCCTCCAGATCACTAATTCTATCTTCTGTCTCAGTTACCCTAGCTTTTAGAGAATTTAGATTGGACTGGAACTCATTGAGAGCATTTTGAACATCATCCCTGGTGGCTTTCAGTTCTGCCCTAACATTGTGAACATCATTCCTGGTGGCTTTCAGTTCTGCCCTAATCAATTCTGTTTGGTCATCCATGGCTTTCTCCAACCTAGCTATTGCCTGGATAATTGTTAGTCTGAATTCCTTTTCTGACATATTGTCTATGTCGATAGCCATTAATTCTGTTGCAGAAGGCCCATCCTCTGTATTTTTCTTCTGTTGGGTATTCCTCCTCCTAGTCATTTTGGTAAGAGATGACTAAACAGATGCAGCTGGACTTATCGATTGTGGTGCAGTCAATGTGCACCCTGGAACGCTTCTGTGCAATCAGGATTCCCCACCCAAATGAGAGAAAAAAGAAAAGAAAAAGAAATAGAGAAGAAGAAAGAAAAAAAAGGGGAAAGAAAAAAGGAAGAAAAAAAAAAGAGAGAGAGAGAGATAGGAAAAAAAGGGAAGATATAAGAGAAGGCTCAGCCCAAATGGGCCACAAGGTAAGATTTGTGGAGTATACAGACAAAGAGTGATAAAAGTATATGACAAGAGAAAAAAATATGTATATATAAGCCAAAAAAAGGGGAAAACCTCCTCAGAAAGAACCCCAAGTATAAGATTTATATATTGTCAGGACAGACACAAATTCACAGAAACACTGACAGAAGGAAAAATTGGGAGAATGGTTATAGATTCTCAGTGTGGGTGAGGAAGGTTATTTTGATTCTTCCTGAAGGTATCTTGATGTTTTTGTTAAGGGACTCAACTTTCCTAAGTTCAGGGGGATTAGAAACTGGTTTGCCTATAGGGGTAGCATTGATTGGGGAAAGGGGGTTACCTTGAAGTTTAACTCTATATGTATAGTAGAAAATAAAAATTAAAAAAAGAATAAACTAGACTAAACTAAGTTAAAATTAAAAAAATAGAAAAAGAAAAGAAAAACACGGGTGTATGTATCAAAAATTTCAGGTTAGAAGGTTATTAAAGAATTTGATGTACCGGACATCTCAGTGTGATGGTAAATAGGTTAAAAAATTATCTGTATGTATGAAAAAAAAAGAACCAGAATATTGGTAAAGAGTTAAAAATAAAAGTTGTATTTATGAAGTAGTGGTGGTTGTTCTCTTGTAGTCTTTTTTTTTTTCTTCCTTCCTGGTTGGTTTTCTGGGGGAGGGGCCTGCCACGTGGGTTTTCAGACAATGATGTTCCCTGAGTTAGGTCCTCCCGCTCCCCTCAAGGGGGTGAGCTCTTTTTTTTTTCAGGAAACTGTTTTTTTTTTTTTTCAGCCTTTTGTTCTCTGGGGGTTTTTATGTTCTTTCATCTGCTTTCTCTTGCCTTGACAGCTTTTGATGGTTTTTGGAGGTTTAGAGGAGAGCAAACAGCACCCCAACCTCCCTCTCAGAGAGAAGCCTCAGACTGTTTTGCAAAAGCTGCTGGCAGAGTTGGTTCTGGGTCACTGTCCCTGGGGATGCAGGAGCTCCTCGTTGTGCCCAAAACCAGGGAAGTGGTGGCTGTCTAGGCAGCTCCAGACCGCCAGAGAGGTTCAGAGCAGAGATCGCACACTGAGATTTTCCCGCTGTCCGGGGCTGGGAATGTCTGGTTTTTCCTGCTGCCAGAGCTCCAGGCTACCGCCTATGAGCACCTATCCCAAGGGAGGGTGTGGGACGTGCGCGTTTCAGGATTGCTGTCTGGCCAGGCTCCCAGCCCCTCACGGGAGACAGACCCCACTCGTTCTCAGGTGCGCTGGCGTTCAGGCGCACTGGCGGCTCAGGGACGGAGATCTGATTTCTCTGCAGCACTCTCTCTGGCTCCGCGCCAGGGGAGGCTGTCCTGGGTCCGGGGACTTAGGTCCCTGACCCTAACCGCCCAGGTTCCCACTATTACCCCCGCCACCGCGATCCTTTGCTGTTTGTTTTTTGAGTGCTTTCAACCAGACTCCAAGTTAATGCTGGTCCCCAGACGCAGAGCACTCTCGTGTTGGGGTGTTACTTTCCAATCAGTCACCTCTGGTGGCTCCCTCCCCCTTTTGTTTATCTTCTGATATCAGTCCGAAGCTCCCAGTCTGTTTTACCTGCCACTGGCATCTTCTGCTCCTGTAGAGTTCCAGACGTGTATAATTCTGATCTCAGGCTGATTTCATGGGTGGTCGGAGTTCTTTGGTAGGTAATCAGCTCACTTTATGGTGCAGGTTGAAATGGTGCCTCCTCCTACTTCCCCGCCATCTTGCTCCCCCCCACTTTTTTCCGTTTTAAACTGGAGTAACGATTCATTGAAATGCCGGTGTCGTGGGCGTGCGGTGTCACGCTAGCTTCAGGTGCGCGATGCGGCGCCCCGTTCTGAGCGTCACTCGGGGCTCATGGAGACACGTGTCCTCGTAATCCCCTCCCCTGTCTCACCCACCTCCAGCCCCATCTCCGCTGTGGAACCGCCAGTCTTTCTGTACAGCGGAGAGTCTGCGTCTTTTTCCTTTTGTTGGGTTCGTTTATTCGGTTCCACATACGCGAGAAAGCACGTGCTGTTTGTTCTCCTGTGACCTCACGTACTGCCGTGCTCTCTAGATCCGTCTGGGGTTCCCGTGGCAGGATCTCGTCGCGCTGCGGCTGAGCACCGTTCCCTCGCGCCTGTGCCTGTCACGTCTTCGTTCGCTCACGCACTGGTGGGCGCTGGGGCTGCTTCCCTCGGTCGGCGGTCGTGGACAGTGCTGCAGTAAGCACGGGTGCTGGTTTCTTTCTCTAAAGGTCTGTTATTTTTTATGTGAGAGAGCGCACGCGCGTGCGTGGTGGTGAGGCAGAGGGAGAGAGAGCGCACGCGCGTGCGTGGTGGTGAGGCAGAGGGAGAGAGAGCGCACGCGCGTGCGTGGTGGTGAGGCAGAGGGAGAGAGAGCGCACGCGCGTGCGTGGTGGTGAGGGCAGAGGGAGAGAGAGCGCACGCGCGTGCGTGGTGGTGAGGCAGAGGGAGAGAGAGCGCACGCGTGTGCGTGGTGGTGAGGGCAGAGGGAGAGAGAGCGCACGCGCGTGCGTGGTGGTGAGGCAGAGGGAGAGAGAGCGCACGCGCGTGCGTGGTGGTGAGGGCAGAGGGAGAGAGAGCGCACGCGCGTGCGTGGTGATGAGGGCAGAGGGAGAGAGAGCGCACGCGCGTGTGTGGTGGTGAGGGCAGAGGGAGAGAGAGCGCACACATGTGTGGTGATGAGGGCAGAGGGAGAGAGAGCGCACGCGCATTTGTGGTGGTGAGGGCAGAGGGAGAGAGAGCGCACACATGTGTGGTGATGAGGGCAGAGGGAGAGAGAGCGCACGCGCATGCGTGGTGGTGAGGCAGAGGGAGAGAGAGCGCACGCGCGTGCGTGGTGGTGAGGGCAGAGGGAGAGAGAGCGCACGCGCGTGCGTGGTGGTGAGGGCAGAGGGGGAGAGAGCGCACGCGCATGCGTGGTGATGAGGGCAGAGGAGAGAGATCGCACGCGCGTGCGTGGTGGTGAGGGCAGAGGGAGAGAGAGCGCACGCGCATTGTGGTGGTGAGGGCAGAGGGAGAGAGACCGCACACATGAGTGGTGATGAGGGCAGAGGGGGAGAGAGCGCACGCGCATGCGTGGTGATGAGGGCAGAGGAGAGAGAGCGCACGCGCGTGCGTGGTGGTGAGGGCAGAGGGAGAGAGAGCGCACGCGCATGCGTGGTGGTGAGGCAGAGGGAGAGAGAGCGCACGCGCGTGCGTGGTGGTGAGGGCAGAGGGAGAGAGCGCACGCGCATGCGTGGTGGTGAGGCAGAGGGAGAGAGCGCACGCGCGTGCGTGGTGGTGAGGGCAGAGGGAGAGAGAGCGCACACGCATGCGTGGTGGTGAGGGCAGAGGGAGAGAGAGCGCACGCGCATGCGTGGTGATGAGGGCAGAGGGAGAGAGAGCGCACGCGCATTTGTGGTGGTGAGGGCAGAGGGAGAGAGACCGCACACATGAGTGGTGATGAGGGCAGAGGGGGAGAGAGCGCACGCGCATGCGTGGTGATGAGGGCAGAGGAGAGAGAGCGCACGCGCGTGCGTGGTGGTGAGGGCAGAGGGAGAGAGAGCGCACGCGCATGCGTGGTGGTGAGGCAGAGGGAGAGAGCGCACGCGCGTGCGTGGTGGTGAGGGCAGAGGGAGAGAGCGCACGCGCATGCGTGGTGGTGAGGGCAGAGGGAGAGAGAGCGCACACGCATGCGTGGTGGTGAGGGCAGAGGGAGAGAGAGCGCATGCGTGGTGGTGAGGGCAGAGGGAGAGAGAGCGCACACGCATGCGTGGTGGTGAGGGCAGAGGGAGAGAGAGCGCACACGCATGCGTGGTGGTGAGGGCAGAGGGAGAGAGAGCGCACGCGCATGCGTGGTGATGAGGGCAGAGGGAGAGAGAGCGCACGCGCATTTGTGGTGGTGAGGGCAGAGGGGGAGAGAGCGCACGCGCATGCGTGGTGATGAGGGCAGAGGGAGAGAGAGCGCACGCGCATTTGTGGTGGTGAGGGCAGAGGGAGAGAGAGCGCACGCGCATTTGTGGTGGTGAGGGCAGAGGGGGAGAGAGCGCACGCGCATTTGTGGTGGTGAGGGCAGAGGGAGAGAGAGCGCACGCGCGTGCGTGGTGATGAGGGCAGAGGGAGAGAGCAGCCCAAGCAGACGCCCTGCTGAGTGTGGAGCCCCACACGGGGCTCGATCTCCCCACCCTGAGTTCAGGACCTGAGCCGAGATGCAGAGTCGGGCTCTTAACGGACTGAGCCCCCAACGCCCATGCGTGTACCTTCTCGGATTAGTGTTTTTGTGTCCTTCGGTAAATCCCCAGTAGTGCAGTGGCTGGACCATGTGGTAATTTTAATTTTAACTTTTTTTTTTAAGTTTTATTTATTTGACAGACAGAGATCACAAGCAGGCAGAGAGGCAGGCGGGGGTGGGGAAGCAGGCTCCCCGCGGAGCAGAGAGCCCGATGCGGGGCTCGATCCCAGGACCCTGGAATCATGACCTGAGCCGAAGGCAGCGGCTTAACCCACTGAGAACCCAGGCGCCCCATCTTCTTGATTAACCTCCTTCTCCTTCCCGCACGGCTGCGCCAGTTTGCTCAGGCGCTAGTGCTGATGGGCGAGCGTTCCTTTCTCTCTGAACCCTGCCCAGCGCTTGCTGCACACTGCTGGTTCCAGCCATTCTGACAGCTGTGACAGGTGTGTCTCCTCGTGGCTTTGAGTTCCACTTCCCCGGCGATGAGGGATGTTGAGCATCTTCTCATCTCGATGTCGTCTTTGGGAAACGTTCGTGTCTTCTGCCCATTTTTAATTGGATTATGTGGGGTTTCTCGGTGTTGACTTGTGTAAATTCCTTAAAGATTTTGGATTCTGACCCTTCATCTGATACGTCCTTTGCAAATACCTTCTCCCATTCAGTAGGTTGTCCTTCTTTGTGGTTGTTGAATGTTTCCTTCGCCGTTCAGAAGCTTTTCATTGTGATGTAGGCCCCATAGTTTAGTATTGCCGCTGATTCCCCTGCCTCAGGAGACATATCCAGAGAAATGCTGCTACAGCTGGTGTCAGAGAAATTACTCTCTGTTCTCTCTTCCAGGGTTCTTATGGTTTCAGACCTCACACATAGGTCTTTCATCCATTTTGAGTTCAGTTTTGTGTATGGTGTAAGACAATGGTCCAGTTTCGTTCTTTTGCATGTAGCTGTCTGATTTTCCCAATACCATTTTTTAAAAAGATTTTATTTATATTTTTTGAGAGAGAGCAGGAGAGTGAGCGAGCTGGGGAGGAGTAGAGGGAGAAGGAGAAGCAGGGAGCCTGACGCAGGACTCGGTCCCAGGACCCTGAGATCGTGGCCTGAGCTGAAGGCAGGTGCTTCACCGACTGAGCCACCCACACCAAACACCATTTATTGAAAAGACTTTTTTCCGTTGGGTAGTCTTGCCTCCTTTGTCATGGATTAATTTTTTTTTTTGGTTTTTCTGTTTATTTTTGGGTTTTCTGTTTTGTTCTTTTAATCTCTCTATTTTTGTGCCGGTTCCGTACTGTTGTGAGTACTACAGCTTTGTAGTGTATCTTGAAATCTGGGATTGCAACACTTCCAGTTTTGTCCTTCCTTTTCAAGCTTGTTTTGTCTATTCAGGAATGTTTCAGTTCTATACAAATTTTAGGATTACTTGTTCTAATTCTGTGAGAAATGCTGTTCATATTTTGATGAAGTTGGCATTAAATCTGTAGATTGCTTTGGGTAATATGGACATTTTAACAATATTTGTTCTTCCAGTCCATGAGCCTGGAATGTCTCTCCATGTATTTGTGTCATCTTTGATTCCTTTCATGAGCGTTTTGTAGTTTTTGGAGTATAGGTCTTCCCCCTCGTTGGTTAAGTTATTTTATTATTTTTGGTGCAATTGTAAGTGAGAGTAGTTTCTGAATTTTTCTCTCTGACATTTCATTATTAGTGTATGGAAGTGGAACAGATTTCTGTATATGGATTTTGTATCCTGCAACGTTACTGACTTCATTTATCAGTTCATTTCATGTTTTCGTCACTTATAGTTTTTTGGTAGAGTCTTTGGGTTTTCTCTTTAGGGTATCATGTCATCTGCAGATAGTGAAAATTTGATTTCTTCCTTACCAATTTGGATGCCTTTCATTTCCTTTTCTTGTCTGATTGCTGTGGTTAGAACCTGCAGTACGATGTTGAATAACAATGGCGAGAGTGGACGTCCTGTCTTGTTCCTCGTCTTAGGGGAACAGCTCTCAGCTTTTCACCATCGCATATGATGCTAGATTTGGTTTCTTCATATAAGGCCTTGATTATGTTGAGGTCTGTTCCTTCTAAAACCTACTTTGTTGAGGTTTCTTTTTTCCATGAATAGATGTTGTACTTTTTTCTTTTTTAAAGAGAATATGTCATGTATTCTTTTGCCATTTGTCATTCAAATGTAAGATTATAGAATTTTTATCTTACTTCTTTGATTTTGTATTTATATCTCTTTTCCTTTATACCAAGCAGTTTATCTTTTTGTTGTGGGTTCACAGTGAAATTCAGCAGAAAGTGTAGATTTGCTGAATATTCACCACCCAACCTCCCTTCCTATCAGCATCCCCGTAAATGTGGTGCATTTGTTACAGTCAGTGAGCCTACGCCCGGAGTTCAGAGTTGATATTGGGGTTCAATCTTGGTGTTTTATGTTCTGAGGGTTTGGACAAAGATATGAGGACATATACCTACCTTTATAGTATCATGCCGAGTAGTTTCACTGCCCTAAAATTCCTTTATTTGTCTTTGATTTTTGTTTATTCTGTTTTTTTAATTATATTGTTTAAAACATTGTATTTTTAAGTATGTTGGCTTTCTTTCTAGCCACATATTGCCAAGCAAAATTTCCTCTTAGCCTAAATAGTTTCTCTGCAGATTACTTTGTTTTCTATGTAGACATAGTTATACTGTCCATAAATACATAATTTTTGACCAATGAACTCGGTAGAGTCTGTTTTTTAATTTCCAGTTAGAAAATTTAAATCTTAATTGATCTTTTTGTTCCTGATTACTGCCTTAATTTCTAACTTAATTGCACTGGGGGTTAAAGAGGAAGACCCGTATCATGGTTTCCTTCGAGATACACTTATAATTGCTTTACGGCTTGGCACCCGGCCAGCTTTTGTAAGTCCCCCCCGTGCTTCAGAGGAATGTGCTGGGGCACCTGACTGGTGCGAGTCGGTTAAGCACCCGACTCATCATCTCAGCTCAGGTCGTGATCTCGGGGCCGTGGGATCACGTGGTGTGGAGTCTGCTTGTGCGTCTTTCTCCCCTCCCTTTGCCCTTCTCACTCATGCTTTCTCCCTCTCTCTCTCCCTCTCAAATAAATAAATAAATAAATCTTAAAAAAAAGGGAAAAGAGGAATATGTTTTCTCTAATTTGGGGAACACTGGCCTTAAAATTTTTTTTAATGTACTTTTTTATTATGTTCAGTTAGTCACTGGCCTTTTTGTATTTGCTAAATCAAGTCTTTATTGCTAAATATTCTGTATATTCACTCGTGTTTTGCCATATCAATGACTGACCCATTGATAATTGGGGTGCATTGAAATCTTTCTTTTTTTCTTTATTTTTTTAAAGACTTTATTTATTTATTTGACAGACAGAGATCACAAGTAGGCAGAGAGGCAGGCAGAGAGAGAGGGGGAAGCAGGCTCCCCGTGGAGCAGAGAGCCAGATGCGGGGATCCCAGAGGCTTTAATGCACTGAGCCCCCCAGGCGCCCCGAAATCTTTCTTTTTTTAGACTTGTCTGTTCTTGGAATAGTTTGGAACATGCATCTCATTGTGGGGACAGTCTGACAGGTGACCGGCCGTTGTTATGCATGTTTCTACAACAATAGCTCTGTGAATCTGAATCTCTTTTGTGGGGCTTTTATTTCTTCATTAAAAACCACAAAACTTCTATTAAGATATATGTCGCTTTCTGTATTTGGGGGATTTTCTCTATGTGTGAACCCTGACGTCTCACAAGGTCTGCGCGACCCCTGCTGACCACAGTCAGTCCAGTGGTTTTTTCTTAAAGTGTGTGTTTCTGTGCGAAAATAGAACGGACCGTTTTTCTTTCGAACATCTGGCAGGTGTATCGTTTTCCAACTTTTGGCTTGTGACCTGTATGTGGCCTTACGTTTTGGGCATGTCTCTGGGACACTGCCTGGAACTGGGGTTTGAAGGGCACAGCTGGTGGCCAGAGCTGGCCGCCGGGCCGCGCCTGTGGACCGAGTCGGGTCACTCGGACTCACTTCGTCGGTCTCGTTCTACCTTTTTATTGCTTCATCTGCTTCGGAGTGTGGCATTCGTTCCATTTTCCTGTGCTTTTTTCTTCTTTCCACTCTGTTAGAAATAGGAGAAATTGGTCACTTACTTGCTTATGTGTCACATTTCCCTCTGCTAGTTTAAAAGCTACGCACTCTGTCTGGGTGTCTTTTCTCGCGGTGCTCCCTGTCATGGCAGCGGCGCCTGTCACCAAGTCTGTCCTTGGGTTCGCTCTAAGCTCCCGCGGGCGATGCTGGGACCCCGGGGTGGCAGCTGCGATCACGCTTCCCCCAACTTCCTTGTCACGGTCGGCCTTTGTGGGACAACGCTTGATGCTTTCCTGATCTTAAAAAGTGGATGTTACTATTGTTTTGACTTTACAGAGATCACGTTTCTTTAGATTCATCCGTTTCTTGGCTTTCCTTTTTATATTGCATCTTGGATCTTCCGTTATATCATTTTTGTTCTTTTTTCATTGAAGTATAATTAATAGACAGTGTTATATTCGCTTCAGGTGTACAATACAGTGACTCAGCAATTCCTTTTTTGTTTTTATTTATCTGAGAGGAAAGAGAGAGAGCATGGAGGGGGCAGAGCAGAGGCAGAGGGAAGCAGACTCCCGGCGAGCAGGGAGGGAGCCTGACCCGGGGCTCGATCCCAGGACGCTGGGACCACGGCCTGAGCCAAGGGCAGAGGCTTCACCGCCCAGTGCCTGGGCACCCCGAGTCAGCAGTTCTCTGTATCACCCAGCGTTCATCATGGTCAGTGGCCTCTGGAGCCCCTTCCCCTATTTCACGTGTCTCCCCTCCTACCTCCTCTCTGGCAGCCTGGTTTTTCTCTGTATGTAAGTGCCCATTTCTTTGCTTGTCTCTTTTTAATTCGTCTCCTTTTATTTTTTATTTTTTTAGGATTTATTTATTTATTTATTTGACAGACAGAGATCACAAGCAGGCAGAGAGGCAGGCAGAGAGAGAGGAGGAAGCAGGCTCCCCGCTGAGCAGAGAGCCTGATGCGGGGCTTGATCCCAGGACCCCGAGATCATGACCTGAGCTGAAGGCAGAGGCTTAACCCACTGAGCCACCCAGGCGCCCCTGTGTGTCTCTTTTTAATTTGTTCAAATGTTATGTTTCTTGAATCCACCTGTGAGTGAGGTCCTAGGGCATCTGTCTTTCTTGCATTTACTTATCTCGCTTAGCCCAGTGCTCCCCAGATCTGTCCGTGGTGTTGCCGGGGCGAGATTTCATTGTCAACGCCGAGCGCCCATCTTTATCCACTCATCTGTCCCTGCGCCCTTGGGCTGGTCCACACTGGGCTGTGGTAAATGCCGCTGCCAGGACTGGAGCTTTCTGAGGAGTGTTTTCCTAGTCCGTGGTAAGTCCTCAGTAGTGGAGTCACTGATCATGTGGTGATTCTGTTTTTCAGGTTTCTTCTGAGGCGCCTCCGACTGTCTTCCGCCACGGCTGCACCCGTTTGCATTCCCACCAGCAGTGCGCGAGGGCTCCTTCCTCTCCACACTCCCCAACGCTTATTATTTCTTGTGTTCTTGATAAATACCATTTTCTGTCCTTCTTAACTACAGACCTTCCTGCTACAACATGCGCATTCCTGAGAATGCCGTGCCCAGGAGGGAGCAGGCCTTGTCACAGAGTGAGGGTAAAGGGCAGGGGTCCCCCGCGGCGCAGCTCCGTAACGGGCCGCCGACGCACGGGTGCAGCCCAGTAGAGCTGCTGCCCGCCCAGTTACCTGTCGGCGCTGATGGCCGCGTCCAGCCTTCAGCCTTGCTGTCGTCCCCGACACGAGCTTCCTGGAGGGCCTTTGCCGCTAGGGGAGACAGGCCTCCTCTCGCACCTGCCGCAGTGTGCGGGGGCAGTAATTGGGACGCGCGTCTCGTCTCCCCGACACCCCACTCTGGGATTTTGCCCCTCATTCCCAGATACTTCGCCATTCCCAAACACCAGTCTTTGTTTCTTCTCCCTGTGAGCGTGTCGCTTTCGAATGGGCTGTTCCCTCACCCTGCAAATAGGTACATGGGCTTAGGGGGAAAGCTGGGGTAACTCGGGGTCACCTCTGTGCTTCTCTTCTCCCAGGATTGTAGCTTCTTGGCTCCTGTCCAGGTTGGTTTGTTCCCAGCGCCTTTAAAACACTTACATTATGTGTTTTGTTCAGCGTGTTGGTTGTTTTCGGTGGGAGGATGAGTGCATTTTCAGTTTCTCTGCCACAGGTCATGGAAATGCTGGGTAATTTTATAGACAGTGATTGTTCACGCATTTCTTTAAGATTCGTTTTTTATTTACTTACGTATTTATATTTACATACTTTATTCTCATCTCACTTTTTTTAACTCTTGTATCCGAAGCCGGGGGAGAGGGAGGTAACCTGTTACTTATTTCTGCTGTCTTTTCATTCATGAGGACCTTGATCCTTGGTGTGTTTGGCGACGGTTTTTATTTTGAGTTTGGGTGTGACTGACCTTACTCTGCCATTTCTTGGCTGGGCTTTTGTGAGATAGCGAAGCCCTGTAGAAAATGAGTTGCTGGACTCCTTTTTCAGTTCTCCCAAGGGAGGTGTACAGCTCGTGCCCTTCTGAATGTACAGGAGAGAAATTCTTTCCAGAGCGTGGAGGTCTGGAGGGCTGAAGTTCTCTTCAAGCTGGGATGGGTCGCCCCGTCTGTGGGGCCGGATGAGGGATGATTTCGTCATGACGTTTGCTCTCCCAGAGGCCCAAGGCACCACCGGCCTGGCTCACTTTAGCCCCTCGGAGGAGAGTAGTTTAGTGTGACCCCGCCTGGATCTCCCGCCTCGTCTCAAGCCCAGGGCTCAGGGCCCTCATCCCAGCCTTGGCAGATCATGTCCCCGTGCAGTAATGTCTCAGCTCTGATCTAGAACGCAGAGGTGACAGCGGGAGCCGGGGAGTGCTGTGAGGAAGCGCGGAGCCCTTGGACCATGTCCAGCATGTGGCTGTTGCTCGTGAGTGTTCTACCGTCCCCGCTCCGCAGCTGGCCATTTTGCTGGGTGGACTGCCCCATTTCGGGGTTGAATTTTCGTAACTGTCAAGTCTTGTTTGTCGGTTGGCTTGTTCGTTTCTTAGTGACTTGGTTCTAACAACGAACTTGGTCTGCTGCAGTTCTGTGTTGATCCTCTCCTCTGTTTTGGTCTGCTTTGACCTCATTGATCACATTTGTGGTTGCTGTAGATCTGTTCCAGGAGAGTGTTTCCATCCAGTTTCTGGCATCTTTGTTCCACTTATCTTGTGCAGCCAAACTCTTCACTGAGTCCATATTGGTCCTGCCTTATTGTTACTGGGGAGTCCGAAAAGAAAAGCTGTGGTTTTAAAGTAATAAATTTTTCTTAATTTAAAAGTAACGCGTGCTCATCATGAAAAAATTTTAAATGTTAAAAATGTTGTGACGAGAATTAAAATTCCTGTCCGCTGTTGAGCGATCGCCACAATTAGTACTGTTTTGGTGTTGCTTCTCTCCCCACATGTGTGACTGTTCTGGAGTTGAGCTCATCGGGGATGTACAACGACGCAACCTTTTTTTTTTAACTTACAATATCGTAAGCTTCTTTTGTCCTTGGAAGTATTTGTAGGCGTTTTACATATCTATGGTGTGGTAAGTCACGGGAATACTGCACACTCAGTCTTTTTCCTACGATTGTGACTTTTATGGTTTTTTGTCACTGTAGAAGAACTTCCAACAAGCCCCTTTGTGAATGCAGGTTACAGATGAAACCAGGGAGCAGAATTCTTTAGACTTCTTGGCCAAATGGCTTTCTGGAAGATTTTGAATGACGTCAGCGGGAGCTGCTGGCCTGAGCTCTTCCACGCGTGCCCGGGGCCTTTTCTCGGGCTCAGCCGTCCTCCCTGGGACTGGCGGCCGCACCCTCCTCTCCGCTGCCTTCTAACAGCCCGTTTCTCGTGGGATGCCGTGTGAGGTCCAGTCCTGGGCCTTGGCTCCAAGTCACTGCCCCGTCTTCCTGGGCACCCCTGTGGTCTCAGAAACTCCGTTACCCACAGGAACAGAAACGCACCTTGGGATAGAGAGAAATGAAAAGTCAGTGGGAGAAAAAGCACGGCTCACAGACACCAGAATCCTGGTGAATCCTGGTGGTTTGAGGTGTGGGTAAGCACAGGAGCAGACTGAGGGGCAGGGCAGCGAGCAGTGAGGCCGAGCGGGGGCCCCTGTGAGACGTGGGCTCTGCTGAAGTCCTCCCCAGGTCACCGTCCTGGCTCTGTAGGCCTTTGCCAGGGTCCCAGGCTGGGTTCGCCTGGACTCCGGGGCTCAGAGGAGTGTCTGTGGTCCAGGGCAGGTCCCCGCTCCTTCCCGTCCTGCTGGCCGAGATCCCTGCGGGGTTTTCTCACCACACAGACACGTGCCGCCTTTTCTCCAAGAGGCACCGAGCCCTGAACCCAGTGAGCGGAGCCTGATGGCCCTGGTCTTGGGGGCCAAGGGGGACTTTGGTGTTCACAGAACATCTAGACCAGTGGTCCCTGGTGGGGCGGAGGTGCCCACAGCCGGGACCCCGGGCTCGGTGCTGCTCCCACGCTGACCCTCGTGCAGGGAGAGGGGAAGAAGGGCGCCCGGTGCTGGTTCCGTCCTCAGCCGCTGTCGGAGGGGGTCTCCTGTGAAGCAGGGTCTTAGGCCCACGCCGTTCCCTGGTTGGGTCCCCGCAGGCCAGTGGGGCTGGGGCTGGAACCTGTCTGCTGTACGGGTGAGGCCGTGTGGTGCCGGCTTCACAGGCACCACGTCTCTAACTGGGTGGCCCTGTGTCCTTGTAGGTGGTAACGTGGACCTGGAAAGCCAAGCCGAGGGGAAGAAGGAGGCGGAGGCCGATGGTGTGATGCGGAGCGGCCCCCCGACCCATCGTGCTGTACAGCTCCATGTTCTGTTTAAGCCCCACCAACCTGTGAGTCTCCTTTGTGGGCCCACGCCACGTGCCTGTCCCATATCCGTGGCCGTGGTCCATGTGCACGGTAGCAGCGTGTGCTAGACGTGGCCTGGTGGGCATGGTTCCATGCCCTTCACATGTACTAGAGTCCTGATCCCCCAGCAACGGCGGTCACCCCGCAGACGGGGATGGAGAGCCACGGCGAGGCCCCAGCCCATCCGCACATGCACAGGAGTGAGCCCCGCGGCAGGGCTAGGGCTCGAACCCGGTCAGCCACAGAGCTGCCACCCCCGCAGCTGGGACTGCTCATTGCCGCTCACATGTCCCATTTATGTCCCTCGTGTGTCCCCTTCCGTCGTGCCCGCCATGCACACATGCCTGCGTGTGTCCACCTGTGTTTCTCCGCTCGGTGTATCATGAAGTCGCCGGCGTTTCTCGCCCCCTCATCAGTCCAGCTGGTGCCGTAGGTCACCCAGGACTTCCCTAACGGCAGGTTAGGTGCTGGGAGAACAGGGGAATGAGCAGAACGGACAAGGACCCCGTCCTTGATAAGCTTCTGTGCAGGTAGGAGAAACAGAGAGCAGAGCAGACAGTCAGGAGGGCACCTAAGCCCTCACAGGGTGGGAGGCACTAGGAGGCAGCCCAGAGCTTTGGAGGGAACTGCTGTGGGGGTGGGAGGGTCAGGTCGGGTCTCAGTGGGACGGGGAGGGGGGTGGGGCAGGGCAGGGAGACCAACCCGCAGAGGCAACAGACAGAGCGAAGGTGCGGGGCAGCAGGGTCCTGCGGGCAGAGGGTCTGACGGAGTCTGGCTGCGCCCTCCGGCCCCACCCCTGCACACGTGCCCTCTCTCTGCCTGTCTTCTCGCCTTCGCTCGGCACCCACTTCCTGGGAGCTCACTGGGCCCTGCTAGGGGGCACGGTGCTGCCCGTGACCGCGGACGTGTGCCGGAGGAGCCGGCGATGGGGGTCGGTGGGGACACGGCCAGCCTGGGCGTCCGCAGAGCCCTGCACAGAGCTCCGCGGGCGGGCCCGGTCTTCAGGAGGAGATGACGGAGGCCGTGTGGGGAGTTTGGGAGTGGAGTGCTTGGGAAGACAGTTGGGAGAGAATCTGCGGAACTTGATAGATTAGATGGGGAGAGGGAAGGAGATGTCAGGGATGACCCCGGGCGTTTCTGCAGGCCGGCTGCCCCCCCACCCCACCTGAGCTGGGGGCAGGCGGGTGCGGGTCCTGTGGAGCAGGGACAGTCCACGTCGGGTCTCTGCTGGGGCTTGGGATCCGGGTGGACTCGGGGCATGATGAGGGGGAGAGCTGAGGGGATACTCAGTCCCAGGACACAGGATGAAAGAGGCAGAGACAGAGTGTCCCGGAGAAGGGAGAGGCGTGTGCACAGAGGGTGGCGTGGCGGGAGGTCACCAGAGGCTCTGGCCGGGGGCGGGGGCAGAGTATGGCGGTGGTCCCCGTGGAGAGGGGAGCACGGTAGCCCCTTCAAGGCGGAGAGAGCGTGGGTGGGTGCGGCTGGGAGGTGGAATTCCCTTCAGACCTTCGGCCCTAAGAGTAGGAAGTGGTCAGAGAGGGGGCCGGGCTGCAGAGTGAGACACGGTCTGTCCCGCCTCCCCCGGGTTCTGCTTCTGTGGCTGCTCCTCCCAGGGGACTGGCTTCCCTGCCCCCTTCCTCCCCACCTAGGGGTCTTCCCAGAGCCCCTGGTCACTGCCTGCCGCCATGGTGTGGGCTTTGCCAGCATTTCAGTCTCCCGTTGGTGTCTGGCCACACTCCCGTGCAGCACCAGGCCCCAGGGTCCAGCATGTGCCTAACAGAGCAGAGTCGTGGTCAGTAATGCCCGTGGTGCTGCAGGGAGGCAGGTGACCCCACAGCCCTGGCGGGGACCCCGCAGCCCTGGGGGGACGAGCACGGGCCAGCACGGACCTAGAGGAGGGTCGTGCACCCGCCGTGCACAGGAGGCTGGGGTCCAGCCTTGTCCTCTCTGAGCAGCCCCCCCCCCCCCCCGCCTCTGTAAATCTGTAGAGGGCGCGGCCGTCCACACACAGCGGGGGACTGTGCGGGGTGGCTTTGAGCCCTCATTCCTCGTGTGCCGGCTCTGCTGTGGGTTCCTGCAGCCTTCCCGGCTCTCTTCCCGGGCCACCCTTCAGGACTCGGAGGCACCAGCAGGCGCCTGGGCACTGTCCGCCACCTGCAGGGACACAGCAGAACCCGGGTGTGGGGTGGCACGGCGTGCAGGGAGGGGTTGGGTGTGTGGCCCGGGGAGGGACCGGTCCCGCTCATCGGGGGCCTCTGCTCTGCCCGCAGGCTTCGCCGCTTTTGCCATTCCATCGTGACCATGCGCTACTTTGAAATGGTCATCCTTGTGGTCATGGCCCTCAGCAGCATCGCCCTGGCTGCCGAGGACCCAGTGCGGACAGACTCCCCCAGGAACAATGTGAGTGTGGCCCTCGGGCTGGAGGGGGCCGGGCCGGGTCCCGTCTGCTGGCTCCGGGGGCATGGGGGTGGCGGCCGGGGCCGGCCCTTGACAGGCCCTCCTGTGGTTCTAGGCTCTCAAGCACCTGGACTACATCTTCACAGGCGTCTTCACCTTCGAGATGGTGATCAAGGTGAGATGTGTGGTTCCCTGGTGGCCCCGGGGCTTCGCTGGTCTTCCCTCACATGGGCCGGCCGGGCCGGGGCTGCTCACGAGGCGTGTGCTGGCTGTGCCCTGGCCGTGTGCTCCCAAGAGAACCGTGCACACGGGCGTGCTCATGGGTGTGGTGGGGGGCGGAGGCCAGTTCACCAGACGCACACCGGCTTTGGGGGAGCCCAAGAGCCGCTGCCACCCGCCAGCCAGGCCTCCAGGCTCCTGGGAACGTGTCCCCCTCGGGACAGTCCCCTGACGTCAGGCTGGGAGGAGGGAGGCTGAGTGGGTGCTCAGAAGAGCTCTCGGGCGTCCTGTGAGGTGACGGACACACCCCTTCACCGCTCGGTTCTGCGTCTTGAGTCCTGACGGGCTTCGCTCCTTCCTCAGCGTCTGACAAGTGGCTGCGTGTGTGTGCACAGGCGCTGTCTTTGCCCACAGGGCTGCTTGGGTTGTACCCGCGGCTTGGTGACCGGTGTGTGTGTGTGTGTCTGTGCGTGAGCTCCGCTGCTTCTTTTCCTCCTGCAGACTCACGGGGGTGGTGTGTTCTTTGTTGTCCCATTTTAGAACATGGAAGCTGGTGCCGGCCGGAAGTTGCAGCTGTGGGACTGGCCGAGCCGGTCCTCGTGAACCGGCCCTTCCTCCTGCTGCAGAGAGCTGACCCTCTGCGGGCTGGGCAGGGTGCGGGCTTCCTGGGGTGGGGGATGACTGCAGCCCGGCGAGGGGAGGGTGTCACCAGAGGGTGGGGAGCCCAGGCAAGATCTCAGCCAGCCGTGACCATGTAGGGATATTTGGATCGACGGTGTTGAGGTTCAGAGGCCCCGCTGAGGCCCTCAGAAGACAGGATCGGTGTGGCCTCCTTCCCCCAACCCCATGAGTCTGGGGCCTGGCCCTGCTCTGCTTTCTGAAATATTCAGCAGCTAATATTGTTGCTCCCCTGCAGATGATTGATTTGGGACTTCTGCTGCACCCTGGGGCTTACTTCCGGGACCTGTGGAATATTCTGGACCTCATCGTGGTCAGTGGGGCCCTGGTGGCATTTGCCTTCTCGTAAGTACCAGGTCTGCCCTGGGTCTGGCCGGGCTGCCAGCCCAGGGCTGTGGTGGGTGTGCGGTTCGGGCAGGAGGGGCCCCCACTGGCCTCCATGGCTGTGTGCAGCTCCCCTCCTGTCTACCTGGGACTGGGCTGTGTGGGACGGAAAGCTTCTCATGGCCACCCGTCCCTGCCACGGCCTGTGGTTCTGACCCCGGGTGGGCAGGCCTCCGGTTCCTCTGGTGCTTGCCTCTCGGGTCTTCGAGAACCGCTCTCCGCCCCGACCTTGGCTGTGCCACCTGGAGAGCTGGAGCTGGCGGCCGCTGGCGGGTGTTCCCCCACCGCAGTGTTGGGCCCCGGTTTCTCTGACTCCCGAGTCCACACTCAGCTCCCTTGTGGCTGGGCCTGGGTCGACTCCCTCAGACCCTGCATGGGGGTGGGCGTGGGGCAGGTGTGGGGGCCGGGGTGGAGCTACAGGGGAGACCCAGAGACCAGGAGGACCCGAGGGATGGTACCTGCATCTTCTCTGAGCATTCGGGGACGGCGGCGCCTCCTCACTGACTCTCTTCTCTTTGTCTCTTTGTCGCTGGACTCTCGGTAGGAGTTTCATGGGGTAATGCCTTCCCTCTGCCCCTCACACGGCCCCACATCATAGCCCAGCGTGGCCCCTCCGGGCCGGCTCACTGCCACGTGTCACCTCTGCTCCCCCTCCACTGTCCAGAGCGCATGCTGCTGGGAGCCGTGTCCCCAGGCCACGGGTCGCTGCCTCACCTCTGGGGTCTGGGCTGGGGGCTGGGGCTGGAGCAGGGCACCCCAAGTAAGTGTTGGAGGCCGGGAATGTGGGCCCTGAGGGCAGTGAGGGCCTGGGTGGGAGCTGCTGTCCCCGTGACTGCCAGGACGTTGGCCATCCTGACGAAACTTCCCACGTGTCTGCTCCGGCACTGGGGCCTGTTTCTTCTCTCTGTTCCCCACGACTGCCCCCGGCAATGCGCAGCCTCTACTGTGGGGGTCATAACTGGTTTTCTTTGTGCATAAAGTGTCAGTGAGGGGCTTAGGAGAAAGACAGGAAAGGGGTGTAGTGCAGCCGGACGGACTCAGTGAGAGAGCTCCGAGCGAGCGAGCGGGGCGTGAGGTCTCTAGACACAGAGCACAGACCACTTGAGGCCTGTCCCTGCAGAGAGCCCTCCGCCAGGAAAGGAAAGCAGTGACCCTCCCTTCTGTATCTACGGGGGGTCTGCCAGCCCCTGTTCTCTTGGGACTGGTCTGCAGGGCTTCTGGAGGAACCTGGCCTGCGGGCGGGTGTCCGGAATGCTAGGGTGACAGGAACACCTGACACAGTGTCTGGAGGTTGGCGTTTCGGAGGGAGTTTGACCTGGCTCGGATGTAGGCCCCGGCTGGTCTTGGGGCGGGTCCAAGGGACGAGGGCTCCCCAGCTCTCCTTAACCCACGGGTCCCACCTGAGCCTCACAGCTGCCTTTCCCTAGAGCTTAGTGGAGCCCAGAGAAGACCACTGGAGGCCCTGCCCCCTCTCCCCATGCGCAGGCTCCTTGGGAACTCGGAGGGAGGTGACCTCTGAGCAGGACGGACTAGGACCCCGGTCCTGAGTCCTCAGCCACTGCTGGGTGGGGTTGTGGCCTTGCTTCTGAGAATCGCCTCCTTAGGCAGTGAGTCGTTCCCGCGGGATCACCCCCCACCCCCACGATCTGCGCTGGCTTTGGGCTGGCGAGAAGGCTGCCCCAGAGTTTGATGACAGCTGGGCCCCTGGCAGCCCTAGGGAGCCGGCCGGGACTGCCCCAGCGTCCTTGTGCGTGGCCCCAACCTGGGCCTGCTGGTCCTGGGTCTCCGAGCCGGCGTTGGGTATCTGGAATGTTCTTTTCCCGACTCTGTCTTACCCCCCACACTGGGTGTCCTTGTCCGCTGCTCTCTTGGTCTCTCTGTGGGCTCTTTCCTCCTCCTTCCCTCCCTCTCTGTTTTTCTCTTTCCTTTGGTCTTTCTTTCTTTCTTCTTTTGTCTGCCCTTGCGTGGCTCCATCCCTTCCGCGCCCAGTACTCAGCTGACGTTTGCTCGTCCTCCTTCACGCCTCCGCATCTTCCTGCCTGTCAGCCTTCTCCTCCCCTCCCTCCCGGTCAGTTTGACATCGTCTGGAGGAGTGTGGGAGCAGCTGCGTGAGGACAGGCAGGGAGACCCAGTCGTGTTCCCCTCACCTCCCTCTCCCGGGACTGAAAAGCAGGAGAGACCAGCCCTTCCAGAAGGCTCTGACCCTAATGGCTTGTAGGCTTCTGAGCCAGGTCTGCAGTCCTGGGGCCAGCTCCCTTCTCTCCTCTTTAGCCCCATGGTTGGTGTCCACATGGCGGCCGGATGAAGCCGTTTTGGGTGGGCGTTAGGGGACCCCTCGCATGGAGATGGCGGACGTGGTCTGCGAGAATGGGTTCTTTCCACCTGGAAGCCTGGCTTTCCCCATATGCCAGGGGCTACCCTGGGCCTGGTCTTGGTCTGCTCAGACGAGGCCTGGCTCGTGCTCCCGCAGGAGGAGTGCGGCAGCCGGTGGGGCTGGCCGGGTGGAGGCCTGCCTGTTCCTAGGCCGTCCGCCCTGGGCCCTGTGACCGAACGCACAGGGGAGTGCTACCCGGCGGCTTTGTGGGAGCGGCACGGGTGCCGTCCTGCTTCTGCATGTGTGGCTTCTCCCTTCTAGAGGATCCAAAGGCAAAGACATCAATACCATCAAGTCCGTGAGAGTCCTGTGCGTCCTGCGGCCCCTCAAGACCATCAAGCGGCTGCCCAAGCTCAAGGGGAGGGCCTGGACCTGGGCTTGGGCAGTGTGCAGGGCTGTCACGTGAGCGTAGGGCTGTGCGCGCATGTATGTGTGCCGTGTACATGCGTGTGCACATGTCTGTGCATGTGGGTGCAAGTGTGGCCGCCTTGTGTGGTGTGTGGATGCGTGTGCGTGTGCGTGCACCTGGCGTGCCGTGTGGATGCGTGTGCATGCACACACGTGTGGTGTGTGGATGCATGTGCGTGTGCGTGCACCTGGCGTGCCGTGTGGATGCGTGTGCATGCACACACGTGTGGCGTGTGGATGTGTGTGCATGTGTGTGCACCTGGCGTGCCGTGTGCATGCGTGTGCGTGTGCGTGCACACACGTGTGGCGTGTGGATGCGTGTGCGTGCACCTGGCGTGCCGTGTGGATCCGTGTGCGTGTGCGTGCACACACGTGTGGCGTGTGGCGTGCGTGTGTCCGTAGAACTCACCCGGTCTGGCTGCAGCTCCCCTCGTGGGATGGGGCGAGTGGAGCTCCGGGAGATCACACGTCGTGTCAGTGGGTCCAGCTCCCCCAGCTTCCCCTTGGAGTGTTCTGGAAGGCTCCTCTCCCGTGACCGGGCAGCACCAGCAGCTGTTGTACCGGGAAGGGGAGGGGCTGCTGCGGGGCGCCTGGGTGGTCCAGGGTCCAGCTCCTGGTTTCAGCGCAGGTCATGATCTCGCAGTCGTGGGATCAAGTCCTGAGTCAGGCTTCGTGCTCGGGGGGAGTCTGCTCGGGATCCTTTCTCTCCCTCTGCCCTTCCTCTCTCTCGCTGACTAATCAAATCAGTTACATTTAAAAAAGGAAGAAGGGGCTGCCGAGAGAGGCGGAGGGTCCTGAGGGAGACGCAGGGAGGGCGGGGGCTCCTGAGAAGTGGTTCCTGGCCGGGCGCCAAGTGTTGGAGGGGCTGAGGTCCTGGAGAAAGAAAGTGTGAGCCCCAGCTTGGAGTTGTGCTAAAATACGGTACGTACCGAGCGTGGCCCTCACTGTGAGGAGTGCTCGCGAATCTTCCACTCGGTTAAACCCACCAAATGGTGCCGTGACGTCGCCCGCGCTGCACGCAGAGGCAGGCCTCGCGGACCTGAAGCTTGAGGGGTGGTGGTGTGCTGGAGGCGGGGGCTGGGGGGGCTTGAGGGCAGCCTCAGGTGGGGACTCAGACCTGGGCGGGCAGCTCAGAGGTGTCATGGCCCCTGGGCAAGGGGGCCGCGGCCGCACTTGCTGAGGCAGCCACTGGTGTCGGAGTCGGCCAGCGGCATCTCAGGAGATGGTCATGCACCTGCTTCTTTGCACAGCCCGGGCTGCCGGGGGTCCCTCGGCTCTGAGGGATGGGGACCAGGCCAGGGTCTGGCAGGCAGTCCAGGGCCGGCTGAGCTTCCAGGCAGGGAAGATCCTGAGAAGAAGCCTTGGTGCTGGTGCTAACAGATGGCAGAGTCACCTCTGGGCTACACCAAAACACGCTTCAAGTCCCCGTGTCGGAGCTGGCCACAGCACTGCGGTTTTCTGCCCCGTGCTGGCTCGCACTGATGGGCAGGGGCACAGCGTGCCCCCCCAAGCAGGCCCGGACGCGGGAGCAGAGGACTGGCCATCTCCCCACCCCGACCCTGTTCCCGCTGTGTGGGCCCCTCCCGATGCTAGTTGACCTGGGCTCCAGGCCGGCCTCACTCAGGTGGCCTGTCCTGTGAGTGTCCTGCCAGCATCCAGGCCATCTGGCCGTAAGGCCCTTTCTCGCACCTCCCGCCCTCCCAAGTCCCGGGAGACGCAGCAGCTGTGTTGGGGGATGGGTGGCGGGTCCCTCCGTGGGTCCGGCTGAGGCCCTGGGCCTCTGAGCCGGGCCCCCGCCCCTGCAGGCCGTGTTTGACTGCGTGGTGAACTCGCTGAAGAACGTCCTCAACATCCTGGTCGTCTACATGCTGTTCATGTTCATCTTCGCCGTCATCGCCGTGCGGCTCTTCAAGGGCAAGTTCTTCTACTGCACCGACGAGTCCAAGGGGCTGGAGAGGGACTGCAGGTGAGCCGAGGCCGGGCGGGGCGGGGGAGGGGCCGCGTGGGCCAACTGAGAGCTGCACCTCTGCCCCAAGGCCACACCGGGGACTTCCCGCGCGTCTCCCTCAGCAGAGCCAGGGTCCGGCCACTCTGCGGGACATGCTCTTCCTGCCCATGACATCGGGGAGCACACGGGGGCCACTGCGGTGGCCGGAGGGCTCCAGGCCAGGCTCTGAGATCAGGGGGCTGCCCTCTCTGGATCTGGCCCCACCCCACAGGAAACAGGAGGGGGAGCTCAGTTGGGGGGGCTAGGGGAAAGGGAGGTAGGGACTGGGGTGGGTGCTGAGCAAGGCAGCAGGGGCAGCTCCTTCTCCCCCCGCAGGCGATGGTCCCCGTCGCCTCTGTTCAGGCAGTGTTCTCTGGTGTGAGCGAGTCACCACGTGCCTCCCCCTCTGTGCCTGCGGGGCATGGGGGATGTTTCCAGTTGGAGGCCTTCCTGACTCGTCCGGGGCACGTGTGCTCGGAGCACACGTCTGCGGTTCCAGGACGGCGTAAACCTGGCGGTCGGTTGCAGGGTTGTGCACTGTGTTTCTGCAGGTGCTGGTAGACGTGTGTGAAATCATCTTCCGCCATGCGGACGAGGGCTCCAGGCCTGCACCGCATGGGCAGACTTGGGCTTTCTGTCTTGCGCTCTTCAGCCTTTCTGATGTGGGGCTGCTGGCCCTTCTCTGTGGTGTGATTCGTGTGGTAGCCAGTGATGCTGGGTCCTCCCCAGGTGATGGGCCGCTCAGGGTCCCAGGAAGGGTCTGGGCACGGCTTCCCCTGTTGTCCTGTATGGGTTGTCTTTCTCTTCCTGACTGATTTGTAGGAGTTTTGTAAGGTCCTAGATCGCAATCCTTTGTCAGATCTATGGGTTACAGTTGTCTTTTTCTCTTTTGTGGGGTGTTTTCAACTTTTTAAAACGTGTCTTTTCAAAAACCAAAGTCGTGATTGTAGTATGGGCCACTTAATCTCTGTTACATTTAATGCTCTCTGTGTCCTGTTCAGAAAATCTATCTGAAGGTCAGGGAGAAGTCCCCTTACGTTTTCCTCTGGAAGTTTTATTTCTGCCTCTCCCGTTTGGATCTGGGGTCTCTCTGGGGTTGATTTCCCTGTGTTAGGTGAGTGTGGACACAGGCGGGTTTCTGTAGATGGGCACTCAGCTGGCCAAGCACCATCTATTTGCAAAGACCCATCCCTCTCCCCTATTCCGTGGTCTGCTTTGTTTTTACTAAGCTATGATTCCTATGACTCATCCCCTGGAAGTTCACAGTTCCGTCATTTTTTAATGCATTCACAGATAGGGCAACCGTCACCACAGTCAACTGTAGACAATTTCATAAGTTAAAAATAACGCAAAAACTCCCATGTTCTTTGTTACCACCAGCTCCCCATCTCTCCCCTCAGCAACCGTGAATCTATTTTTGTGCCTTTACAGATTTCCGTGTTCGTCTAAAGGAAATCATAACTATGTGGTCTTCTTGGTCTAACTTCTTTCATTGTTGAGGTCACCTGCGCTGTACCATGTGTCCGAACATCGTTCCTGTTTATGGTTGGATTTTATTCCATGCTGCGGGTGTGGCCCAGCATGTCTACCTTGTCCTCTGTCGACGGGCATCTGGGTGGTTTCCGTCCTTTGGCTGGTGTAACTGATGCTGCCATGAAGTGTTTCTGTGGACGGATGTTTTCATCTCTCTGGAGTGGACGCGTTGCCCTGGAGTTGATGGGTCCGTGCAGATTCTGCTGCCCCGTCTCAGGGACCGCGGGGCTCTTCCGGCACGGCCGACCCGGCCTGTGTTCCCAGCAGCCGTTGGGGAGAGTCCTCATTTCTCCACATCCTTGCCAGTTCTTGTTATTTTCCTTTTTAAAGATTAATTATCGCCCCCCTCCTGGGCATACAGCAGCATCTCACTGTGGTTTTCTTTTGCATTTCTCGGATGACTCCTGATGTTGGACGTCTTGTGTGTGCGGATCGGACGTTGGTAAACCTTCTTTGGAGAAATGCCGATTCAGATATTTCACCCATTTTTTAAAATAATTGATTATAATTGTTCTTTGTATACTCTGGATCCAACTCTTACCAGAGAGGCGATTTTCCAGTATTTGGTTCCGTTCCGTGTTGACGAGGCTGTGAAACACAAAGCTTTCCATTTTGATGACGTCTGCTTTATCTCCTTCTGGGGTTGGCGTCCCGTCGAACAGTCGTTCCCCTCGTTCCAGGCCCCAGGGTCGTCGTCTCACAGCTTTCTGGTGTCAACTCTCACCTTCACGTCTCGGTCCGTCTTGCGTTGGGTCTTGTACCTGGAGGGGGGCGGGGTCCAGCTTCCTTCTTCTGCGAGCAGCCCCCGCTGCCCAGCGCTCTCCGTGGAGGAGACTGCTCTTCCTCCGTGGGACGGGCAGCCCTTCCAGAAGTCAGCTGGCTGTCGACAAATGTGTGTGTCTGGATCCTCTGTCTTCACGCTTGACCTCACGTGTGTGCTCGTCCCCAGGGGCCAGTATCTGGACTACGAGAAGGAGGAGGTGGAGCCTCAGCCGCGGCAGTGGAAGAAATACGACTTTCACTATGACAACGTGCTCTGGGCTCTGCTGACGCTGTTCACGGTGTCCACGGGAGAAGGGTGGCCCACGTGAGTGCTCACTGCTCCACGTGGCAGAGCAGGGAGCAGGGGGGCAGCTCGGGCAGGGAGTCCCCACCCTGCGTCCGGGCATGTTTTAGTCACCCGGCAAATGCCCTGTTGGCCCTCTCGGGGCAGACACGGCTCTGCTCTCCAGGAGTGGGAGGAGCAGGAGATCCAGACAAGGTGCACAGCACAGCGATCGCCTGAAAATCGTTTTTGAGTGGCTGGAGGCCAGAGGGAGGATGGGGCTCGATATCTCCCTGTCCTGCCCTTCTGGCCCCAGTTAAGGGTGGGCAGAGGGATGTATGTGTTCCGTGCCACACGGGATGACAGGGGACTCCCTTTGGGGCTGGGAGGACCGCCACTCAGAAGGTGGGATCAGTGCCGTGTCTGGAGCCCAGGGCTTTCTAAAGGCAGGTGAAGCTGGGCATGAGCAGGTGTGAGCCAGGAGTCAGCAGGGCAGGGCAGAATCCCCAGGCCTCCTCATGTCCTGGGGTTAGGACCTCTGGGCCCCGGAGACCGCCCCTTGATGGCTGTCCACCAGCCCTGAGTACAAGCCCGTCGGGAAGGTCATCTGCCTCAGGAGACCGCAGTCTTGGGGAGAGGGCTGGGGCCCACAGTCTTGAGTACCCCCTTCCTTTTGCCGTCCCTGGGTTCAGGTATGCAGGCCTCACCTGTCATACAGGTCTTGACTTTCCGTGGCTCTGTCCTCGGGTCCCCCTGACACTTGGTGTTTGCTCTTGGTGCAGGGTCCTGAAACACTCCGTGGACGCCACCTATGAGGAGCAGGCGTGGAGCTGTCCATCTCCTATGTGGTCTACTTCGTGGTCTTCCCCTTCTTCTTCGTCAACATCTTCGTGGCCTTGATCATCATCACCTTCCAGGAGCAGGGGGACAAGGTGATGTCTGAATGCAGCCTGGAGAAGAACGAGGTGGGTGGCGCCCTCTTCTGCCTCACGTGCACGTGGGCCACGGATGCTCTGCTGGGCCCCCCCCGATGGGCCACGGAGGCAGAAGCACTGGGCTTCCCTTCCACGTGGGGCTCACTCATTGCTGCAGAGCTGGCGGCCAGCACGGGGGGCGGGCAGAGGAGGAGGCTGGCCCAGGCTGCCTGCGAGGGTGGAGGACATGGGTGGGATGCTCTGGTGTGGGGGTTCCCCTGCCCCCTCCGGGTGCTCACTGCCCCTTCCCCGTGCAGAGGGCTTGCATCGACTTCACCATCAGCGCCAAGCCTCTGACGCGGTACATGCCCAGGGACAAGCAGTCATTCCAGTACAAGACATGGACATCCGTGGTCTCGCCTCCCTTTGAGTACTTCATCATGGCCATGATCGCTCTCAACACGGTGGTGCTCATGATGAAGGTGTGTGGCCTGGCCCGGGGGCAGTGTGGGACCGCTGGGCTGCGAGAGCGCCGCCGTCGCGGCTGGTCATATCCTGGGCAGCATCGGATGCCTCCTGTAGCCCCGGGCCAGGGTTCTCTGTGGGCTGAGACAGTGTGTCCTGGAGAACACGGGGAGAGCAGGGACGGCTGTCCCTACCTTGGGCAGGTGCGCAGCTCTCGGTGCTCTGGCAGGAGGTCAAGGTGGGGTGTCGTGGGGCTGCCGAGCCTGCGGCCGATGGCGCTCATTCCCACGCAGTTCTACGACGCGCCGTACGAGTACGAGCTGATGCTGAAGTGCCTGAACATTGTGTTCACGTCCATGTTCTCCATGGAATGCGTGCTGAAGATCATCGCTTTGGGGGTGCTGGTGGGTGCCTTGGCTCCCTCTTCGCGTTTTGGCGGTCTGCACTCTGGCTCCCTCTCTGTAAGGGACCCTTCAGGGACTCAGAGCGTGGAGCTGGGAATTCCCCGAGCCCCCAGAGCAAATGCGACATTGCCAGGGCCCGGAGGAAGGGGCTGCTTCTGTGCTCTCAGCTGCCTGAGCTCCGCCCCAGCCCAGCTCCCGGAGACAGGCGGGGCCATGTTCCTCCTCTCTGGAAGGACAGCTCTGGGTTCTGCACCTGCGTAGACCCACAGGTGTTTGCTTACCAGCCGGGGCGGCCCACCTGTCCCTCTGCCCCTTTCTCGATGAGGACACTTCCTGCGACACCGCTCCTGGCTTCTGCCTTGCTGGCCTCCGGCACTAACTGCTCTTTTCCTCTCTAGAACGATTTCAGAGACACCTGGAACGTCTTTGACTTTGTCACCGTGTTGGGAAGTATAACTGGTATTTTAGTAACAGAGATTGCGGTGAGTAGCATCTCCTGTCCTTGCTCCAGGGCCCCAGGCTGGTTTCCTTCTGGGCGGGGCTCCCTCGGTGTACCTCCGGGTCCTGAGTGCTAGGCCCCCTCTCTCCTGCCCAAGGAGCCCCCGGAAAGAAGAAGGCTTCTCTCCAGAGGGCAGTTGAGGATTTGGTATTATCTTGGGAAATGCATTTTCTTGGATTAGAAAGTGGTTTCCAAAAGGTCTTCTGGTCTGGTGGCCTGAGAGTCACGTAGGGGCTCCATCAGTAGTGACTGACCAGGAAGACAAGAATCTTAAATCTGCATGTGTCTAAGAAATCGAACAACTTGGCACCAAATTATAGGAAGTGAATTTAGACTATTTTAGAATATCAGGTTTGTTTTACGTGTGTGTGTGTGTGTGTAAATAAAATGAGGTCCTCGTCCACATCATACACGGATTATGGGCAAAAACTGACCACATGCTACAACATAAACTTGTCTCAACCCATGTCACAGAATCTGAATTCAGGTGATAGGCTTTGAGTACAGTGCATGAAGTTAGAATTAAATGGCAAAACGTCTCCTCTCTGTCTTAGACTGGGGTCTCCGGCAGCCGGCGTGGGAGTGGGGTCTCCGACAAGTCGTTCCAGGAAGCGTTCCCGGGCAAAACCGCGCGAGTGGGGTTTGGGGAAATGGGTGGTAAGTGGAGGAGCATCAGGAGTGTTGGGTCTGGAGCCCAGTGTCGGGTGAGTTTGGTTCGTCCCCCAGGGGGCCCAGAGACAAGGGGGCCATGGCTCAGAGCTCTTGCCTCTGCGCTGGTCGGTCCACAGCTACGGGCTGCACCTGGGGTCCGGTTGTCAGATGCCTCCAGCCCTCCTGAGGGCACCCCGTGCGGCGGCTCTGCAGCCCTGGGGAAGAAGGAGCGCCAGGCTCCACGGCGACAGGGCTGGACAGCAATGCCCGGCCGACTGCTGTGACCCCGGCCCCGCTCAGCTCTGCCACTTCTCACACCGGGCTCACCTCCCTTGTTCTTCAGGGTGGTGCTGGCCTCCGTGTCTGGGACAGGTGTCGGGAACCACCTGGAGCTAGTCGCGTCCAGGTGAGGCTCACGCACATGTTCTTCCTGTCCCCCCTTGGGGTGGCCTGACTGGTGGCCAGCCTGCTGTGGCGCTGGTTCCTGGGCCGGATCAGAGAGCCTCCAGTGAGACCCTGTGTGGCCCAAGCCCCAGCTCGTCACAGTTGTGTGGTTCTGGCTGACATAGTACCCCAGTCGTGATTACGACTGTCACAGAGCATCTGGAAAGGCCCTGGCGAATCCCCTGGTTTCCAGATAGACGTCTTCCTGCCCTGTGTGTTGGTAGCTCGGCCCTTCTCAGTGACCGGCATCAAACACCCTGGCCAGCCCGGAAGCTCCGCTCGGCCTGCTGGTCTTATGGCACGAGAGGCAGCAAGTGACGGGGGGCCACCATGACAGCATTCCACAGTGGAACACTTCGCTACCCCTTGAGCCAGGACCTCTAGATTGGCCAACGAAACTTACGGAGATGATGGGAACTCAGTCTGACGTGGGCGGCCGCAGGGCAGTGAGGGGCCACCCCTGCTCCCCGCTCTTGCTTTCCGGGCCTGTACAACACTGGGACGCCAGCACCATCTCTTGTCTGTCCACTCACCTTGAAGGACGTATCCCAGCCCGGGAGGCAGGTCACCAAGCCGGCACTTAATCTGGGCCTTTAGGAGCCTCTTCCAGGAGGTTCCCACCTCCTGAGGGATGCGGACTGGGGTACGCCCGTGGACCCTGTGTCGCCGGCTCCTGTGTACCTGCCTGTGCGTGCTCTGAGCGGATGTTACGTGGAACCCAGTTGGGTAAATTCGATGCTGGTGCAGGCCAAGGTGCTCCCTCAGCAAAGACAGACCCACACCCAGAGTGGGAGGGATCGCAGTTGAGACAATCCACCGCCACTTCCAGCTGAAATGGTTCCCCCGTAACCAGTTGTCACCAAGTGGCTGGTTGGCAGCCTAAAGCACGGTGTGCCGTAGAGGCCTCCTTGACTTGCGCGCACAGCAGGCTGCGTGTTAGGTAGGGCCGTGGCTGGATCGGCTTTGCTGAGAGGAAGCCTCCTGAGCTCAGGCACAGCTTTCCCCTCAGCAGGTCACTGCACTCGCAGATCTGCTGTGTGAACATGGGGCTGGTGAGGGTAGAGGCTGGCCGTCATCTCTCGGGTCAACCAGCTCAAGGCCTGGTTTTTGGTGCCCTGTGGCTGTGGGTGCTCTGGGTGGGCACTGATGTGTAACGCACGGTCGGCTGGGCCCATCTGGATGCTTTTCCTCAATTTCCGTTCCCTCCGGAGCCGTGGCTAAGCTTTAGCTCCTGCCCGCGGTCTTGTCGTCAGTACCACAGGCAGCTTCTTTGTCCTTCCGGGCCGTGGCTGATCAGGTTCCCCGCCGGGTCCTTCGGGTCGCCTCTGGGTGGGGTTCTAGGGAGGCTGCCCCCGTGTATTGAGCCAGCCGCTTCAGAGATCGGGTTTGAGCTTCTTCTCCCGGCTTTAGGATCATCTCAGGATATGTTGGGGTGGGGGTGAGCTAAGGAAACAGGTGCAGCAAAGGTGAGAGGCCTGGGGCACTGGGCCACCTGTCACGTGACTGTGTCCTCTGAATGTGCTTGGGTTTGGCCCTGGATGCAGCGGTTCCACCATGACACCGATTGTTGGCAGGCCTGCCGCACACACTCCTAAGGACAAGCAGCGGAGCCGTGGACACGGCTGTCTCATGGTCAGACACGGTCTCCACCAGGGCCCAGTAGCCAGGAGTGGCCCCTCCCATGGGTGATGTCTTCAGCCAATGGCATGGCCTTGCTCCAGAACTGTAGGTGTTTGCATTGACCTTTCTCTGCGGACTTTCCAGGGACTCCACACGGCGTGTCTGCCCGCCGCGGACGCCCAGCACCGTGGAATCTTGCATCTCTCGGCCCAAGTTATCGGGCTTCTGGTACTGCAGCATGGGTCTTCATCTCCCTGCTCTGAGTCCTCTCAAACCTGGCAGCTTCGTGTCACGTGATAAATGGCTCAAACAGTATTTCCTCAGTGATGCATGGCATCGTCAAACTCAAGGAAGCCTGCCAGGAGCGGGGAGTGTGAGGTGTGAAAACCAATTTGTCTTGCCTCATATCAGTGATTGTAGTAGTTGTATGCATTAGCTTTCTGCCTAAAATATCATGAAAGATCATCCTAACCCTAAACAAGGTCCTTTTTTTTGATATTTCAACTTTATTTTATTTTTCCAGTGTTCCAAGTTTCATTGTTTATGCACCACACCCAGTGCTCTTTGCAATACGTGCCCTCCTTAATACCCACCACCAGGCTCATCTAACCTCCCACCCCCGTCCCCTCCCAAATCCTCAGTTTGTTTCTCAGAGTCCACATCTCTCATGGTCTGTCTCCCCCTCTGATCTCTCCCCACTCACTTCTCCCCAGCTCCCATTGTCCTCTGTGTTACTCATCTCCACAAGTAAGTGAAACCATGTGGTAATTGACTCTCTCTGCTTGACTTATTTCATTCAGCAGAATCTCTTCCAGTCCCGTCCATGTTGCTACAAAAGTTGGGTATTCATCCTTTCTGATGGAGGCATAATACTCCATTGTGTATATGGACCACATCTTCCTTATCCATTCGTCCGTTGAAGGACATCTTGGTTCTTTCCACAGTTTGGCGACTGTGGCCATTGCTGCTATAAACATTGGGGTACAGATGGCCCTTCTTTTCACTACATCTGTATCTTTGGGGTAAATACCCAGCAATTCAATTGCAGGATCATAGGGAAGCTCTATTCTTAATTTCTTCAGGAATCTCCACACTGTTCTCCAAAGTGGCTGCACCAACTTGCATTCCCACCAACAGTGTAAGAGGTTTCCCCTTTCTCCACAACCTCTCCACAACCTCTTTGTCAATTTTTGCCATTCTCACTGGTGTCAGGTGGTATCTCAACATGGTTTTGATTTGAATTTCCCTGATGGCTAGTGATGATGAACATTTTATTTCATGTGTCTGTTAGCCATTTGTATGTCTTCTTTGGAGAAGTGTCTGTTCATGTCTTCTGCCCATTTTTTTAACGTGATTATCTGTTTTTTGAGCATTTGAGGAGTTCTGTATAGCTCTTGGATATCAGCCCTTTGTCTATATTGTCATTTGAGAATATCTTGTCCCATTCCGTGGGTTGCCTCTTTGTTTTGTTGACTGTTTCCTTTCTGTGCAGAAGCTTTTGATCTTGATGAAGTCCCAAAAGTTCATTTTCGCTTTTGTTTCCTGTGCCTTTAGAGGCATATCTTGAAAGAAGTTGCTGTGGCCAATGTCGAAGAGGTTACTGCCTATGTTCTCCTCTAGGATTCTGATAGATTCCTGTCTCACGTTGAGGTCTTTTATCCATTCCGAGTTTATCTTTTTGTATGGTGTAAGAGAATGGTCGAGTTTCATTCTTCTATACACAGCTGTCCAGTTTTCCCAGCACCATTTATTGAAGAGATTGTCTTTTTTCCACTGGACGTTTTTTCCTGCTTTGTCGAAGATTATTTGACCATGGGGTTCTGGGTCCGTATCTGGACTCTCTACTCTGTTCCACTGGTTTATGTGTCTGTTTTTGTGCCAGTACCACGCTGTCTTGGTGATTACAGCTTTGGAGTAAAGCTTGAAATCAGGTAATGTGATGCCGCCAGTTTTGTTTTTGTTTTTCAACATTTCCTTAGCAACTTGGGATCTCTTCTGGTTCCATACAAATTTTAGAATTGTTTGTTCCAGCACTTTGTAAAATGCCGGTAGAATTTTGATCGGAATGGCATTGGAAGTATAGATGGCTCTAGGCAGTATAGACATTTTTTTTAAAGACTTTATTTATTTATTTGACAGATCAAAAGTAGGCAGAGAGGCAGGCAGAGAGAGAGGAAGGGAAGCAGGCTCCCTGCTGAGCATAGAGCCCGATGTGGGGCTCGATCCTAGGACCCTGAGATCATGACCTGAGCCGAAGGCAGAGGCTTAACCCACTGAGCCACCCAGGTGCCCCAGCAGTATAGACATTTTAACAATGTTTATTCTTCTGATTCCTGAGCATGGAACGCTTTTCCATCTTTTTGTGTCTTCTTCAATTTCTTTCATGAGCCTAAACAAATTCTTGAAGTGAATAGAAAAAGAGTGAACACCCCTAACTACTGATATGAGACTAGTACAACCTGGACTCCAGAATTATTTAAAAAGCAGAATATAATAAAGGAAGATCATACTCCATGCTCATTCATTAACACTGAGTAGAATGCGTTAGAGAGTCTAATGTAGATTCACAGATCAAAGGATACTGTTAATGTGGTCCTGTCATTGGTGCAGAGAAGATGTTCAATAAAACTCAAATTGTATTCATGATGGAAATTATTAGCAATGTAGGAATTATTGACTTGAGGAAGAGAATTTACCAAAAATCCTGCACTAACATCATACGATGGTGGAATTTGGAAAGAATTCCCTTCAAAATTAGGAAAAGACCGTACCCTAAGCTCTCCTTCTTTTCAACATTGAACTTCAGGGCCTGGTTGCTTCAGGAAAGTGAATGTCAGCCCCATGAGGATAGAGGTGTTTGTCCGGATCACTGCCACGTTCCAGGGATTGGGTGTTTGGTAGGCACTTGTTGAGTGAACGAGACAAGAAAAATAAGTAAAACACCCAAGTATTAAAACAGAAATAGGCAAAGTTGCTATTACTCCTAGATAACATTATTATCTGTAGATGAGATCTGGAATCCTCTCGAGCCAAGAAGAGCGTTCAGCACGGCTGCTGCGTGGAGCGCCCGAGCGAGTGGTTGTCTGCAGATCATGGCCGCACCAGCCGTCCCACCCATAGCCTGACGACATCTGAACACAAGATCCTTATGTGGAAAAGTCCTAACCCTCAGTGACAGATAGGAAAGGAGACTTAAGTAGATGGTGTTAGCACGTCAGTACTAAATAGTGTCAACTTCAGAGATGGTTCTGCCCAAATTGATCTGTAGATTCAATGTAATTTCAATAAGTGAATTTGTTTTTGTTTTGGAAATTGGCAAGTTGCTTCTAAAATTCATCAGAAAGGGCAAAGGCCCCCTAAATACTCAAGATCCTTAAGAAGCAGAGGGTGCTGCTGGGGCAGTGGGCGTGGAAAGGTGCTGTTCTTGTTGGTGATAAGACTTCGTACAAAGCTAGAGTGTTAAGACTGTGGTGCCGGCTTGGGGGAGAGTAAATGAGCCAATGGAAGGAATCAAGCGCTTAGAGTCGGAATCACTCGTGTATGGAAACTTGATATATGACTGTGCTGCTTAGTGGTGAGATAATTCAACAATCGATGCGGGTATAATGATGATCAACATAATGAAAGATGGAAATCGGATCTTCATCCATTCACAAAAAAGCTATTTCAAATGGATGAAAATACTTAAATATAAGAGGAAAAACTTTAAAACTCTTAGAAGAGAATACAGGAGATTCTCTTTAAGACCTCAGGATAGGGACCGATTGCTTAAGCAAACTATAGGAAGCACCATCCATAATTGAAAAGAAAATTCTACAAGATGAAGAGTTTCTGTTCATCAAAAGAAGAAAGGGCAACCCATGAAGAGGAAGGGGGTATTTGCATCACATTCCTGCACTTATCTGTTATGAATCCCTTATAAATTATAAATGGATGAACCCATTATCCATTACCAATATTTATGCACTGCCTGTCACATGGTGAGCAGTATTCTAAGTGCAGGGACAAACGATGAACATCTCTGAGTTTCATTCCAGTAAGAGAGACGCAGTGTCACACAATGAGAGGCACTGGGAGAAGGCTAAGCCGTGAAGGGTTATGAGGCACGGGACCGGGGGCGGGGCTTTGGTGGCTGTGTGCCCAGAGGAGATGCCACTGACTTGGTGACCTGCCAGGGAAGATGTCTGGGTCTGTGAGGACGTGGAGCCGGGCGCCTGGGGCAGCGGCCCCGAGCCTCACCCACCTGCACCTGCTGCGTGACGAGGGGCGGGGGAATGGGGAGAAGGGAAGGATTTGCAGTCGCAGTCAGTTTGGGATTTTATTTAGAGTGAGGTAGGAAGAGGAGGGACATGATCTGCGTTTTCAGACCAGACGTCTAGCGGAGAGTGTAGTACAGGGCACAGGCAGAAGCAGCTAGGTGGGTTAGGGCTTAGCTGGTCATCCCAGAAGCAGACCCCAAGACAGTTCAGTGCAAGTCATTCATTTGGGAGGTGACCTCAGGAATACCAGGGAGCAAGGAAGTGGGCCAGGGGAGGGAGGTGGCCGGAGCGCCGTGTACTCCGAGGGCAGTTACCACCGTGGGTCCTCACGGGGAGCCCTGAACCTCCATTATCCCTGCAAGCGGCAAGGCGACCGGTCTTTTTCAGCAAGTGCTGTCAGCCACTAGCCGAAGGCTGCTGGTGCGGGGAGGCCACGGAATGTTAATTCTCAGACACCTGTGTCCTGGTCTGGGAGAATATGAGCGCCACGCAGGGGGCCCGGTGGAGGGGCTGGGGGCTTGGGCTCAGGTGAGAGGCCGTCGCTCTGGATGTGTTTTCCAGTAGAGCTGCGGCGTAGCAGCGCTCGGTGACGGCTGAGGCAAGAACGGCGTCCGATCTGAGCGCGGGGACGTGGCTTGGCTGTCATTGGAGCGGGAAAGACTGGGGGGACCAGGTTGGTCGTGCACCGTTTGTACATGTGGTCTGGGGGCAGCGTGCGTGCGTTAGGGTGGGTCGCCTGCTGGCCTTCCAAAGGACTTTTCCAACAGGCCGTTGGACAGATGTGCCGGGAGTTTGGAGGAGACATTCATGCCAGTCCTACGCTGGGGAACCATGAGCCTGTAGGGGCAGATCAGAGCCGTGAGACTGGATGAGGTCAATGACAGAGAGCAAGAATGAGCTCCTCGGGCCTCGGTTGTACCGACATCGATTGGCAAAGGCGTGGTCGGAGGGCCGAGAGGTTTTCTGAACCATTAGTGAAGGTTAGTGTCCAGAATGTGCAAGGCCTTTCAGTGAATCGTTAAGAAAAACAGAAGCAACCAAATGGAAAAAGGAGCTGAAGGTGTAACTGGGCATTTTGCTAAAAGACTAAGAAACAGAAATGACCAATGAACCTATTTGTAGTTAAGGAAACGTAAAGTGAAATGACATTGAGACGCCCTTTCACACCCTCCGGTTTGTCAGACAGGAATTCCAGCCATGCCGGCGCTTAGCAAGTGTGTCAGCCAGACCCTCCACGCTCCTGCTGGGGAAAGTGTGGCAACCCCCAGAAAGCCAGGTGTAGGCACGCCTGCTGCTCGGGGATTCCCTCTTAGGTCTCGTGCCAGGGGGTGTCTGGGCAGGTGACCCGGAGACCCTCTCATACAGAGGTTCGTGGCTACACAGTTCATGGCAGCCCCGAATGCCCCGGTCGTGACCCCCCGTGAACAGAGTGCTGCGCCCCACGCACGGGAGGGTGGTGTCTGCATCAGGAGGGAAGCCCCTGAGAAGCAGTTTGCTCACCGTCAGCAAGTCTGCCCAAGTCTGAGAAGGCTGCGTGCAGTAGTGTCCCGTCACAGGTTAAGAGAAGCCAAGTATAGCGTGTTTTCAGAGTTTGAGGTAAGGCAGTAAAGAAAAGGAATTGTTAACAAGAGTTACAGGTAACTACTATGTCTAGCAAGGACAAAGGGAGACAAGAAGGGCTTCGGAAGTCTTGGTGACATTCTGATTTCTTTAAGCGGGGTGACGGATAGATCACATTTCATTCCTTTTCTTTAAAACGTGCATCTATACGTGTATTTATACATGTTCTTTTGTGTATGTGGTATGTTTCATGGTTTTAAAAACGCAACAATCCAAATACTGTGGGGAAAAGTTCTGAGCTGCCACTTTCATGCAGAAACCACGGATGTTTGTCACCCAGCCATTGGCATTGTGGCATTGCCCAGGCGCTTCTCATCCAGGAAGTTTGTACCAGTGTGGTGGCTGGGAGGAGCAAACTGGCGGCTGATCCCTCCGGGCCTCGTCCTGGGACACAGCAGAGTCTTTGTTCCCCGGGTAGAGGGACCCAGACACCAAGCTCCGATCTGCAAGGACACAGCTCTGGGTTCCTTCGTGGGCGTGTGTCCTCTCAGAGCGGGCAGAATGACGAGCGGGTATCAAGGGTGAGCGTTGCCAGGCATGCAGAGCGCACGATGCCGAAATGTCTTCTGGGGAGACCTCTGGCTCCAGAGAGGCCCGCACACAAGGCAGAGACCTTCTCTAAGCAGGAGGCCCAGTGTCTGTCCCTCAGCTCTTGGACACGCGAGGCCTGGGTGGCTTGTGGTTTGATGAGATCTCCCTTCAAATAAGCCCTCCGTGGTGGCGGCCGTCAGCCCCCGATGCCCAGCAGGGCCGGCGGGAGGACGGAGGTGCCGCTCGGCTCGGAAGCTCCGCTGGCTCTGGCCACTGGCGCTCCCGTCCTTCACCCTGTTCTGCCCAGAGCGGAAAAGATGAAAGGGAGCCGGCGCGTGGATTAGTGGCGTCTTTATTTTTGTTCATGTGTAGTCACTCCGTGTGTTACTTCGTGAACGTACTTTTTTTCCTGAGGCAAAAATATGAGTGTCAGTTCCCACCTCCCACTTAATCCAAACAGAGCAATAGCCTTCACCAGGGTCGTGTCCAGACAGCATCCCCAGGGAAGCATAAAACTGACATTGATTTCTTCGCCTGGAAATAAAAAAACACGTGTCTGTGAGTCGTCTTTGGGTCTGCGTTACAAACAGGAATGCAAACGAGCGCCACCCTGTCTGCATAGCCTCCAGATTTCCGAAATATTTGAGCTGGTGCATTTTCAGCAAAATGTGCGAAGTTCACTAAAATCCTAAAATCTTCCAGTGAGGTATTCGAAGTTCGAGTTTTTGCTTCTGTTGGTGACTCATTTTCTCTTTTGTTTTCGGTTTTTGTTCTTGATTCACCGTAAACTGCCCGCTGACTCACGCCACCCAACCGACATACGATGCGAAAACCATGTCTCCGTCTGTATGTTGTGCACCTGCTGCTCAAACATCCCAATTTGTAAATAACACGCAAACACCCATCCATGAAAACGTCACGTATAGGAAACGGTTGGCTTCATGACTTTAAACAGTTCTTACAACTCCTTGCTTTGCTTGCTCTGCTCCTGTTCCTTCTCCTGTGAGGCCTCACCACTGCTTCCTGAGGCGTGTGGCCAGAGTCTGGCAGTCCCCATCCCCTCTGGTCTCTTCTCCTCAGCATCTGGGGTCCAGTGGGGGCTTCCGAGGGCCCTTCCGGGGACCGTTTGATTCAGGAACTGGCCTTGGTCTTCTGAGCCGAGTGGGTCAGTGCCCAGCCAGTTCTTCCTGTTGGGACTGGGTTCAGAATTGGAGGGATGTTGTAGGGCATGAGGTTTGACCTGCTCCTGTGGAGTCCATGGTTTCTCTGGTACCATCTCCCTTCTGCTCTGTCCCCATCGAACCCACATGCAAGGTGGTTCTCCCCAGTGGCCTCTGGCGATGCCTCCTATAGTGTTCTTCCTGGAATTGCCCTTCCAGGGGGAATCCGCTCTGGGCCTCGGGGCTGGAGGGGATCGGAGATTGTGTCTCCGTGATTCAGAAGGGGTCGTGTAAGGCCTGATGGAGCGGGAAGAGGGTCTGTCCCCAGAGACAGAGCACCTGGCTCCTGCGTCCAGCCTTCCCTGGAGCACGTGGCCGGCTCGTGCACGCCTGCTCCGTGGGCTCGTGCGGGCTGCGGTGGCGTGAACTGGGCCTTCCCCCAGGCCTTCAGGAGTATCTGACGGGAGAGCAAAGACACCAGGAGCCGACGAAACTGAGGCTGTGACTGGAAGTTCATATAAAGTAGCAGGTCTTGAGATCCTGTTACAGAAAGTGAACATTAACGATCAGGTATTTCACAAGTGGAGGAGATCTTGAGGTTTTGAGAAGATGCCATTTGATGCAGAAATATTCGAGTCTCTCGGGCCCCTCCATGGCCGTTCCCTATGCCCTTGGGAAGAGCCCCCCCGCCCCTGTGCCCTCCCTCTTCAGAGCACACAGTCACATGACACGCTGAGCACATTGGGGTCTGTTTCTCCTCATCGTCCCGCCAGGAAGAAGCCAAGCAGGAGAGCAGTCTGTCGCTCACTTGCTGCCAGTGTGGAGTGTGGCACCCAATAGATGTGCACGGGGCGCAGGGAATGCCTGTTGGGGCCTGGGGCCCCTCTTTGTGGGGGGGTGGGTCACGATGCCTGGCGTGCCTTTAAATCCCTCAAATCTCTGATTCCTCAGCATCTGGGCACAGCGTCCTAATGTCCTCATCTTGTGGGTGAGGAAGCCAGGGGCTCAGAGGAGCTGGGGACAAGGGTACCCTCAGGGTGAACCATGCGCCACATTGCGGATCGCGATAATGCCTCTTTGGGGTGCCTAGACCTTCCCAGTGCCGAGGCAGGTGGCAGTCAGGAAGGGCCTGGCTTTGAAAGAAGGTGCTTGGGGCTCTCTGGTGTGACAGGAACCATGGACTCTGGGAGGATGGGGCAGGCCCTTCCTTTCCACCACCGAGGGGCTGGCTGAGGCCAGAGGTGACGACGGGTGGCCGTGGGGAGGCTGCCGTGTGCTTGCTGCCCGCCCCCCGTTCTCCCGCATGCTTGCTCGCATGCTGGTGCCGGGCAGCTCCCGCCCTGCTGCGGCCCCGGGGTACCCGTGCTTGGAGTATCTGTGGCTGCTGTCACCATCCGTCCTCATGGCTCTCTCAAGCTGTGTGTCTGCGCCCCCCCACCCCCTCCCGAGTGCCCCCTGGAGCCCTGAGAAAAGACGTCTGGGGGGAGGGGTGAGAGCTTGAGTCTCAGAAAAAGTAGGTGGGGACGTGTGAGCTCCGCGTCGGTGCACTGACGGTGCACACGACCAGTGCCCTCCCCTGCCTTGTCCTCCGTCCCTTCTTTCTCACCCAGAGCCTCTGTTTCCCCCAGAATCTCTCGGTGCCCGTGGCCTGAGCAAAGTCCTTTGGGCTGGGCAGACGCTGACTGTGTTGTGACAGTCTTGGGCCCTCCAGACGCAAGTGGGCGGGTCCGGTCCATGTGGGGACCTCGGAGGAGGCACTTGGCGGCTCGTTCGCCTTCCTCGGCTTTACTGCCTCATGCGGAGGATCTCCCAGCGCTGTAATGAGGTCACCCTTCCACGGCTGTGCCGGTGCTCCGGAGCCGACTGGCTCCCCTGCAAGCCTGGGGCCCGCAGGGCGGGTTGGGTGTGTCCCGCACTGAGAGTTCCTTTCCCAGCAGCTGAGGGAGCGGTAGGCAAGCCCGTTCGCCCTCCAGGGTCCCACCCCACGGCCCACTTCTGCCTTTTGCTGATCCAGACCCTAGTCCGCACCTCCTTGTGAGCACCAGCCTCCTCCCTCCTGGCTCCCACCTCTGCCGCCAGCAGACACAGACTCCAGTCCCCAGCACCCCCCACCCGGTGGGAAGCAAAGGGGCAGACAAAGCTGGGTGGGGGCCTCCGTCCTCAGAAGTAGGAGTGAGACCTGCCTGTCCACTGAACGCTTCGTCCCAGCCAGGACCAGCTGGGCAGCCCTGGAGGGGGCAGCCAGCTCTCCCCGCCTCCCCCGGCCCCTGCACGTGCTCTCCCGCTGCCGCTCTCATTGAACATGTCGTGTTCTCTTCTGTCTCCGTCGGACCACTGAATCCGGCGATATGCTGTGTCTAAGCCTGAGCTGCTTGTGTGTGTTAGACACCCAGGGGTCAGGGAGCGGCTGTCGTGCAGGCACCTGGTCTCTAAGCAGACAGAGGCCGGGAAGGTGCCCAGGGCCACAAGCCCCCCTACGTCATCCGCCCAGAGCCGTGCTTCCTGAAAGGGATGGGCTGATAATTCAAGGTGCCCCCGGGCCGGGGTGGAAGGCTCACTGCCCCTCGGATGAGGGAGCCATGCTTGACATCCCGGGATCTCTGCCGCTGGGAGCATTCGTGGATTTCCTGAGTGGCTTCCGTGGTGTGGGCAGTGGTATCGCCCACACTTACCCTTCCCACGGTGACTTGTCGGCAGGCACCATGAGCAGCTCTGGGGGAAAGGTCTGCCCCTCTGCCGGGTCCCAGGCAGGCAGGGGCTTTGCTAGCCATGCGGAGAAGGGAAGGGCCCCTCAGAGGCTCTCCGTGGAGAAGCAGCCCTGCCCGGCGCTTGGACGGCTTGGCTGTGTCTCGCAAGGGGCGGTCCACGTTGGAGGCCCATCCACAGGTGGTCTCCTGGCTCCTCTGGGCAGCAAGGAGCTGCTTCTGGGAGTTCGTCTCTCTCCGTCCCTGTCGGGTGCAGGGGAGCCTAGAGCAGAGGGTTCCGTTGATTTGCTGCATGAGAGGTGATTGGCAATGACAAGCTTCACTTTCGGAAGGTTTTCTGGTGGCCGATTGCTGCTTCTCTACTGTAGAGCAGTGACTTTCTGTTTGGTGTCTTTTTGGATCCACTTTCCTTCGGGGCAGGTCTGGGAGAGGCGGGTGGGAGGTCTGCCGTGGCGGGAGGCTGATCGCCGCCGGCTTGAGAACAGCCTGTCTCCCCCGCAGAACAATTTCATCAACCTCAGCTTCCTGCGCCTGTTTCGGGCCGCCCGGCTCATCAAGCTGCTGCGCCAAGGCTACACCATCCGCGTTCTGCTGTGGACCTTCGTGCAGTCCTTCAAGGTGAGGCCCGGCCCGGCGCCCTGACCCCCGGAGCGGCCCTCCTCCTGGAGGCCCCTTGGCCCCTGTTGCCCTGTTGTGGTTTACAGACCTCCGAAGTTGCCCAGACAGCGCCTCAGTCGTGCTCACTGACCCTGCGGCGGGACGCACAACTGCTCAGGGATGAAGGAAGCGAGGCCGCCTCTTGGTGGAGGGGCTTTGCGGTCAGTGGGGTGGCTCTGCGGCCGCTGAGGTCCGAGCGGCCCCAGAGATGCAGCCACCATCCCCTCCGCAGACGAGGTACGAGCCAGGCAGCGGGGCAGCCCCCTGGAGCTGGCGTGTCCTCCGTGTGTCTCCACAGGCCCTGCCCTACGTGTGTCTGCTCATCGCCATGCTGTTCTTCATCTACGCCATCATCGGCATGCAGGTGGGCGCGCTGACGGCACTGGGAGCGGCGGGTGCTGGTCCGGTCCCCGCGTGGCGACCGTGACAGAGTGACACTCGGGGAGCTTTGCTATGAGGCAGACATCGTTCTCAGGACCTTGTGAACTTAACTCTCAGAAAGGCTGTTCTATTGATGAGGACACTGAGGTTGGGCACCCCGAGTCTGGGCCTGTCTCCAGAGTCCTCTAGTGAGGTGTAGTCCCCCCGTCTGTCATACCGTGCTCTGCCGTGCTCCTGAGTAAAACCTCACGGGGCTGTCACGGTGTCGGTGGGCTCATTGGACTGGGTGCTGGGCCCCCGTGCCGGTGGAGCTTTGAGGCACGTGTGCCTGGTGCTGAGCGCCAGCCGGTCCTTCTCTCAGTCCAGAGAACTGGCCCGACCCTTTACAGGAGATTGTGTGTTCCAGCAGAAAAAGTCGGCAGGGTCGAATCGGATCACTGTACTGGCAGGTCCAGCTGGGAGGATTTAGATCGCCTTCATTTCCCCAAAACCCTTTGTCAGCTATTTGGAAAAACATTTAAGAGACACGAAGCCGGGTTCCAGATTTAAATCTTTGGCATCGGGCCACTTTTCAACAGTAGGGTGGGAGTTGGATCCCAGTGTTAAATTACAGTGGGAGAAGCCACTGTCTCAAAGGTTAGGCGCAAACTGATTTTTAAACTCTGTTTCAGGGAGTGAAAAGCTTCTCTTGCTTTAAAATTTGCTGATATCTGATGCTCTTTAAAATGTATTTCTGTGCTTTTTTTTGGTGGATGTATAAGACCATAAGGGTCACTGAGCTTTGTTTTTGGTGAAGATGTGATAGTTCCTAAGTTTTTCAGCCAGGTTACAGATTTTAAGCCAAGTACGGTTACTGACTTGTTTGCATTCCTAACCCCAAAAAGAAATCAAAGTGGATAAAAAGCCCATTCTGGTATTTGCACAGACACTTGAAAAGAAACTTTCAAGTTGATCTCCTAGCTATTATCACAATAATTCCCGCCTCCGTGTCACTGATGAAAGAGTGAACTTTCCAGGGCATCATCCGTCTTCCGAACGGAGCGGCCCACGCACGCTGAGCTCCGGCCGCGTTTTTACTGGGTGTGCGGACTCGTGTCTGCAGACACGTGGAGCTGGGGGAGCAGAGACGCATTTGGCTGGAAGCACGGGCCCCTCCAGCCCCGGCCGCAGTGGAGGTGGCTAAGGGCTGTGTCCTGGGCCTTGTGGGTTCTCATGGGCACATGCCCTCCTCTGCCTGGCCACAGCTCCGGGGGTCCCAACAGCACCAGCCTGCAGCCTTCTTTCTCCTTTCAGGTTTTTGGAAATATCACGCTGGATGATGACAGCAGCATCCACCGGCACAACAACTTCCGGACGTTTCTGCAGGCCCTGATGCTGCTGTTCAGGTGTGTTGGTCGGGGTCGGCACAGGCTTGGGGGCTCCTCCGTTCCGGAGGGACGGGGTGTGCCGACCCACTCGGGCAGGCCTCCCCTCAGTGGGCCTTCCCAGCTTCTTCTCTGCTCTCCTTGGCATCCTTCCTTAAGGGTTCCTGGGCCTCGGGGCAGACGGAACGCAAGCCCCCGAGGGAGGTCCACCTGAGAGCCCCAGCTGTGAGGCTGGCCTTGACCACCTCGGCTCAGGTCCCCGGTGGTGGCCAGAAGGGCTTAGTGAGGCTGCGGCCAAGGGTCTGGGAGGACAGAAGGTGTCCCGCAGGATCTTCTTCCGTGTGCTGGCTGTAAGCCTTCCTCTGCTCACCTTGTTGACTGCAGGGTCTGTGGGACGAGGGACGCTGGGCGGCGGGGCTGCTGCCGATGCCGTGTGCGCTACTGAGGGACCCAAGGGACTCAGCTGGCCAGACCTGCTGGTGCGAGTGTGCCTCCGGCTGCCCCCGGGGCTCACAGGACTGCAGTTCCCTAGGCTTTCCACCCCAAGTCCAGCGGCAGAGCGGCTTGGTCCTGGCTCAGGTGCCTCCAGGTGAAGACGTGCTCGGGAGGCCTGGGGGCGCCTGTTGTCCTGAGACGGGGCACGCTCTCCGCAGACTGGGGGCTGTCGACCCTCCCAGTGTGGGGGCTGAAGGGAGGGGTGAATGTGTCTCCCTGCCTCCAGGGTCTCCTTCAGTAAGGCAAGCCCACCACCGTGATCCTTGGAGGGAAGAAAGGAGCCCTTTGGAGGGACGTGGGGAGGAAGGGGCTGACACAAGGTGCCACCCGGGGCTCATTCTTGAGGTTCCCACGTGTGCGTTTCTTTATGCAAATGCTTGGAAGGCCTGAGCTCGGGGTGTCCCACACAGTTAGTCCCAGGCAGGGCCCGTGAGTTTCTTTCCATGGAGGGAGAGCAGGCCGGTCTGCCTTGCTAGGCTGCCCGGAGAGAGTTGGCCGACTCTCGTTCTTTCAGTCAGAGGCCGACACTTTCTCCAGATGACATCGTCTCTCCGGACTTTAGCTGTTATGTTCGTTTCGTCTCTTCATCTGTCAATGTCCTGCCTCAGGCTCCAGGAGTTGAGGCAGGCCTATGAAACCAGCCACAGCTGGAAGAGTTTGTTCTCAAAGATCTCTTTTCCTCCCTGATCTCTGAGTCACAGGGGATGCCCATGTCGGTCAGGCCTGGCACAGGACAGCTGCCCTGCAGGAAAAGCCCCCTACTCCTAGCCACTGGTGATGGCCAGTGGGCTCGCTTGTGCCCGGAGCTGGCCACACGGGCACACCAGGTGGGGGGCACCCAGGCCTCTGGTCTACCTGCAAGTCTGCTGGACCTCCGGCCCTCGTTCTGACTGCAGATCGGGGACAAAAGTCCATGAGGAAGGGTCCTCCATGGTGGCCGCTCAGGGTGGTGGGGCTGTTCTTGGTGTGTTCCGGAAGCAGCAGACGCTGGTGTGGCTGGAGTGGGCTGAGCAGAGACCACTGAGAGAGAATGGGCTGCAGGCCGCAAAGAGTTGCGGGCAATTGTGTGCATTTTGGATTTGCAGTGAGTTGGGGGGTGTTGAGAGAAGTGACTTGATGTTACCTGTGTTTGTTGGACCCACTTGGGTGTTGGGGGGTGGGAGCAGGAAAAGCCCCTTGGAAGCTGTTGCAGAGCCCAGGGAAGGTGATGGCGGCCTAACCCAGGGTGGTGAGAGGGTTAGAGTCTGGATGTTCTTTGGAGCAGATGAGCTGATGAACAGGGGTGGTGAGAAAGAGTGGAGGCAGGGATGACTACGACCTGTTTGGCCGGAGAAACTGGAGGGGTGGAGTCCCCCACTTGTTGAATCAAGGAAGGCTGGGATGGCACCTGCTGTCGGGCAGGCCAAGAAAGTCTGTGTTGGCTTCGAGGGGCCCAGCGGCCCATGGAGGGGCTCTCACCACGGTGCCGGCTTCTGGTGCACTGCCTTACGTTCAGTGAGTAGTTCTTTCTGAGTTCATGGTCAGTTTGCAAACCTAATGCCAGAGGGTTCTGAGCCCAGTGAGGGTGTGCACCGGCGCCCGCTCCTCTGGGAGCCCTTCTCCGGCTGGCCTGGCCCTTCCTTCGTGGGCCTCACGGCTCTGCCCTTCTTCTTAGGAGTGCCACGGGGGAGGCCTGGCATGAGATCATGCTGTCTTGTCTCAGCAATCAGGCCTGCGATGAGCACGCCAACGCCAGTGAGTGTGGGAGCGACTTTGCCTACTTTTACCTCGTCTCCTTCATCTTCCTTTGTTCCTTCCTGGTAAGTCCTGGTCACTGTGCCCATGTGTCCACCTGTCTCAGTCCATCCCAGGAACCCCGACGTCTCTCACAGATCCCTGAGGCTGATTCATGTCTCATTGCAAGCTGATTCTCTGTTGATGGTCCTGTGTCTCTGGAGACGATGACCTGTAAAAGGACCCACTCTGTGATGAGCTCCTGTGGGCCTTTCCTTCTCAGAAAGAGTTTTAAGTTTCCACAGGACCCCTGTCCTTTAGCCTGTAGCCTCTGCCACGGTGGTGAGTTACAGAGAAGCAGCGCTGCAGCCGGCGCGCCTGGGGCGGCGCGGAGCTCAGTGGATTGGGTCCTGGGGCGTGGATTTTGGTCCAGGCCAGTAGACATCCCTGGGAGACTTGGAGCAGGGCCATGACCCAGTCTGGGTGACGTTTCCAAACCTTGCTCTGGCTTCTGACCAGGAAAGGCTGAAGAGTGACCAGGGAGGTGGCTGGAGGTGACAGTGCCTAGAGAAGGGTGGGGACCAGCGTGACAGGAGATGAAACACGGGCATGAGAGCAAACGAGGGAGAAAGCGGCCCCTGCAGTCTGCTGGCGCGCTGCAGAGACGCCCTCGTCCACGGCCAGCGGCGGCGGCAGGTGGTGCGGCGGCTGTGGAAGTCAGCAGGGCAGCTCCTCGATGAGGGAACGACGGAGTGGCGGTCTGATCCAGCAGCTGCACTCCGGGCACATGCCAGAGCTGAGGGAGGGGCCTCACGCCGGTATTGGTGCGCGCACGTTTGCAGCGGCGTCATTCACAATGGCCTGGAGGCAGAAACAACCAACGTGCCACCAGCGAGTGACCGGTTGTGACATGGACACACAAGGGAGTACCATCCGACCTTAGGAAGAGAGGCCGTTCTGACCCATGCTGCAGTATGGATGGCCCGTGAAGTCATGACGCCAAGAGAAAGAAACCAGCGGCCAAAGGAGAAGTAACGGCACGGTTTCAGCTGTCTGAAGTCCCTAGAGCAGGGAAGCTCGTAGAGACGGAGAGTACGATGGCAGGCACCGGGGACTGGGGGAGGGGATGGGGATTAGTATTTCGTGGGGGCAGGGTTTCGTCGGGGAAGACGGAAGAGTTCTGGGGACAGGTAGTGGGGACGGTGCCCCTCAGCTGTGAACTTCAGAGTCATTAAATCTGTAAGCTCGTTGCTATGTATATTTTATCAAATTCAGAAAATGGTCTTAAAGAAGAATTAGCATAAATCCTGTTCAAACTTTTTTTATTTTTAGAGGGGGGCGGGCAGAGGGAGAGAGAGAGAATCCCAAGCAGACGCCATGCTGATTGCGGAGCCTGATGTGGGGCTTGATCTCATGACCCTGAGATCATGACCTGAGCTGAAACGAAGACTGGAACGCTGAACTGGCGAGCCCCGCAAGTGCCCCTTACTCAAACTCTTGCAAAAAGTAGAAGAAGAGAAATATCTCCTAACAAATCCTGTGATGCTGCCATTATCCTAATACCAAGGACAGGAATGATGCCCCCAGAAAGATAACTACAGACCAACGCCCGTGCTGAGTACACAGTAGGTGTCCTGAACGAGATACCAGCACACCGGCTCCAACGGCACGTTAAGGGTTAGACACGGTGATCGGGCGGGATTTATCCCAGGAGTGCAGGGATGCATCTTTGACATACAGAGACTAACCAGTGTGATGAGGGAAACACCTGACATGATGATCTCAATAGATGCAGAAAAGCACTTGACCCAATTCAATACCCTTTCATGACAAGAGCACGTAGCAGACTTGGAACAGAAGGGAACTTCTGTAACGGGATGAAGGGCACTTATGAAAACCTACACTTGACATTAAACTCAGTGACGAAGGATTACAAACTTTTCCTCCAAATATCAGGGACTAGACAAGGTCCCCACTTCTTCATCACTTCTACCCAGCATTGTGCTGGAAGTCCTAGTTAGAGCAGGTAGGCAAGGAAAAGAAATAAAAAGCACCCAAATTGGAGAGGAAAAGGTAAAGCTATCCCTCTTTGCCGATGACATGGTATATGTAGAACATCCTGAAGAACGCCCATGCCCACGCACGCACACACACCCACGCACGCACACACACGCACGCACACACACACGCACGCACAGTGCTAGAACCAATAAATGAGTTCATCAAAGTCTCAGAGTACAAAATCAACACATAAAAGTCAGTTATGTTTCTGTGTACCGGCAATAAACAGCCTGAAAAGGAAATTAAGGAAGTAATTCCACTTCCAGTAGCATCCAAAGGGATAACATACCTAGGAATAAGTACCTGTGAAGATGAAAACTTGCACAGTAAAAACTGCTAAATAAGTTAAGGAAGACCTAATTAAGTGGAAAGACATGCAGGCGCACGGATCCGAAGGCAACGTTGGTGAGGCGGCAACGTCCCCACAGAGTGAGCTCCGGATTCAGTGTGCTCCCTGTCAGAGCTCCAGGGCCCTTTCTACAGGAATGGAACAGCTGATCCTCACATTCGTGTGGAATGGCAAGGAGCCCCAAATAACAACAAAACCTTGAAAATTAAAGACCGAGTGAGATAACCCACGTTTCCCTATTACAAAACTTACTGTAACGGTACCATGAGTCAGAACAATGTGGCTGAAGAGGCCCTTCTCCGAAGAAGACATACAGATGACCGACAGGTACATGAAAAGGTGCTCCGTGTCACCGTCGCCAGGGAAGTGCACATCAAGACAACAGCAACCCCTCGCCACATTTAAAACGGACGATCAGGAAGAAGACGAGAGATGGCAGGTGTTGGCGAAGATGTGGAGAAAAGTGAACCGCTGTACGCGGTCAGTAGGAATGTGAGTTGGTACAGTCCCTATGGAAAACAGTGTAGATGTCCCTCAAAAAATAAAAAATGGAACTAAAATATGATCCAGCAATCCCACGTTCGGTATATGTCCACATGGAAGGAGAACACGATATTGGAGACAGATCTGCATGCCCACGTTCACTGCAGCATTACTCACAATAGACAAGACACGGAAACAACCTAAGTGTTCATCAGCAGAGGAGTAGATAGGAAGACTTGGTGTGCACACACGCACACACACACACAGAGTATTCAGCCACGGGAAAGAAGGAAACCCTCCTGTCATTTCTGCCAGCATGGATGGATCTTGAGGGCATTGTGCTAGGGGAAAAAGGCCAGACAGAAAAAGGCAAATACTACATATATCCCTTACATGTGGAATTTTTTTTGGAAGCCAAACCACAGAAACAGAGTCGAAGAGCTGTTGCCAGGGACTGGAGAGTGGGGGAAGTAGGGACGAGTTGGTGAAAGGGTGCACACGTTCAGCTCTACTACGAATAAAGTCCAAGCGTGTGAAGTAAAACATGGTGACTATAGCTGATAACTCTGCATTGTATAACTGGAATTTTCTAGAGGGCGGAACGTAAGTATTCTTCCAAAAATATGTGATGGGCGTGTCAGCTGGACGGCAGGGGCGCTTCGACAATTGTGTGTGGAGAGACTGGAGTGTCTCGTGACTGTGTCAGTCACGTCTACCTCAGTAAGGCTGATGCAGGGCAGTAGGCATTGGCGTAAGGACAGACCGTGGGAGTGGGATGGAGACTCCAGAAATAAATCCAAATCTCCATGGACAGTTGATTTTTGATGAGGGTGCAAAGCTGCTCAGTGTGGCAAGAACAGTTTTTCTGACACATCGCGAAGAGACAACCAGATGTCCACATGCGGGGAAAAAAAGATGGACCCCACATCACCCCGTATACAGAAATGAACCCAGAACTGGAAAAAGACCTAGATGTAGTGTGAACACCACAAAACTCTTAGAAGAAAGCATGGGGGCAGATCCTGATCTCGGATTTGTCGAAGGATTCTTAGATTTGACGCCAAAATCACAAGCAAAAAAAGAAAAAATAAATTACTCAAAATTAAACACTTTTGTGTGTCAAAGGGGATGATAAGAAGTGTGAAAACGCAATCTAAGGAATGGGAGAAAATATTGACTAGTCGCATATTTTTAAGGGGGTAACATACAAAACACATAAAGAACTCTCAGGATTGAGCTGCAAAAGACAAGCACAAAAAAGTGGGCAAAGCATCAGAACAGACATGTCGGCCAGAAGGTGGGCAACGTGGCCAACAAGCACATGAAGATATTCATCATCTTTGGACTAAATCAAGGAAACTCAAAACCACGCACTTGCTTCACACTCCCTGGGATGGCCACAATAACCATTTTTTAACGGAAAATAACCAGCGTTGTCAGAGACGTGGAGAAATAGTGACTCTTGCGCATTGCGGTAGGAATGCAAAATGCAGCAACTCCTGTGGAAAACAGTTCAGCCGTCAGGTGGCAACGACCCACACGTCCATCGGTGGGTGGACAGAGAAACAAACTGCTGTGTCCCCCCACGGTATGTTATTCGGCCTTAAAACGCCGTGCGGTTCTGCGCCTGACGACTGGGTGAGCCTCATGGAAAGCGGAGAAGCCGGGCCCGGGAGGCCCTCCATGGCCCCGTGCTGAGGGACTCCTCTCGCATGAAACGCCCCAAGGAGACAAGCCTGTGGGTGCCGGACAGACACTGTAGGGAAGGGGGACAAGTGAGTGACTCCTTCTGGCACAAGCGTTTTCTGGGGCGATAAAGAATTTTGGAAACCCGAGAGGCAGTTGACTGATGTTGTGAATTAGTAAAGCCACTGGGTTGTGAAACACTGAATGCATGTTCTGTGAATTTCAACTCCATTAAAGGGAAAAAGAAGCCAAGCTTGTGGCCACCAGCATCGAAACCCCTAACTCCAAAGTCGCTGCTTCCCTTGGCAGCCAGCTGGGAGGGGATGAGGAAGGTGACGGGAGGTGGGCAGCGGAAGGGGGCGGGAGGGCTCAGGAGAGTTGGCGGATCTAGCCCCGGGGCAGGGGCCCGCGGCCAGCCGTGGTGGTAGAGTGGAGGGCGGAGGTTGCCGGGGAAGCAGGGCTGGACGGGCTCCGGGTGAGCTGGAGTGGCCTCTGCTGCTGGGATGGTCTCACACAGGCTTCGGCGGGAGGGGAAGGGCTAGAGTAGAGGCCGGCGGAGGTCTCTTTATGTCACCCCTTCTCCTTCCTGTCCTGCAGATGTTGAACCTCTCTGCGGCCGTGATCATGGACAATTTTGAGTACCTGACACGGGGCTCTTCCATCCTAGGGCCTCACCACCTGGACGAGTTCATCCAGGTCTGGGCTGACTACGACCCGGCGGCGTGGTGAGTCGCCCCCGTGCTCCGTGGTCCTCAGGGTGGTCCATGCCACGGATCTCGGGACAAGGCTGGGGGGCTTCAGACTTGTGTCACGGGAGGTCTGCCCCTCAGTTCTCGGCAGGGCCCACGTAGGGTGGCGCTAGGTCCCCCTCTGGGTGGCACGTTCCTTCTCATGCCCACAGTGCTTTCACACAGCTCCCTGGACGGAGAAGTGCTCCAGGAGACCCAGAGCCTGGCCCTTAGCAGCTTCTGAGGGGTCCGTGAGGCTCCGGGCTCTTGTGGAAGAGGAGCATATGGTCCCCTCGCAGTCTGTCACATGAGGGGCCTGGAGGGCTCAAGGAAGAGGGTGTGGACACAGCAGGAGGGCCTTCCCCCGGGGCCTCACCATCCTCATGAAGCTTGGAGGCCTTCATGGAACAAATGACATTCTTCCTGCCCACGGGCTCAGGCCTCTCCCTCTCTGCCATCGCCCTTGGGAACAGGAGCCAACACGCACCTGTGTCCCAGCCCCGGCTGCGAACAGCGGGCACTCGGTGAACTTTCACTGACATCAAAGGAGCTACCAGGAAGGGTCTAGTGTGTTGGGGACCCTCTGGTCCTGGTGGGTTAAGTCAGGTGAGGGGCGGCTCGTTTCCAGACAGCAAGGTGTCGTCAGGGGACCGGCTGGGGCTAAAACGTTGTTCCGTCGTCCGTGGAGAGTCTCGCACAGGGGGACGCTCTTACCCTCGGGGCCCACGAAGCAGCGCGGACTCACCGTCTGCCCATCTGTCTGTTCCTTCATCCCCCGCTGCCTCACTGGCTTCTTCACCCATTCACGCTCTCAAGCAGGTTCTTGAGTAGTGATTCAGGGCGCGCTCTGCAAGGCTGCCAGGACATGGAGGGGCCAAGAGCCCTGGCTGCTGGGGAGGACACGGGCCTGCTCCCCGCCTCGGTCATGGTGAGCGCCCAGCAGACACGAATGTGAGCGAGCGGGCTCCATCCCTCCCACGCTTGGAGGCACGGGGAAGCCTGGGGAGATGGGGTGTGGGCACTCCCACGTCCTCTCTCCGCAGCTCCCCAGCCTGCCTGTGCCCCCCTCACGCAGCTCTGGGTGTGGTCACCCCGTGTGGTAGAGGCCTGGGGGAGATGGTCAGTGTCGTCGTGGTGAGGACCCTCCGGCCCACAGATGGCCTGAGTTTCTACCTGTGTTTCCCTCAACGGAAACTCAGCGAGGGGATCAGGTGCTCTGACCCCAGGGCCCGGAAGGCCTGGGAGCTTGGTGGGGCTCCCTCAGCCTCCTTTCCTGCAGCCTTTCTGGAGCCCCTGCCGCATCCCAGGAAGGTCAGAGGATGCTGCGGGAGACCTTCCCGGGCCGGCATGTCCTGAGACCACGGGCAGCACCCGCAACTCTCGGGCATCGCTGTGCCCATAGTGTTTCTGGGTGTTCTCCGTTGTGAATCTTTTGCCATTTTCACACATTGCCGAGTGAGCGTAGCTGTTCCTTAACATTTCACAGTGTAGGTGACTGTTTCCGTGGCCTTGGGGGGTCCTGCCACTGTGCTGATGCGCCACCAGGCTGGGCCTGCCATGCCCAGTCTCGTTCTGGGGCAGGTGGGGGTTCTCTGGTCAGGTCAGAGGGCAGGGGAGACTCCAAGTGAGGCTCTTCCCAGGAGGGGCACCTGGACCGTGGGGTTGAGCGATGCTGCTGTTTGCGGGCACCGTGATTCTGGAGGTTGTGTTGCAGGGAAACGGAGATACTGTGGGTTGAGACGGGGACGTATGTCCACGTGGGCAGGACAAGCATAGGCCGGAGCAGGCCTGTGAGAGGGGAGGACTTCTCCCACATCTCTATGAACTGCACACCCAGGACTGCCCCTCGTCCAGTCGCAGGTGGAGCAGAATTAGGACAGACAGGAAGTGGACCAGGGCCAGACTGTGGTTTTGTGATGGCGCAGGCTTTCTGAAAACGGGCCTCTGGAAGGCAGAGGCCGGTGGGAGTGTGGTCGAGAAAGTCTGTGGAAGAGCGGACAGCAGACAGAAGCCTCGGGCCAGAGGTGGCCTCTGTGAAACAGCGCACGAGCCCGTGGTCCAGAGTCACACAGACGTGACCGACAGCTGACGCTCAGGCTTGCTGCTCCCACGTGTGCCCGGGGCTGAAGACAGAGCGTGCCTCCAGACGGCAGGGGACAGGGGAAGGCCCAGCAGAGGCCACTAAGCAGACCGAGTCCTGGGCCCAGGACCAAGGAGAGTGCTTTGAGCCCTTCCTAGCCTGCATGGTAGATGCACGGATGTGGTCCTCGTGGTGTCCCAGGTGGCCACTCTGCTGTCTCCTGGTTCTCGGAGAGACTTAAAAAAACAATAGAACTCTGTGAAATTTCCACACTTTCGTATGCGTGTGTGTGTGTTTGCACCTGTGTGGCTCTGGGAGCGTGTGCACAGTGCCTATGTGCAGGGTGTTTTTGTGCGGGTACGTGTACCGTCTGCACACTCGGGGCATGCGTATGTGCATGCGTCAGCAGACACACGCGTGTGCACGTGCGCACATGGCTGCGTGTACACGTACGGGTACACACATGTGACTGTGCCGACGTGTGTGTGCTCCTGTGCACATGTGAACGCCTGTGTGTATGAGGGTGCAAGGCACGCGCGCTTGCGTGTGTGCACGTGTGTGGACGCAGGTGTGCGTGGGCATGCATGCTGTGGGAGGTGAGGAAGGCACGGGCTGTTGCTTTCTGGTGCCCGCCTCCCCCATCTTCGTGGTGCCTCACTTTGTGGTGAAGTGTGGACCCCGAAAGGAGAATCCCGGCCCCACCTGTGTGCGATCTGTCTGCTCGTCTTTGTGCTCATCCATCCGCGCAGTCACCCTTCCGGAGCATCCGCCGCGTGCTGGGGGCCGGGGGTGTGTAGGCGAAGCAGGCCCGTGCTCTCAGGATGCTGGGTGAGATCAGGGGAGCTGTAGTGGGAGCCCAGCTGTTTGAGGAGGGAGGGACCCCATCTCCTGGTGGGTCAGAGGAGGTACCATCTGAGCCAGACTGAGAGGGGCAGGACGGATGGAGCTCCGGAGAAGCGGGTGGGGCAGGACTGAGGGAAGGGGTCTGATCGTGTGTGATGGAGAAGAGAACTCATTGCAGAGGGGCTGGAAGGGTGGCTGGGACAGGCGGAGGAGGTCTTGAACCTCAGGACCGACCACAGCTTTGGCTTAACAGACAGCGAGGACGGTGTTTGAGTCGGCACGACGGTCCTGCTCCCCCACTTTCCATCTGGTGCCCTTGGGGGTTTGATGGTGGAAGAGAGACGACGAGCCCAAGAACAGGCTGGGCATTGGGTTGGGTGATTACCAGGGCTGGGGGCTTCACCAAGCTTCCAGACCCTTCGTGATGATGCCGTGGGTCCAGTGAGGTTAGCAGGCACCTTGGGTGAGGCAGAGTGGGGCTTCCTCTTTCTTCCCTCTTCCCAGAAGTTTGGATCTGACGGGACAGGAAAGAGAAACGCGTGTTGGCTGGGGTGCCGGCCCTGGGACAAGGGGGTTCTTAGCTGGACCAGCAGATTCCAGGAGCTTCGGGAGGTGGGGACCGTCAGCAGAGCCAGGCACGGGGTCGCAGGCACGCGGGGAGCAAGGGTAGGGGCTGCCGGAGAGGGTGGGGGAGCAGGGCCCAGCGAGCGACGGGCCAGTGGCTCCGGTGTGTGCATGCTGGGGGCTGGGGGCCCGGGCCGGCTGTGTTCTCTGGTGTGTCTCCTGCCTGCCTTGGGCTCGGACATTGTCTTGGGGCTGCCATGCTTCCTGGGGCCGTCGGAGCCCCGGGGTTCCTGTAGGGAGCTGCCTGTCCAGCCGCGGGGCTCCTCTTCCGGCCGCAGGCTGGGTGGGTGGGCGGGACGGGCCCCGCTGCCTTGGTTGCCGTAACCTGTGACGTTTCCTTTCCAGTTGCCGGATTCATCATAAGGATTTGTACAGTTTGTTGCGTTGTATCACGCCACCCGTTGGCTTAGGGAAGAGCTGCCCTCGTCGGTTGGCCTACAAGGTTTGCGACTTCAGAGCCTCCATCCCACACACTCTCCCCTGCCCGAAATGCAGACACAGCACACACTCCCTGCCTGGTTTGGGAATGACGACACCTCACCTCTCTTTCCTCCTGCCCTGCCCTGCCCGCACTCCGACCTCCTGGACGCTTCGGTCCCCCATGTGATCTCCTGACCCCTCCAGCCGGCCGGGGAGAGGCAGCCTTCTGAGGCAGTGCACACGGAGCTTTCTGGCTGGGCCTCGAGGGCAGAGGTCGGCTGCTGGGTGGGAGCTGGGGGCCAGGCCCTGCCTGTGCCCAAAGAAGCAGCTGTCTCACCTGGCTTTGCCTCCCGGCTCTCAAGGGTGGGCTAATGGTCAGACAGGCTGGAGGCCAAGGGCCCCAGAGGAGGAGAGCATGGGCACAAGGAGACCGGGAGCAGCTGCCCCTCCCAGTCCGAAGAGCCCAACAACCCAGGGTTTCTGGTCCCCGAGGGAGGTGAGGGCAGAGGCAGCCGAGGCCCAAGGATGGGCTCTCCTGCTTCACCTCCGGATCGATCCACTCGGCCAAGGCTGGGCACCTGGGGAGGAGGGCCAGGCCCTGGGGCAGACGTGCCTGCCAGGAAAGAGCTGTCCCTTTTCTGTCCTGGGAGGCCTGCACCTGACCATGTCTCTGGGACCCCGAGCAGGTCCCATAGGCAGGTGTCCCCGGGGGTGGAGTTCAGGCTGCAGGCCTCGTGGCCTGTCTACCTCTGGAAGACACAGTCAGCAGCCCCCGACGCCTCCCTGGGTCTGGAGCCGGTCCCGTCTGGTGGCCCCAGCCCTGTTCCTGGCGTGCTGTCAGGAGGGGACAAGAGTGGCTCCAAGCCACCTCCGACCCCCGCTGCCCACCGCGCCCCCCCACCTGCCCCCGCAGTCTCCCATTTCCTGCCCAGCCCTGACTCCCAGCAGCAGCCCTGCCCTGGGCGGCCTCGGGCGTCTCTGGGCTTGGAGCAGGACTCACCGGTCCAGTTTATCTCGAGAGCCTCTGGGCTCCTTGCAGAACAACGTGGCTCCCGCTCTAGTTCTCTGGCCTGTTTTAGATTTTTCTCCACTTTTTAGCCTCCAGGCTAACTTGGAAGCAAATTGGGCATTAAGGAGCGCTGACGTTTCTGCCGTGGCTCTCAGGCTGGCCTCTTGGGTCAGGCCCCAGCTCTCCTGGCACGGTGAAACAGCTCTCTTCCGATTTGGCATTGTCTGTGGTTCCTAAAAGTGTAAAATCCGAAGTTGACAACCCAAAGCCGCCCCGATGCAGCCCTTCCTCATCCCTCCATGTTCATTAGCTCAGACGTCACCCCTGCCCGCTGCCCTGCGTGGGGCTGGAGTGTGGAGGTGAGGCTGGGAGGGGCAAGGAGGGGATCGAGTGGAGCAGAAAAGTCCCTCATTTTGCGCGTTTTGACTTTTGGCATGTACTCTGACGCTGGTTAACTGGATCTGTTTTCTTGTCTGCTTCCTCCCCCTCCCCTCCTGCCGCACCCCTTCCTGTGGACCCCACGCTGCCTCTGCCTCTCTGGGCCGGGTCTCCGGTGGGCGCATCAGTTACAATGACATGTTTGAGATGCTGAAACCCATGTCCCCACCCCTGGGGCTGGGGAAGAAATGCCCTGCTCGAGTTGCATACAAGGTAGACCCCGACCCTGCACCCCGAGGCTGGCTGTGCTGGGGATGGCCTCCGGTCTCCTCTGGGGGCTTCTCCGTCTGTCTGTCTGCCGCTCTGCTGTCTCACTGTTTCTTCCGTTTCTCTGTTCCAACCATGTCCTCTGCCTTCCCGGACAGAGGGACACGGGTACCACGACGGTGTCTCGCAGCCACCCCTTGTTCCCGCGGGTCTGCCCACCCTGAGAGGCCCTGAGAGGCTCAGGAAGACAGAGGCGGAGCCCTCCCCCTGCCTTTCTTCCCTTTCCTTCCCTTTCCTGGAAATGACGGGACAGACCACCTTCTTGACAGAAGCTGCTTTAGTTCTGGGCCCAGGATGGCTCTCAGCTTCTCTGTCCCATAAGCGCCTGATGAAGGGGGAGGAATCCAGCCCTTTGGGGCTGACCCTGGGGTGATAGGGTTCTGCAGGGCCTCTGGCACTTGGGAGGAGCCCACGCCCAGCTCCACAGGTGCGGAACTTCCTGAGGCCTGGGCTGCCGTCAGCCTGGGGAGGAAGCATCCCCACAGTGGGAAGGAGGCACTGTGGCATTAAGAAGGAAAAGGGTGCCAGGGAGAGGCGTCCTGCTGTCGTTCCTGGGGCTTCAGAGGGCTGCTACAGGGTAAGGAGAGCCTCAGGGGCTCAGGTGGCCCCATGCCCCCTCCCTCCAATGCCCAGGAGGCTGAGCTGCAATGAGGGGTAAACTGAGGAACACCTCCTGCCATCCCTCTTTAGGAGGTGAGCAGGTCACATGGCCCAGCCCAAGCCTGTTCCCACCTGCCCATGTGTCCTCAGCCACCCCCCTTTGGTGCATGGGCACCTTCCATCCGTCCAGCAACCCCCCCACCTGCCGCCCAGCACTGAGAGCCCCCCTGCAGCTCCTGCTGCCCCAGGAAACAGAGCCAGCCTGAGTCCTGCAGCTCAGCCAGCGTGTGTCGGGAGGCTCCCTGCCCCTGCCCTCTCTCTGAGCAAGCCTCCCAGCAGAGCGCTCACCTCTCTGGTTCTGTCCACGCTGTCCATGCTCCAAACCTGGGCCCGTCTCTGTCACCTGGCTCAGCACAGCCTTTGGAAGCTAAGCGGTTGTCCTTCCAGCCGTTGGCGGACGCCTCTGCTCTCGTCCTCAGCCCTCCCCTGCCTGGCCTGCACGTTGTGCCTGCCTGGAGGCCTGCATGCGCGGCCGTAGCTTTGTTCCCAAGAAGGAGAGTTCTGTCCAAACTGGTACCTGGGGTGGGGCTGGGCAGGCAGGGCCCCTCCCCAGCTGTGCTGGCCCGTTCCAAGGTGCTGGTCATGATGAGGCCAGGGGCGGCCGCAGGCTGGGTGGGAATGGAGGGGCGTGGAGAGCTGGGGAGGGAGCAGGAGAAGGGCAGAGTGCTGTGACCAGGAGGGTCTCAGCCCAGGGCAGAGATGCCTATCTGTTTGCCCTGGCCTTGTCCTGCTGCTGCTTCCTGAGATCCTGGCCCTTCTAGGGCCTGGTCAGGCAGAGGAGAGCCTCTGGTGAAGGTGCCTTGGACAGAGCTCTCTTCTCTTGGTGATCACCTGCTCGCCCCTCCACGCTGGTGCCCAACTCCCTGACCCCCTGGAGAGGAATCCCTCTGCCTCTTTCTGTCATTGGTGCCGGTCTACAGGGACACTGTGCTCTGGGAAGCCCGTTTTCCTGGAAGCCCGTTTTCCTGGTGTGCGTCACACGGGTTAAGTGTACGGTCCTGGGACCACGAGCGGGTGAGCCAGGTGGGGCTTTGCCAGCATTCAGGGGGGCAGAGTCTGGGCTCATGTCTCCAACCAACCAACCTCTATTAGATTGAGGATTGGATTTAGGGCCGAGACACTGGGGGCAGGGCTGAGGGCCCTCCCCAAAGGGGCTGCTGTGTTACAGGGTACGGGCTTGGCAGAGGACAGGCAGAGCCCAGGGAGGGACCCTGCGCCTCCGTCTCTAGCTCCTGTCTCGTGGCAGAGGACAAGAGACTGCTGGGAGGAGATAGGTGGGTCACGGTTTCCCTAGGGCTCCAGGTGGCCAGCTCGGTGACCTGCCATGCTGAGGCCATTCCAGACATACTAGGGACACTGTTCTTCCTGGACATCACATAAGTTCTCATAGCCTCAGGCTCCGGGTAGCTGTTGGCTATTCCTGGAGGTCTGTGGGACGGACACACGTCTGTCTCCCACGGTTCTGTCCTGGAAAAATGAGGAGAGGAGAGGGGCGGTTCAGCTGATGGGGAAACAGGGAGAACAGCAGCAGGACACTGCCCCCGGTCTGGTCCGGAGCATTTTTACTCCTGTGCAGTGGTCTTGAGCCTCTCCCGACGAGCCCTCACTTGGCTCTGTGCAGTCCCATCGGCTCTGGGTCCTTCTGACTGGAAGGTGCTGGCTGCTTCTCCCAGGTCCCCTGGCTGGGTGGTGAGAGACGAAGCCTTCCTGGGTGGAGGGAGGCCTCACTGGGAGCTGGAGCTCGGGGCTGTGCTCATGGCTAACCTGCCCCTTGTCCAGGGCTCCGGGCTGCCAGGGGAACGGATGACACTGAGCAGAGCAGTAAGGACGGGGTCTTCCCGCCCATGCGTAGGGCTAACCCAGGGCACCCCAGCCTCAGTTCTGCAGCCCAAACCCCCCTCCGTCTTGAACCCAGGCCACATGCCCCTTACTCCAGCCTCGGGCAGGGGTCCTTCCGGCTGAGCATGTGCCTGTTCTTTCAGAGGGACCCAGCCTTCTGGCTTGGTGCGATGTGACAGCCTTTACCTGGATGTCCCTTTGTCTGCGGTTAGGTGAAGACTCAGCTCCGGTGAGGGTGGGGGTCCAAGGGTGAGTGTGAATGCTGGCAAAACTCCCAGCCACCCAACTTTGCTTGGGCCTGGGCACCTGCAGAAGCCCCCCCCCCGCCCGGAGAAGCCCAGCCTCTAGGGGCCTCTAGCACCTTGTCGTCCCATGGTGGAGGGACCCTGGCAAGCCTGGCCCTGACCTGCTCCCCTTGTCCCTAGCGCCTGGTTCGCATGAACATGCCCATCTCCAACGAGGACATGACTGTCCACTTCACGTCCACGCTGATGGCCCTCATTCGGACTGCGCTGGAGATCAAGCTGGCTCCAGGTGAGCAAGGCAGCATCTGGGGACGGCGCCGAGCCAGGACCAGGCCGTCTCACTCCAGAGCCGCCCCCAGGGGGCTGTGCAGGGAGGAGGGGTGAGGAGGCCTGTTTGGAGGGGACCAAGGACAGTTGCCCATGGCGCCTCTGTCGGGCACCAACCTTGTCATCTGACAGCCACTCGGGGGCTTGTGAATGATCCCAGTTTCGTGGGAGGGAGCTGATGTGCAGTGAGGTTCATCGACCCGTCCCGGTCACCCAGCGCTAGAGCACGCGGAGACAGCGGTCTTCCAGGGCGGAGGGTCTGTGCCTGCAGTCCACTCCCCGAAGTGAGCCCAGCCCCGGGCAGGTCCTCTCCCGAGCGGACAGGACCGCATTGCCGGTGGCCAATCTAGGAGAGAACAGACCTCCAGTGTGTCCTCCCCACCTGCAGCCTCCTGTGATGCCTGCTGTACCTTCAGAGGAGATTAGAGCCACCAGAGGGGATCGGCCTTGTCCCTGCCCCCACACCACCCTCCAAGCTGCATTCATGACCTTGAGCTCAACCATTGTGTTTATAGCGGATGAGTCAAGGCCAGTCCCGTACCCCACCACCCCTTGCACCCTAGGTCCCGTTCTCATCATCTACCCAAAGATGTCACACCAGAAATTCTGCACCCCGCTTCTTGTCCTGTCACTTGCTTCCTCCCTGTCGGAGTCCTTGTATCCACATACAGACGTGCGACGATCTCTCCCATCTTTAAAAGGTTTTCTGCTCCCTCCGTCCGCTTCCCTGTGTTTATTCTTCCCTTCCTCGCAACCGGCTTCTTGAGAGACTGGTCTGCAGGGTCTGTCTGGTCTCTCCCGTTCACTCCGCAGGAGGGTCCGTGCGGCCGTGCTGTGGGAGCCGCGCTCGCTGAGCTGCTCAGTGACCTTATCTTCCCTGTCCACAGCTCAGCCTCTCCTCGGCTGCCGCCTCCTTCTTTTTGAATCCCTTTGAGGTTTCTTGTTGTGTTTTCTCATGTCTCCCACTCTCCGGATGTCACTGTGCCCCTCAGACTCTCTCTGTCCCCTCGGTCCTTCCACCTGTTCTCATGGCTCTAAGCACTGGGAATCCCTACTTCGTGTTTTCAGTCCAGGCCTCTTCCTGAATCCCAGACTTGCATTCTCATGTGAGGAGCTACGTGAGAAAAGTTATTTACTGTCTCCACTTGGAGGCGCAGGAAGCGTTCCAAAGCTCACTTGCCCAGACTTGATCACCACGTGTTCCCTGCAGCCTTTCCCATCTCCATCAGTGGAAACTCTCTTCTTCCAGTTGGTCACTCAAGCTTTGGAGTCATATCTGATCCCTTGTCATATCTCCTGACTCTACCTTCAAAATACACAGAGTATGATCACTCCTCTGCCCTCTCCCACTGCCAGCTCCTGTCCAAGCCACTGTCTCTTGGGTCTTGGCTAGATTGTTACCGTAGCTTCCAACTGGTCTGCCTCTGTTCTTGTCTGCCTTCAACATACCAGCAAGGACGATCATGTCAGAAACCAAACCAATAAAATTAATAAACCTCTGGCTAGACTAATCAAGAAAAAAGGAGACAACAATAACCAATATAAAGAATGAGAGAACACCACTACAGGTCCTGCCGCCATTAAATGGATAACAAGGAAATTTTATGAACAACTCTCTGTCAGTAACTTAAATGAAATGGGAAAATTCTTTGACACCAACTACCAAGCTCATTCAAGCATGGATAACCTGAGTGGGTTAAAAAAAGGAAGAGATAATCTGAGTAGCACTATACTTCATAAAGAAATTAAATTATAGTTAAAAGACTTCCAACAAGAAAATCCATGGCCCCGTTAACTCCATAGGTGAAGTTGGCCCAACATTTAAGGAGGAAATAATACCTGGCCTATATAAACTCTTCCAGAAAATAGAAAAAAAGAGCATATTTTTCAACTTACCATATGATGCTAACATTACTCTGATATCAAGATGAGACAAAGACATTATAAGAAAAGAAAATTATAGATCACTATCCCACATGACTGCAGGCACAAAAATATTCAACACAGTTTTCTCAGACTGAATCTGATTATATATATTTCTATTTATTTGATGACAAAAGTAGGGTTTATCCCAAGAATGCAAGTTGAGTTCAAGTTTAAAAATCAATCAGTATAATTTATTGTATCAATGAAGTGAAACTACATGATCATCTCAATAGATGCAGAACAAGCATTTCACAAAATTAAAAATTCTGCATAGCATAGTAACTAAGGAAGCCCCTTCAATCTGACCAAGGATATCTGTGAAAGACCTTCAGCGAATGACACACTTAACAAAGAAAGACTTTCCCCCTAAGATCAAAAACAAAGGAAGGAGGTCTACTGTCATCCTTCCTGTTTCACATCTTACTTTAGGACCTAGCCATTGTAATAAGTTAAGAAAAAGAAATAGGAAGCATGCCAGTTGGAAAGGAAGAAATAAAGCCGTCTGTATTTACAACTGGAATGATTATCTATGGAGAAAATTTGAAAGGCTCTAAGAAAAGGTGAGTAAAATGGAGGTATCTATAAAACAAGGAATGCCAAGGATGGCTGGGAGCCACCAACATCTGGGAACAGGCAAGGAAGAATTCTTCACTAGAGCATATGGAGGAGGCATCCTCATGCTGGCACCTTGATTTTGAGCTTCTGGCTTCCAGAACTGAGATAACAAATTTCTATTGTTTTAAGCCATTAAAAGAAGTTACTGAAACAATACACAAGTTTAGCAAGGCCACAGGATACAAGGTCAATGTGCAAGAAGCAAATGTATTTCTACATATTAACAATTGAAATGGGAAAAAATTCCATTAAAATCGCACCAAAACCATGAAATACTTCTGTGTTGCTGGATAACTCTACAAAGTATATATGTGCGCTTTGTACGCTGTCAATGTCAAAGCACTGGCTGAAAGAATCGAAGACCTAACTGAGTCAAGCCCTGCATCGTCTTCCTGCACGGGAAGACTCCGTGTTGCCATGATGTCAGCTCTTCCCACACCGATCAATAGAATAAATGTTAACCCAACCAAAATCCCAGTTTTTAGGTAGAAATGTACAAATGAATTCTAAAATGTCTGTAGGAAAGCAAAAGAACTTGAGAAGCAATTTTGAAAAAGTACAAAGCTGGAAAACTTACTCCACATGAATCAGAAGCTACCTATAAAGCAAGTTAATGGCAGAGACATGGGTCGGTGGAACACAAAGGACACTCACACTTACACAGCCAGTGGGTTTTTGATGAAATTGTAAAGGCAATTAATGGAGAAAGGATAATTTTTTCAACAAATGGTACTGGAAAAATTTAGACAGCTATATCCCCCCAAAGGGGAAAAATCTTGACCTTTACTATCTTAGTGTGCTTGGGCTGCCAATAACAAAATACCATAAGTGAGTGCTTTAACCCAGAAATTTATTCCTCACAGTCTAGAGGCTGAAAGTCTGATTCAAGGTGTCGGGAAGGTAGGGTTCATCCCCAGGCCTGTTCTCTGGGTTTGTAGGGTGGTCACCTTCTCACCATGTGCTCACATGGTCTTTCCTTGAGTGGGTACAGAGAGTGAACGAATTTTCTGGTGTCCCTTCCCAGAAGGACACTAACTCTGTAGGTCAGGCCCTGCCCCCCCGACCTCATTTCACCTAATTACCTCCTTCTCAGCCTTATACAGTCCCAGCGAGAGTTCGGGTTTCAACAGGTGAGTGGGGGTAGTGCACAATGCAACCCATGGCACATACCTTTCATCTCCTACCAAAATTAACTTGAAAATGATCATAGACATAATGTAAAATGTGAAATTATAAAACCTATAGAAGGAAACACAGGAGAGAAATTTTGGCAATTTTGAGTTTGGGAAAGATTTTTTAAAAAAATATTTTATTTATTTATTTGACAGAGAGACAGAGATCACAAGCAGGCAGAGAGGCAGGCAGAGAGAGAGGAGGAAGCAGGCTCCCCGCTGAGCAGAGAGCCCGATGTGGGTCGATCCCAGGACCCTGAGATCATGACCTGAGCTGAAGGCAGAGGCTTTAATCCCCTGAGCCACCCAGGCGCCCCTGAGAAAGATTTTTTAAGAGAAAAAGCACGAGCCATCAAAGAAAAATCGATAAATTGAACTTCATCAATGTAAAAAACTTTTGCTTTACATTTAAGAAAATGAAAAGACAAGCTAAAGCAATGGTGAAAATATTTTTGAAACATATATCTGATACAGGATCAGTTTCCAGAATAGGTAAAGGTCTCCCACAACTCAGTAATAAGAAAATAGACAAACTGATAAAAATGGGCAAAGGGTTTGAACAGACATGTCACCGAGACGTATATATGGCAGGCAAGTAAACAGCTACAGAGACGCTCAATATCATTAGTCGTTAGAGAAATCCAAAATAAAGCCACAACAAGGTAACACTACATGGTTATTAATATGGTTAAAATACTTTTTTAAAAGGACAATATTAAGTCCTGGTGAGAATGCATAATATGGAATTCTTGTCACCCTAGTTTGGCAGTTCCTTACAGTTTGGCCCAGCCATCCCACCCCTAAGTGGGAAGAAAAGAAACGTCTTTACAGAAACATCGATGCAGAGGTTCACAGCTTTATTTCATAATCCCCTCCAAATGTAAGCAACTCAAGTGTTTACAGGTGGTGAATGGATAAGCAAATTGTGGTCTGTCCTTACAGTAAGATAGTCCTCAGCTATCAAAAGAAGCACACTAGGGGCGCCTGGGTGGCTCAGTGGGTTAAGCCGCTGCCTTCAGCTCAGGTCATGATCTCAGGGTCCTGGGATCGAGTCCCACATCGGGCTCTCTGCTCAGTGGAGAGCCTGCTTCCCTTCCTCTCTCTCTGCCTGCCTCTCTTGTGATTTCTCTCTGTCAAATAAAAAAGAAAAAGAAACACACTAACGACACGTTCGCCAACACAGATGAGTCTCAAATGCACTGGGCTGAGTGGGGAATCCCCCCAAACCAAGACACCCTGCGATGTTATTCCTGTGGCATTCTGGAGAAGGCTGCATAAACCGGGACAGAAAACACACAGGGAGGGGAGGGGAGGAGAAGGCCAAGGGTCAGTTACAAAGGGAGCACGGAGGGGCTTTGGCCGTGGTCCCACGTCTCGATGGTGGGGGTGGATACGTGGCTTCGGAGGTTTATCGCAGTTCACAGAAGGGGACGACTGAAAAGGAGGAGTGTCACTGTACGCACACCACACTAACCCTGATGCCAAAAAATGATAAATCAGTATTTTATGCCTCTGCTGCTTCCCATCTCAGCATCTGCTCCTTGCAACGCCCAACCCCCATGCCCTGCTCAGTGAGCCTTGCTGTCCTGGCTCATGGCGTGTGACACACCCTGGTCCCTTTCTGCCTTCGGGGTCGTGCACACACGACACCTTTCCCGACCACCCTGTCCAACACGGCAGCCCTCCTGGTATGTCATCCCTCCTCCTTGGCTGCTTCTGCACCCAACACCCTAGATTTTGAACTTACTGCCACTTTATTAAGCCATGTCGTGCCACAAAGGCAGCAGCTTTGCTTTCGTTCCATCACCTAGAACAGTACCTGGCACGGGCGGGTGTCCACTCGATCGTGCTGAAGGGCTGGACCGCCACCGTGACCTTCTCCGCTCCCAGGGCCCGTGCACGCAGGCCTCTGTCTCCAGACAGGAGCCCATCGGGGCGCTCAGATGGCCGCCGTGGCCACGCTTCTTCCTGCTCCGCCCTCTCTCCTAGCACTGTCCTTGCCCGGTTTCCCTCTACACCACACCTCTCCCCGCCTGCTCCCCAAGGGGGTATGCGACGGCTGCTGACTTCTCTCTTCCCCTCCACACCCTGCCCCGCCCCAGCCGGCACCAAGCAGCACCAGGGTGATGCCGAGTTGAGGAAGGAGATCTGCTCTGTGTGGGCCAATCTGCCCCAGAAGACCCTGGATGTACGGGTGCCACCCCACAAACGTAAGTGAGGGCAAGAAACTCCCCTTGTTCACCCCCTTCTGTGTCCCACCCAGGGCAGTGCCGGGACCCCTGGGCCAGGGTGACCTCATTGATAGTCTAGACTTCGATTCCACCTGCGGGGAAACGGTCTTACGAGTGGGCACATAGGGACTGTGGGAGGGGATGACCTGGGCTTTATTCTGTTGGCCACAGTCCCCCCCATTCCCGGTGGGGGGTGTACTTAAAAAGATCCAGAGAACAGCAGGGAGACTCCTGTTAGAGATGACGGGCTTAAAGATTAGACCCCATATCCACTTCACTGGGAGGAGATGCAGGGCCCTGTGGAGAGTCAGTACAGCTCCAGGGAGCACGTGCCCAGTGTCCAAAGACACCATGTGGGGACCGTGCAACTTTGGCCAAGCCCTGTGGCCTTTCCTGAGCGTGTCAGGGGTTCCTCATGGTGGGGGCTCTTCTCTTGTCCCACCCCACCCCGCCTTCCTCCGCCATACTCCGTCCTCTGTTTTCTCTCCCTCCAGCCGATGAGACGACAGTGGGGAAGGTGTACACGGCTCTGATGATATTCGACTTCTACAAACAGAACAAGACCACCAGGGATCAGATTCACCAGGCCACGGGAGGCCTGTCCCAGGTACCGGGTTTCAGGGTTCCCAAGAAGTACGCCTCAGGCTCTGACACCCGTCAGCTGTTTCGACAGCAGAGGGAGCGCGCATCCTCCTGGGGACAGCACGGCAGGAAAAGGAGGACGAGAGGTCCCAACTGTGGCTTCACCTCTCCGCCCCCAAAGTCAGAGACTCCATGCAGCCTGTCTGCTTTCCAGTGGCTGGTCTCTTGCTGGTCCAGGGGTCCCCTGACTTGGAGAGCTAGTGTTCGGGAGCAGTAGACAAGGGACTGAGAACATGTTTCCTGGAGATACCACTTTCTTAAGTGGTAGAAGAAAGAAGTTCGAACAACACTCGAGGAGGTTGTTTGGGGAGGTGCGAGGAGAACTTGCTTATCCTGCACACGGGCAGGGAGCAGAGAGATTCAAACCGATGGGTCCAAGGTCATGATTTGTTCCACTCATGACTCTGACTGGGCTGGTGTGGGGCCCCGTCTTCCTGATGTCGTCCTTCAAAGAGAACAACTTCCCACATAGCCAAAGCGTCAGTGACCGTATGTAGACTCTTGTCTAGAAAGTTGCCTGGTGGTCAGGGCTTGCGGGGACAGTCACCCCTCTTGGGATGGGAACTATCTGATGCCCGCCCACACCGCAGCTCCCCGTTCCCCAGGCCGTCGCAGACACCCTTCCGTGCCCTGCCCCCCACCAAGCCCGGAAATCTCAGAATTCTGCTCAATCTGGGGCTCACGCAGCCTCTGCCCGTCAATCCAAGTCGACGAGATGAAATATTTTTACCATTTCTAAGTGGATGCAGTCCCCGGATTTTGTAGGTGAGGAAGCTGAAGCTCCAAGAAGTGAAATGACTTTGCTGATGTCACTTACAGGCCAGGCTGGGAGGAAGACCCTGCCTCCCTCCTGTGTAGGGCTGGGGCAGGGCAGAAGGAGCACCAGCCCACGCTGTGGGGACCCAGCAGCTTCCTGGTGCACCTGTCTCTGCCCTTAGAGCTCTTCCCCTTCTCTGCGTCCCTTCTGCAGATGGGCCCTGTGTCCCTGTTCCACCCTCTGAAGGCTACAGGGGAGCAGACACAGCCCGTGGTGCTCCGAGGAGCCCGGGTTTTCCTTCGGCAGAAGAGCGCTGCCTCCCTCAGCAGCGGCGGGGCCCTGTGAGTACCTGGCCAGGGGGCGTGGTGCTGGGAGGAGGGAGGACTCCTGGTGTCGGCACCTCCCAGAGGGGCTCTCTGCAGGCCTGGCCGCAGGACATGGAGCCTTCAGGTCCCAGCGCCACTTTGGGAGGAGGCTCCACTGTTCACCCCGTGCCCACCTCCGCCCAGATGGTTCTCGTGGGTGGTGCCTGGAAGCTGGCCCAGGCCGGCTGCTGGAGCCGTCTGTGGTGGTCCCCAGAGCTGATTCCCCAACGCGACACAGGTGCCTCTGATGGTCCCGAGGTCAGCGGCTCCAGACCGTCCCCTCCCAGTGCGTGTGCCCATTTGCCTTCCCACGCAGGGGCCTCTGCCTCTGCTCACTCCCTGCCCGTCGAGAAATTACCTGTTTCCACCTCGGTCCCCACCGCATTCTGTTGACGCCTTGTGTGTGTCTGGTCTTCGAACCCCTCTAAGACGCCTTTCCCTCAGATGCCTGCTCCGGTCGCGCTTTCTGAAGCAGCTGTATCCGGTACACAAACTGGTGACATCCTTCTCGCCTGTCCTCTGACTCTTGCCGCAGTAATTCTTGGGCATGAACCACCCAAACCGAGTGCCGTGAAAGAGCAGTGACCTGTCCTGTGCCGTGTGTCGCCGAGGGGTGGTGCAGTGGGCTCCTCTAGCCAGCCCCTGGGGCCAGCAGGGTCCCGTGTCTGCTCACACCCCATCGGCTCAAACGGACCCCTGGCTGAGCGCCAAGGGAGGGGCTTCTGCTCCGCCTCATGCAGCGGGGGCTGAGGCGCAGGGCCCGAGAGCAGACTGGGCGTGGCCGGCATGCTTAGGGCTCCCGACGTCCTCTCGTTGGCACACGTTTGGATGCTCTTCTTTGAAGCCGGGTTGTGGGTCTTGCACTGTTAATGAGGTGGATTTTGCTGAGTCCTAAACTGCCCGTAACTCAGCAGCCAGGGCTTGCCGGGCACAAGCATCAACAGGATGTCCGTACTGGGCGTTGTGCACGTCATACACGTGTGGTCTTTGCTGAGAACCGTCCCTGCTCCAGCTGCACACAGGAGGCCGTGTTTAGGGCTGAGGAAGCTGTTGGCTGGGCCCAGCCCTCCCTCAGACTCCTCTCCGGGACCCGCTCGGGCTGTCTGCTCCGATCCTGGCTCTGGGTCCACACCCCTTGCCCCGTGGCCATTTGAAGGCCTGCACGGGAGGGCCTTGCGCCGCTGGGCTGCTCCTGAGCCCGGGCAGAAGGGCCAGTGTAGCTTCCTATCAGGCTGGGGCCAGGTCCTCGGTGGACTTGCCGGGGCCCACAGACCTCTGAGCCAACAGGACAATCGTCTCTGCTCTACAGACAAACCCAAGAGAGCGGCATCAAGGAGTCTGTTTCCTGGGGCACTCAGCGGACCCAGGAGGTACCCAGTGAGGCAAGGGCACCCCTGGAGCGTGGCCACTCCACAGAGATCCCAGTGGTGCAGCCGGGAAAGCCGGTGCGGGCTCCTGGGGACTCAGGCTGGGGCTGGCGGACGAGATGGGGGGCGTGAGGCAGGGATGGTGCGAGATGCCAGGAACGCGGCAGGGAGCCCCGGGGAGGGGGAGAAGGTGAGAGTGGAGTGGGGGCTGCCGTGACTGTGCGCTGCTCCGTGCCCAGGCCGTGGAGGTCCAGATGCAGAGCGTGGCCCTGAGAGGTCCTGACGGGGAACCCCAGCCCAGCCTGGAGAGCCAGGGACGAGCGGCCTCCATGCCCCGCCTGGCTGCAGAGACTCAGGTGGGTGGTCTGGGAGGCTCAGGGTCATGGGAGGGTGGGGGAGCGGGGGATGAGGAAACCTGGCTTGGGGAGGGCTTGTGTCCCTCGTGAAGGCTCCCCACCTTATGGCAGCCTGGATGCTGTCGGCCCTGTTGGGGACTCCTGGGACTCCACAATGGACTCAAGAGGAACAGCCAGGGCCCTCCGAGGCCTGCCAAGAGTCTCCAGCACCCACTGGTGGTCAGCCTCTTTTTGGGTTACTGTGGGCCAGTGTGCGTGACCCAGCCTTTCCCTCTCTAGGACATACCTGTCCCACCCTAGTGCACCCCCTTCCCGCCAGTGCATAAGGTGCCTCACACCTTGGTCCTCCCTTTTCCGGTCGAAGCTCTGGGGGTGATCTGCCCTGTTCCTTCTCTGGTGTGCAGGAGCTCCCAGCTCCGTCCCCTGCTCCTTCAGGGATGCAGGGACGCTCTAGGGCAAGGGGGCTGCATGCCCTTTCACAAGGACTCAGAGAGGGGCCTGCAGACCTGAGACTGGGTCGGGGGCCCTGTTTTCACTTGCTGGGAAGGTGAGGGGCTTTAGAAGAGCATGACCTGTGGCCTGGGGCCTTCAGCGCTGGCCTGGGGCTGGCCCTGTCCCTACCTCCTTTTGTGGTTCCTGGCTCTGCACATTCAAAATGACTTCATCCTCTAAACTTGTCTCTGTGTCCCACTGCTGGTGGCTCCCGCCCTCTTCCCCTTCCTGACCCTGGCCAGTGGAGCGGCTGCAGGACACTGAGTGGAAGCCGTGGGTCTGCTCCACGTGGGCCCATTTCCACGGGTCCTGATTCCAGCTCAGGGCGGCAGCCCGTGGCCCTGGCCCCGCAGAGCCGTCACACGCAGCTCCCCTCGGTGCTCTCCTAGCCCGGCCCCAGCCTCCCTCTTCCTGGCCTCCTCCCTGTCCTCCCGGGACAGGGAGGCAACAGCTCTCTGCGCCCTGCTGGCAGAGACGGACAGCGGGAGAAAGGGTGGGCCTGGGTGGGGAAGAGCTTTCCAGGGAGAGGGAGGGGCCTGGTGGTTCTGGAGCCCCAGACCCGTCTCTCAGACTGTGAGATAAAGGATGCCCCCCCTACCCCCCGCCCCACAGCCGGCCCCCAGCGCCAGCCCCATGAAGCGGTCCATCTCCACACTGGCGCCCCAGCGCCCTCACGTGGCTCATCTCTGCAACGCGGCCCTGGACCGCGCCTGGGCCAGCCAGCCTGTGCGCCGCCCCCCCCCACCGCTGCCACCGCCGCAGGGACAGGAAGCAGAAGTCCCTGGAGAAGGGGCCCAGCCTGTCTGCAGACACAGATGGTGGTGCGTCAGGGTCCCTCGGATGTCCAGGGCCTGGGGCAGGGGTCTGAACCCTCTTCCTCTCTGTGCCTCGACCGTACAAGCAGTCCTGAGTAGGGGTGGTGAGTCGCAGGTCTGGGGAACAGGCAGGACCACCCGCCCACCTCGGCTCTTCCCCGGGTCCTCCTGCTAGTCCTGGGGACCAGGTCTGGGCTGGGGGTCTGTCTCCCCGCCTGGCTCTCTGTGCTGACTTTCCCTCTTCCTGGCCAGCACCCAGCAGGGCCGCAGGGCCAGGCCCACCCCCGGGAGAGGGACCCACAGGCTGCCGGAGGGAGCGCAGACAGGAGCGGGGCCGGTCCCAGGAGCGGAGGCAGCCTTCTTCCTCTTCCTCGGAGAAGCAGCGCTTCTACTCCTGCGACCGCTTTGGGGGCCGTGAGCCCTCGCGTCCCAAACCCTCTCTCGGCAGCCACCCCACATCGCCAACAGCTGGGCAGGAGCCAGGACCTCCGAGACCAGGAAGACGGGACCCCCTCGCTGCCCCTCCTTGTAAGACTCCCCCCGCCACCACGTTCCGAATCGTCCTTCACGTGCTGGTTCCCTGGCCCGAGTCTCCTCCCCTCTTCCTTGCCCCACTGCTCCTCCACCAGCCCAGGCCTCCCCTCCCAGCTGCCCTGGACTGGCCTCTGGTCTGGCCTCTCCCTGAGCTGTGCCTGTCCCTTTGTCACCTGTTGTTTCCAGCTACATTTCCCCCACCACACACCCTACCTGTCCCCCTCCTCGGGCGCCTGCCTCTCTCCCTGCCTCCCTGCCCCTCCTCCCAGTGGTGCTCACCTGCACTGGCCTCTGGCCCCGTACTTTCATTTTTTCCTCTTTTTGCTCTGTTCTGCTTTCTTGTAGGGTGGCGGCTCCGTGAACGGGAGTCCCTTGTTGTCGGCATCCGGTGCTAGCACCCCTGGCCGTGGCGGGCGGAGGCAGCTCCCCCAGACTCCGCCGACCCCCCGTCCCAGCGTCACCTACAAGACGGCCAACGCTTCGCCTTTCCACTTCGCTGGGGCACAGACCAGCCTCCCCACCTTCTCCCCAGGCCGGCTGAGTCGTGGCCTTTCCGAACACAACGCTCTGCTCCAGAGAGACCCCTTCAGCCAGCCCCTGGCCGCCGGCTCCAGGATCGGCTCTGACCCTTACCTGGGGCAGTGTCCGGACAGTGAGGACGCAGCCCGCACCCAGCCTGAGGACACGCTTACCTTCGAGGAGGCCGTGGCCACCGACTCAGGCCGCTCCTCCCGGACTTCCTACGTGTCCTCTCTGACCTCCCAGTCCCACCCCCTCCGCCGCGTGCCCAGCGGCTACCACTGCACTCTGGGACTCGGCTGGGGCGGCCGGGCCCGGCACAGCTACCACCACCCCGACCAGGACCACTGGTGCTAGCTGCACCGCCCACGCCACGCACCTGCGCCGCAGCCGCCTTCCGCCGATGAGTTTTATCGTCCACGCTGGCTCCGGGGGACGCTCAGGGGCACCGAGGCGGGGGCAGCAGCCCCTGCGGGGAGGGGCCCTGCCTTTGGGGCCAGCTGGGGGGAGGCCCCGCTGCTCCCCCCGCCACCTCCTCCTTCACACTGGACCGAGTCTTAAGCCCTTTCAGACGGGGCTGTGGCTCTCTCTGTCCGCCGGTCTGCCTGCCTGGGTCTCGTACCACAGACCCTACACGGGAACTGGCTGCGTGCGCTGAGTAGGACGCTGCCGGTCTGAATCCTGCGTGCTGGGTCCCAGCATCCGGGGTGTGTGTCTGGAGCCGTTCCGAGGAGGTCTGGAGCTCGCGGAGGCCATCCTTTATCCAAGTCTGTGGCCCTGGGGAACCTGGCACGTTTGAATGCCTGGCCAGACAAGACAGAGTTGACGGTCCACGGGCAGCAGCCTGGGGAGCCTGGGCCGTGGCTCCATGCGTTCTTGGCAGCGCCCACAAACACAGACATGTCCGGCGTGGCTCTTTGTACCTGAAACCACAAATGGACCCCAGAAATACACTCTCACACTCCGTCCTCTCCCAGATGCTGTCAACCCTGGCGGGGACCAAATCTGGAAACATTCTGGCTGTTGGTTTTGGTTTTTAATCACAACACCCTTCGCTCTTTTGTCAATTCCATATACTTGATCTAGAAAAAAGAGAAAAACAAGACTGGGGAAGGAAATAGCAATACTACTTAAAAAAATCCAACCTGTAGGAAGCTCTCAGCTCTTTGGTGTGTGTGCGTGTGCGCGCGCACGCGCGTGTGTGTGTGTCTTGTGTGAGGAGACGCTCTTGCGTCCAGCCTGGGTGGTCCCCCAGCTCCCCTGGCCCCTGCTGCTCTCGACCAAGTGCCTGACTTCCGAGCCCTCTCGGGCCAGGCTCCTGGGGGCGGTGCCGTGAAGCCTGTGTGAAGCGTGGGTGAATCCTTGGAACTGTGCCCAGTTCCAGATATCGGCCAGGTCCAAGGCTGGTGCCAGTGGAGGACACTCGTGTAACATCCAGTGGGACGGCTGTCATTGGAAACGAAGCGACCACTTCCCCGTGTTCCTCCCACGAGTGAAAGGGCTTCCTGGGAAGCCACACAGCAGCGTGGAGCGTGTCCTCGTGTGGGGTGTTTTCAGTCTGTCACACTTCTGAATCTCAGGGACGGGATGCCTGCCAAAGGGGACACGATGTCTGTCGTTGTGAGCTTCTTCTCAGAGAAGGCCAGAGAGAGGGAGAGGCACTCGCAAGAGGGAGAGGTGGGGGCAGGAGGGAGGGTCTGTGTCTGGGCAGACGCGGCACTCGGGATGCCCCAAGTGAATGAGGCCACGACTCCGAGGAAGGGACGCGGCAAGGAGAAGCTTCGAGACTGTGGCTCGCGTGGGAGGCACGGAAGCCCGGCACTGTTCGTGGCACAGGACGTGGGAAAGCAGAAAGCGAAAGAGGAATCCAACCTCATGGCCGCTCTCAAAAGGGAAACACCGGAGTTAGGAGGCTGTGGGTAAAATGCCGGGAGACCCTTTGTTGCGTGGACGAAAGGAGAACCTAGATGATCAGATTTTGGTGCGCCCTCCGTATCTGGAAACGTCAGATGATCGCTTTGCCGGATCTTTTGAGTGATCCCATTGGCTGCCACCCCATGACTCGCCTTAAAGAAACTTGGCCTGTGATGTGTGTGTGCGTTTCTCTGTGTGGAGGTGTGTCCCAGTGAGCGGGTGTCGCTAACCCATAGGGCTATGCAACAAAAGACACATGTTCAGTAGAACTAAATCACATCAGACCACCACCTGTTCCAGGGTTTCAGCACGATTGTGACCAAACCATTTTATAGAATTTCCTTACCGGAAGGCACAACACTCTGAACCTTTAAGATTACAGAGTATTTTACTGCGATAGGAAACGATAACTGGAGGGTATCTCAGCCTGCATGAGACCGCTGTGCTCCTGTTGCAAAGTGGAAGGATGTGTATTTTGATACTGATGTTTCATCTCTGGCCCATGTTACTTTGAATGTATCCATTCTGTGCAGAACCGCAGCTGCTTCCAAGGCCATGGTGGGTGGAGAATCACTGTTGTAGCCCAGCACAGCCTCACCAGTTTGTCTGGATTCTTCTAGACACTGGAATTGGTGAAAACTACAGGGAGTGGGGGAGGAGATACCCCGTCTTGTTTTCCTGACTTTGGGTTTTGTTTCTGTATCGTCTCTTCTCAGCTATCATATGTTTCCACTGAGATCTCATAGTGAGTTGCCAAATTTGAAATGCATGAACCAGTTGTCTGCATCTGGAGCAGTCAAGCAGTGGCTGTAGTTTGAGTAAGTTATGTGTGCATGTAAAATATATACATATATACATATATACGAGTATGTGCATGAAATGTATATCTTCGCACTTTTTGATACAATGTACTCATTTGTTAATTTTTAATTATATTTGATATAAATCAAAGGTTTGTTGCAAAACTTTATATTTAAGAACAGTGTTAAAAAAAACACAAAAAAACAAAAAGAAGTCCCAACCATGCAACACAACTGGGACCTGCTTTAAAACAATCCTGTGATTGATGAGTTTGCTGCCTGAGTAATATTGATCACCCAGACTTTGGATTCTGCTATTGTTTCTACAATGACATTTTGTATGAATCAAAGTCCTTGGATTAAAATAAAACTTAGCAAAAAATCAAATCAAACCCCACCATGCTGCTGGGTGATGTATGCAGGGGGTGTGGGAGTCAGCAATCTGTGTGTCCTCAGGAGGCCGGGCTGCCTCCATGGGCACGCGGGTGGGAGTGCAGACCCGAGGAGCTCTCTGGAGAAAATAAGAACCCTCTGAAACTTTTTTGGGTCTGTTCATGATGCAAGTGTGGGGTTGGGCTGACGGTCATGGGTTGGGGTCAGGATCAGTGTCTGGATCGGGGCCATGGTCTGGGTTAGGTTTAAGCATAATCAGCTTTCTTCCCCCTCCTCCACCTCCCTATGCCTCCAGGATGGACAGGACTCACCCAGGGTCACACGTGAGTCAGCGGTGAGTTGGAACATTGGTTTTTGGCCTCTCACTCCTGGGCTTTAACAGAAAAGTGAAATAGCTCGTCACTGACTGTTTCAGATCCAGCTCAAGCCCACTCAGGAGCTGTAGAGGGCCTCAGAGGTCACACACAGCTCTTCCTCCCTCCCACCTGAGAAGGGTGTCACTGGCCACACTCTGCCTGGGCAGCCCCAAGTTCCAGCACCACTCTGACCCACGAGGGCACTGAGGAAACACGTATGGATTGATACAGGACTGACTGCAGTGGCCTACCTGCCCCCATGTGCAGTCTCCTTGCAGGCCGGTGGGGCTCTCCTGGCCCTGGCTAGATCCTCTGTCCCATCCAAGTGATCAACAGTGAACAGTGGACAGACAGCCCTTGGCCTATCACCATCTCAGGAGGCATCTGTGGTTCTCCAGTTCAGGCCAGGCATGGTCTTGACAACCCCTATGGCCAGTTACTGAGCTGACCGTGCTCCTGGAATGTAATAAGTCCATGGGCTGTGTAGACAGCCCCACAGGATGTTTCCATTCCCAACACCTGCGTGGTTGAGACAAGCTCGTCCTCCTTCAGTCTCCTAACCTGCCAAGTGTTGGATGCGGCCCTGGCCACAACAGCTGTCCTGCAGACTGGCTCTTCTGTCCTTTGGTCTCCCGATATGTATGTAAACCTTGGGCATGATTATTTGTTAGAATCGAGGTTATGGGAGTAACTGTGTCTCCCAGCGAGCAGTGTTCTCACTGAGACCGTGTGGATTCAGAGAGCCGCATGCAGGATTCAGGACTGTGGCCTCCAGAAGGTGTACCACGTGTGGATTCTAGGTGTGGAATGATCCTTGAGCCTCCCACGACTTCACTGAGCAATAATTTCCTGATCATCCTCATATTTGGTGTCTGCACTTTGTAAAGGAGAGAGAAGAGACTGGAATGAGCCAGTGTGTTCTCTGGGGTTGGGAGATTAATGTGTGTGTGGGGGCAGGGGTGACTCCCAGGCTTCCCTCCTCCCAAGGGCACAAGCGAGGTCTGTGTGCCTTCCAGTCTCTGAGATCCGAGGACCCAATGCCCAGGGCAGGAGCCTTGAGTGTCCCACCAACAGCAAAGTTGTTTTTTCAGCAGTTATAAGAGCGTCTTGCCATCGTGGGAGGACAGGAAGAGCCCTGGATGGGCGGCTGCAGCCCCTGACCCTAAGTGCACCCCTTCCTTCCCTGGGCTTCAGATTCCACAGCCGTGTAGTCACCCACCAGTGATGCAGAATCTGCTGCTTTCCCCGCCCAGCATCTGCTCTCACGTCCAAGTCCAGCCTCTCAGCTTCCCTTTGGGAACCACATCTCACCTGCCTCCCACCCAAACAGTTCCAGAGGGCAGACCCCCCATTCCGCCCACCTCAAAGATGGACATATGATCCAAGTCTACCCAACCCCATGCTCTGCCCTCTGGGTGCTCTGATGGCTTCAAGGATGAGAGTGTGACCCGAGCCAGGCCAAAGACACTTAAAGCCATGACTTCGTGGAACCCAAGGGAAAGAGAAACGCTTCCCAGTAGAATGGATGGTGAGTGAGTGTTAGGCTGGAGTTGCGGGAAGCCCCAGGTGCAGTGAGAGAGACTGTGCCTGAGAATGGGGTCTCCCCAGAGCACTTAGCAGGATGGAGTGTTGGAGAGGGTCCAGCTCACCCTGTGAGACTGTGAGCCCTTGGGCCTGCCAGGTCTAGACCCACTCTTGTTTCTTACAAGTGTTAATGTATTTCTACCATTTAAAAATTTATTTTACTTCAGTAAATATGTCCAGTCCCTCGCCATCCACAGTGCTGGGTGACACATCAGGGTGACAATCCCTGAGACTTCCCATGCATGGTGTCCTCACAGGGTGGGCCAGAGCAGGGGGAGACAAGAAGGTGGGGTCAGGTCCCAGAGGAGCTCCGGAACGGTTCTGTCCCTGCTCCTTCTCTGTCCCCGGAGAGGAAAACCCCAGAACAGTGAGGGGAGAACCAGCAGGAGCAAGAGGCCCCTGGATGGTTAAGTGATCTGCTTGTTTTTCCCTTATTTTAGGGTCCAGTTTGTAAATGTGCATTCTTATTAGGAAATTACCCATTTCCTCTAGGCTTTCTGTCTGATGCAATAGGTTTCTCTTATTTGACCTTTAATTTCTACTCCTTTTTTTAAAAAAAAAAAAGATTTTATTTATGTATTTGATAGAGAGAGAGAGAGAGAGAGTACAAGCAGGGGAAGCAGGAGGGACAGGGAGAAGCAGGCTTAACAGGGAGAAGCAGATGCTTGACTGACTGAGCCACACAGCCGCTCCTAATTTCTCCTCTTTTTCTAGTTTTCTACAAAATTTTCACAATTAATGAACAAATATTGATGTGTTATTTTTAGCTAAAGTCTGTATTTTATTTAAGTCCCCTCCGTTCTACCTTTCTTGCTCCAGGATCCCATACTGGGCGCCACGTGCCATGTGCCCATCATGTCTCTTCAGGCTCTTCTTGGCCATGACCGTTTCTCAGATTTACTTGTTTTCCTCGTGATTAGACTGGGGTTATGGGTTCTGAGGAAGCAGATCAGGGAGGTAAAGGGCTTTGTCATCACTTTGTAACAAGGGAACACTTATCACTGTCCGTGTTCATGGTCACCTGCTGAGGCAATGCTGGTCAGGTTTCCCCATTGTGAAGTGACCCTTTGCCATGAGCAGGAAGACACTGCTCTGAGCCCACACTTTAGGAGAGGGGAATTAACTCCATTTCCTTGATGAATGGTTGAGTGTCTCCATCCATTCTTTGGAACTATTTGTAATTTGTTAATAAAAATGCAACCAGGTAATTTAAAAGATCCCACTCCCATTGGCTTCATTGAACAATTCATGAAATAGGCAGCATCTCATTTAGCAAAAAGAAAGGGGCCTGTTTGACCTGCAGGGGAGGGAAGGTATTTAAAGGCACAGAGGGGATTGAGAAAAAGAAATTACTAGAAAAGGATGCACTAGATGCATTCTAGGATCATTAGACAACGTCCCCTTCCTAAGGGGAACAGAAGGGGCCATTCAGCTCATGTACCAGGTTGACTGGTTGAAGGTTACGCGGAGGTGAGGTTGTGTGGAACTGCACTTAAGTCAGATAGTAAGTCTTGGTTTGCTGGCTTGGGTCTCTTGACATAAGTGACTCCATTTGGGGCCTGTGGTTTCTCTTTTAAAACATCATTTATTCTGGGGCACCTAGGTGGCTCAGTTGAGTGGCTGCTTTGGCTCGGGTCATGATCTCAGGGACCTGGGATCGAGCCCCAGGTCAGGCTCCCTGCTCAGTGGGGAGTCTGCTTCTCCCTCTCCCTCTGCCTCTCCCCTCTGCTCATGCACTTCCTCTCTTTCAAATCAATACATTAAATCTTTAAGGAATCATTTATTTTTACCAGTATGGAAACCAGGGTAGCTCGTGCTCCAGCACTACAGTGTTTGGTCGCTGGCTCATTCCTGCTTTGGTGATTGGGAGCGCTTTCCATTGACATCCTTCCATCTCTGTGGCTCTTTCCCTGAGACTTCCTTACTTTCTGATACTTCCAGACTATCCTGGCTCCTGTACTTCCTGTCTCGGTTCTAGTGTCAGCAATTTCAAGGAGCGCTGGTTAGTAGAGGGTGGTATTAAAGTCTTACACATGGGAGCTAAATGTGCTCAGTGGACAGTGCGAGGCAACAAATGCATGCATTCCCACCTGTGCCGACACACCTAGTCATAAAGATTTCTAGGTGCGACTGTCTGTGTCCACATCAAGCCAAAGACGAGTTTACATTGACGTCTCCAACCTGGCCCATCACCACGTGGAGATTGTGATCTTCTCTCTTTGCTGATCTGTAACTTCCTACTCTAACAGGGACAAACCCGGCTCTCCCCAGCTGCCATTCCAGATGTGGAACGGATGTGGTGTCTTCAGAACTGGTAGCCACCACACTTCAGGGAAAGAACTTTATCAAATAGAGTCCACCGTGTACATACAGTACATTTTCCTTTACTCTAAAGATTCCATTCATTTCCAAAGTTACCCAGGTCAGCACATTTTGTCCTGCGATCTACAGTGAGGGTCTTTTTTCCCCATACGTTTCTAATACAGTTAGATTATGTGTCCTGTTCTGTATTCCGTTGAAGGGGAGGAAGAATTTTTCCTTGGCCTGAAGTTCTTACCATGGGATTAAGAATAAAATTGACATGAGACAGATTAACAGGAGAAAAAAAAACCCCAAAGTGTAATGATGTGTGCCTAGAGACCCAATAATGAAACGGAGGTCTAAAGAAATGATCAAGGAAGCCAGGTTTCATACTTTCTAGAGAAAGAGAAAATACACCTGTGATGAAATCAAGGACAAAGAAAACTTAATCTTGGGAGCTTCAGTTAGTAAGGCATTGTAGACAGAATTTTGGCTGGGACAGTAAATTAGTAAAAAGTAACGGGGATTTTTTTTTTTTTTTATACAACCTTATGGGCTTGAAATGTCCCATCTCTGGTGATGTTGAAAACTCTTTACCTACTGGTACAGGGACATCTTCATATGAGAGATCGATTTCCTGCCTCCAGGGGGCAGAGGAGGGTCTAGGTGTCCTCATTGCATAGGCTGTCTCTTAAGTAACTGTTATTAAAATGATCTATATGTCAAAGTGGCAGATTTGGGGCAGCCTGCCCTTGAGCCCCTATTCCATCCTGTAACACTCCCACATCCTAAATAACATAGTTTCAGTAGATTATGATTTACTCTTTGGGATGCAAAAATGTTTGTGTTTTTTAAAGATTTTGTTTTTAAGTAACCTCCACACCCAACATGGGGCTCAAACTCACAACCCCAAGATCAAGAGTTGCATGCTCTCCTGACTGAGCTAGCCAGGTGTCCCAAAACGTTTGGGTTTTGACAGATGCATAATGACAGGTAGAAATCATTAAAATATCATGGAATTCACCCCCCGATGCTTTTATCATCTCCAGCTTGCCTTTTCCAGAATCTCCCACAAAGTGTGTAGCATTTTCACACTGGATTCCTTCACTTAGAAAAATATATGTAAAGTTCATCTTTGTCCTTGTATGGGGTGATGGTTTGTTTCTTTCTATTGCTGAATAGATTAACAGGAGAAAAACAAGTCAAACTTCAATATCATGCATGTGTCTTGTATTCATGGGAGATGCCCAGGGAAGCGGAGTAACTCTGTGAGTGGTTCAGCCCACACCCTAAATGCTACCTTCAACTAAAGACCGAAAGATTTTGGGTGGTGGGAAGGCCAGTTCAGGGATGTTATTAGTGAGCACAGTAAACGGGGGTACAGTTGTTCCACAGATTTAAGTCTGTGCCTTCTCTTTTGGCATGAGTTTCTTGAGGTTTAGTCATTCTGTTCCGACACAGAGGGAGACAGGCTTACAGATGGAGTGTCCCTTTAGAAGTGTGCATTTCACTCACCAATGGCACCTTTTACCCAGTTGTCAGAGGTTCTCCCGTATCTGCCGTTTCTTAAGATTAATCAGCCCAAATAACCCTTGTGACAAAGAGGCCTATTTTGGGCGGCATATTCTGCTTCCTTCTCATGGATGCGCTTAGTTCCCTTATGGATTCATTTATGGAAGGACATTCTGGCTTCTCTAAATTTGTAACCATTATGAATAGAGCTACTGTGCATAACTGCAGGAGAGTTTTTGCTTGGAAATAGTTTTTCAAAGCAGTTGTTTAAATACTAGAAGTGCGATTGTTGGATCTTAACACGAGACTTATTTCGGTTTGGAAACTGTCCAAACTGTCTTCTGAAGGGACCGTTGCTGTCATTCCTCCCCTTCCAGCAATCGGCATCCTTGTTTTTGGAGGTTATCATTTGTAGTAGTTGTGCAGTGCTGTCTCACTGTTGTTTAAATCTGTACCTTCCTCATGATGAGGTTGAGCATATTTCTGTATGCTTATTTCGTACTGTACGTCTTCTTTGTCCAGGCATGTTCAGATCCTCACCCACGATCGATTAGGATGTTGCGTTCTGATAGCTTTTTGTATATTTTGAATGCAAATATTTTACCATATTTTACCAGATGTGTATTTTGCAAACATTTCCTCCCATTTCTTGCTTGTCTTTTGGTTTTCTGAGTGAGGTCTTTCCCAGAGCAGAAGATTTTAGGAAGTTCATGTTATCAGTTTTTTTCTTCTGTGGATTGGCTTTTGGTGTTGTGCGTTAAAACTCATCACCGAGCTCAAGGCCATGTGGGTTTTCTTCCGTTTTCTTTTTGCTATTTTGATTGTTTTACATTTTAAATATATCTACAATTTTGAACGAATTTCGGTGTAAGTTGTAAAGCTTGTGTCTGTATTTCACTTAATTCCACACGGTTTCTAACGAATTGTTTCTATTTCCGGGGAACTCAGGGGATGGTCGGACTCCGTTTCAGTTTGAATTTCCAAAATTAATGGATTCAGCCGGACCCCAGCAGGGACAGGTGTCTGTCCTGAACTGAGCGCACCGCTTCCTGCGCCGCCCCCACCGCCCGCAGGGGGCGCCAGAGTCACCGCCCCACACCCTCCTGCTCCGCCTGCACCGCCCGCAGGGGGCGCCAGAGTCACCGCCCCACACCCTCCTGCTCCGCCTGCACCGCCCGCAGGGGGCGCCCGAGGCCCGCTCGCGACCGTTGCTGGGCATGCGCGCTCAGGCCCCTGTCTCCGGCGCGGGCAGGAGTCCCGAGGCCTCAGGACCGGCTGTGCGGACGCGCAGGCTTCGGGAGGACGCGAGCCTCCTCCACAGTCAGGAGCCCGGATCCTCAGGACCGGCCGCGGAGGATGGAGGGCCGCGTCCACGCCGGCAGGAGTCCGGCCTCCTCAGGACCCGCTGTGGGGACTCCCGGGGGAGGCGGGCGGCGTCCGCGCTGACGGGACCCGCCGTGGAGGTCGCGGGCGGCGTCTACGCTGACAGGATCCGCTGTGGAGGTCGCGGGCGGCGTCTACGCTGACAGGATCCGCTGTGGAGGTCGCAGGCGGCGTCTACGCTGACAGGACCCGCTGTGGAGGTCACGGGCCGCGTCAGCGCCGACAGGAGTCCCGCCCCTCAGGCCCGCCAGAGCAGGTGAGCAGAAGCCGCCGGAGCAGGACGGGCGCGCAGTGTAGACGGTGCGGCCTCCGCGGGTTTGTGCGCGGCGCGGGGGTCGCGCGGGGCTGCGGGTACCCCTGTCCCGGCTCGGGTTAGGGTTAGGGCTTAGGGGTTCGGGTCAGGGTCAGGGCCATCATTAGGGTCACGGTCAAGGTCAGGGCTAGGGTCACGGTCAGGGTTCGGTTTAGGGTCAGGTGTAGGGTCAGGGTCAGTTTGAGTGTTAGGGTCAGGGTCAGTGTTAGGGTCCGGGTTGGGGTCAGGCTCCGGCTAACGGTCAGGGTCAGGGTTAGGGGTTAGGGTTAGGGTTAGCATTAGGGTTAGGGTTAAGCTTCGGGTTTGCCTTCAGGTTCGGGGTTAGGGTTATAGGTTAGGGGTTCGGGTTAGCGTTAGGGTTCGGGTTCGGGTTCGGGTTTGGGTTAGGGTCAGGGTCAGGGTCAGAGTCAGTTAGGGTTAGGGTTAGGGTTAGGGTCACGGTCCAGCTCAACGTTAGGGTTCGCGTTATTGTCAGGGTCAGGGTGAGGGGTTAGGGTCAGGGTTAGGATTAGGATTCGAGTTAATGTTCGGTGTTAGGGTTCGGGTTCGTGTTCAGGTTCGGGGTTTAGGGTTATGGGTTATTGGTTCGGGTTCGGGTTAGGTTTAGTGTTGGGGTTCAGGTTCGGCTTTTTATTAGGCCCTGAATGGTGGCTCCGGGCACGCCCATCTGTCCTCCCAGTCCTGACCTTCCTTCTCCTCGGCCCTCTGTCATCCCGGATCCTCTCCACCTCCTCCTTAAACAATTCTGAATGTCTCCAGGAGCAGCGTGGCAGGCGTGGGGTCTCAGGAGGTGCTGCCGCGATCCTGTGCCCCAGACGACACGGAGAAAGGAGCCACGGGACATTCTGTCATGAGGACTGGGAGGACGATCCCATCCATCTCCTTGGGCATGAACACGGTTCCAGTCCCTGCTCTTTCCACCACCGCTGTGCCAGCTGCTCCTGAAAACACGTCTGTGAACGACCGAGCCAGAGTTTCTGGGGGTGAGTCCGGGCTGAGCCCTGCTAGGTGAACGGTGCACCTGTGGCCTGGGACGGGTGCGGCTCACGGTGGTCCCAGACAGGGGTGCCTGTCCCCCTTCTCTCCAGGGGACCTGCCTTGGACCTCTGCTTCCTCACGTTCTCCCCAGGGCTGCTGGTCCCCAGACCTGACCCCTGCCGGTCTGAGGGTGACCAGCGCTGGCTCCCCAGGGTTTCCTTTGCCCGAGTCCTTGCCCGGGAGCTCCTGCATCTCCGGACACATACTCCCCGTGTGCCCAGCCTCCCCCTCGAACTTGCACGTGTTTGGTCTCTGTCCCTGTCTCTGTCCCTGTGGGACCCGGTGACTCGCAGCATGGACTGGAGCAGACCCATGGGAAACCTTTCTCTGGCCTAGGGTTGGGAGCAATGCGTCTGCCCTCTGCGGCGTGCCTTCCGGCTTTCTGCATTTCCCTGGTTTCTGTGTGGGCCACGGGAGGGAACCGCCGTGTCCTGTCTGGGGACCGACTGGGGTGTCCCAGCAGGAACAGGGGCCTTGGCCCCAAGATTGTGCCCAGAATTCCTGAAGGGGTGCCCAGGATGACATCGCCTCTGTAATCCATTCTGCGCGTCGACATCAAATAAGGGCAATTCTCTGTCCAACAGGGAAAAAAACCAAACGAATGCCCTTTGAAAGTGGGTGGGCAGACACAAAGGCACCCGTTGAGGGATTCCACTTCCAGAAACCTCCAGAACACGTGCAGGAACAGAAAGAGAAAGCAACTTAGGGGCTGCGAGGGGCCAGGCCGGGGGAGCCATGGGCACGGAGGGCTTGGGCTCAGGGTCTCCTTTGGGGAAGGAGCTCTCCTGCAGCGACGTTCTGGGGTGTGGTGGCGCAGCGTTGGGAATGTCCTTCATGCTCATGACGTGTTCAAGGGAAAACAAGAACTTTTATTTAAAATAAATAATACACAGCATAGAGGAGATGGAAGGCGACTAGGACGGTGACTCCATAGAGGAGAGGAAGAACACAGGGGGAGGGGAGGAAACATTCTGCGGGGATGTCGGGGTCAGGGGACGGAACGGAGGGGAATTTTACGGGGAGATCTCCCCGCAGAGTTGTGGGCTCTGGATGCGGGTCTGGGAGCCCCGCAGGAGCAGGTGTCGGGGCAGGCGTTGGGACCGGGGCGGGGGCAGGGTCAGCGGTCTTGGCCAGCGCAGGATCCAGAGCAGGAGCTGGGTCCGAGGCAAGAACAGGAGCCCAGGCAAGGGCAGGGAAAGGAGCAGGAGCAAGGGCTAGGGGCTGGGGCTGGGGCGGGATCAGGGGCGTAGGCAGGGGCAAGGGAAGGCGCAGTGGTCCTGGCAAGGCCAGGGGAAGGGCCGGGCGCAGTTGAAGGGGAAGAAGCAGGGACAGGGTCTGGGTATGGGGCGGGAACAGGGGCGCAGGCAGGCGAAGGGGAGGCCGTCCTGGCAGGGGCATGGGAAGGGGAAACCGAAGGGGCAGGAACAGGGGTAGGACCTGGGTCTGGGGCAGGGGCAGGGACATGGGCAGGGGCAGGGGCAGGAGCAGGAGCTGGGACAAGTGCACGGGCGATGGCCTGTGCAGGGTCAAGGGCAGGAGCTGGGTCTGGGGCAGGAACCGGGGCCCTGTGAAGGCCCGGGGAAGCGGTGGGACCAAGGGAGGATCTGGGTCAGGGGCGAGAACAGGAGCACAGGCAGGGGCAGGGGACGTGGGGGTAGCTCTGGTAGGGGCAGGGGCAGGGGGAGCGGCAGGAGCAAGGCTGGGGGCACGAGCAGGAGCCGGCTCTCCCTGCACAGCATCAGCACCTCCGTGGGCAGGCGGCCGGTGCCCTGTCGGCTCCCGGTCTCCCGCCGAAGTCTCTCCCGTCACCATGTCCCCCTCCGGAGCTGCTGAGGTTGGGAGTGGGTCTTGCTTCTCCGCCTGAGTAGCTGTGAGAGGAGAGAAGGTCACCCGCGGGCCTGCCTCTCTGGGGCTTGGCAGAGACCGAGCACAGCCTAGGGTCTCCCGGAGAAGCCGCAGCCACGAAGGAACCCTCCCCGGGACGTCTCCCCGACGGCAGGCCGCCCCCTGGGTGCTCCGAGCCAGGTCGTGGCTCCCGGCCCCACGCCAGCCTGTGGGGGCTTCGCCCTGTGGGGCCCATCACCGACGCCTCCCCACACAGCCACAGGCACCCCATCCCAGCCTTCTCACCCTCGGCCTTGGCCTCCGTGGGCTCCGTGTCCAGGACCGCAGTCCAATGGAGTAGCGGGGACCGTGGTCTGGGAGGGACCGGAGGCCTTCCCAGGACCGGGGACTCCAGGGTCAGGGAGGAGTGCGTGTCTTCCCGCCTCCTTCCTCTTTCATCCGTGGCCTGCCAAGGCAGAGACGGGGAGCGTGCAAGAGGCCGCAGAGCCCTGCCCGGCCATACCCACCGTCCTCCTGCCCAGTCCCCCGGCTTCTCCCGGATCACACGCAGACCTGCACGTGCACAGCCCCGCACCTGGGTCAGGGACCCGTCCCTGCAGGGTCTCAGGATAAACCCCGGGCAGAAGGACGCAGCCCCCACACCCCATCCCACGTAGCCAGCCTGAACCTGGGGTGTGAACATGACCTGCCCACCAGGCATCTGACCCCTCATCAGCCTGCTCCTGCTCGGGGCGTGTCCACCCCCGATGAGCTCTCTTCACACACACACGCACACACACACACACACACACACACACACACACGCACACACGGGGAGGAGGCCTGGGGCGACACGGGTGGATCGGAAGGTGTGGGGCTGTCTGACTCGGAGCCTCCCGGGGTCACCTTTCGATTCTTCTTGCCAAAGGGCCAGAGGCGTCGGGGAGCCCTGCCAGGCCCTCCGCAGTGAGGGGATGTGCTTGGCGGGCGAGCTCTCCTCTGCTCGCCTCCTCTGGACTTGGGTATGCAACAGAGGAACATGTCGCTTCTGTGGGGATCTCCGCAGAAATGAGCTGGGCAGGGGGTTGTCTCCGGAACGTGGGTGCCTGGACACGTGGGTTCCAATTCCGTTGGGCTGTGTCGTCAGGGAAGTGAGGTCACCGCTGCCTGGGGGCTCCTTACGGGACTTCCTCCTCACCCTGGAGCTCCCTGAGGGCGCCCCTCCCCCAGCTGCTCCAGGCTCACCCCCCACCCCATGCCCTGTCTCTACAGTGACCCCCACACGGCCTACCCACAGCCCCTGGGAGGCCTGGGTGCAGCTGTGGTCCCCGCTGTGAGGGCCCAGAGCTGGGTTCAGACCGGGTTCCTGCTCCGGCTCCTGCCCAGGACTGGGACCGCGGACGCACCCTGTGGCTCCCAGGGCCTCCCCAGTCTCCCCGTGTGCACACTGGGGGTGTTCTGGCTTCTACTTCTGGGGATGCCATCAGGGGTGGGACCTCTCCATACGTTCCGTACCCGCTCTCCCGGGAGGCTCGTGCACACCCTTGGCGATGCACGGGCGAGCCAGGGGCTGGGCGGGGGCATGGAGCACAGCCCAGAGGGGCCTGGATCTGCTCTGGGATCCAGGCAAAGCCACCCTCCTGCTGCCTGGGTCCCATCAGCCGTGGCAAGGTGGCAGTTCATGGAGTCTGACCGTGGTGACACAGACTTCCAGGGGCTCCCATTAGGTTGAGGTCCAAGGGCCTCGTCTGCGCCCATGTGCCGGACAGCCCCCACCGTGGTTCCCGGGCATTCCCGAATCCGTCCCGCCAGGGTGGATGGCCCGTGGGACTGAGAAGGGGACAAAGTGTTTGGCGGTCATTTCCCAGCCGATGGAGGAAAGTCTGTGACTTCTCCTGGTTCCCTCTCTCCTGTGTTCGGGGTCTGTCTCTGTCTTTGACTTTGTCTCCGGGTCTGTCTCTGTCTCTGGTTTTGTGTGTCTCACAGGAGCAGGATCTGTGGGCTCCAGGGGTGATGGGAGAACCCTCAGAAGTCTCCCTTGTCCCTGTTTCCCTCCCCTGGGCCGGTGCTTGGTTCCTTGCTAAGGCCTTGTCCCCCTGAGCAGAGCACTGACTCTGGAACCTCTTGCACATGGGGCCCTTGAGGCTGCAACAAGGAGGGTCCCGACCTTGGTCCGCAGACCAGGGCTCCAGGGCTCTGCCACATTCTGCAAGCCCACGATGTCAGCCCCCCAAGCCTGCAGGCTGTCCTCTGCTCAGAAGGACCTCGAGGGAGTCCAAAGCATGTTCCCAAGACTGGGAGCACAGTGGGTCAGGGAGAGAGATTCAAGGCCCACAGGCTCTTCGGCAAGCCTGTGGGAGCCTAGGGACAGCCCGTGTCTATGGCCCCATTGGTAGAAGAGTAAGGGGAGGCCTTTGGCGGTGTAGCCCTGTCCACACTGGGGAGGGGGGGTTTACCTCTTCCTACTTCCAGGGGAGGTGTCCGGGGTGGTGACGGACACCAGGCCCCAGACCCTGTCCTCACCCAGTGCCCTGGCAAAGCCCCTGGGCCCCTTGGGGACCCCTTGACCATCAGCCCTTCCTGTCTGCTCTCCCCATGCTAAGGATCTCGGTCCTTGCCAGGAGACCTGACGCCCCTGACGCCATGGCCCAGCTGTCTCCAACCTCTTTCTTCTTATCTGCCTTGTTACCCACCATTTTCCCAGGGTGTCTCCCCCTCTGAGCCCCAGCTGGGCAGAGTGGTGTGTGTGTGTGTGTGTGTGTGTGTGTGTGTCTGTGTGTGTGTGGGTGTGTGTGTGTGTGTGTTTGTGTGTGTGTGTGTGTCTGTGTGTGTGGGTGTGTCTGTGTGTGTGTGTGTGTGTGTGTCTGTGTGTGTGTGGGTGTGTGTGTCTGTGTGTCTGTGTGTGTGTGTGTAGGTGTGTGTGTCTGTGTGTGCGTGCCTGTGTGTGTGTGTATGTGCGCACGCTCAAGCAGACGCCTCTCCCTGTCTGGGGAGGCCCGAGGTCACGTCCCCACATGGGACGGGGTGGGTAGCTCTCCCCAAGCATCTGAGAGGCTCTCACCCTCAAAGCAGACCTCATGGGAGGGTCGGGGCTTGCCTAGGACTGGAGGGAAGCTCTGCTCCTTGGACCCTGTACCCGTCTTTTGTCCTGGGCCGGTCCCTGCCTCTCTTGACCCCAGGTTCCCAACTGTCCCTGAGGCTTGGACATGGAAATGCTTGAATCTGGCCGTTCCTCCAGGGGGAGGTGGAGGTGGAGGAAAGGTGCCCCAGGCACACAGACCTCCATTCCGAGACGGCCAGGTGTGCCCAGGAGACCTGCACGCAACACCTGGACCGTGACCCAGCCTTGCGGTGGATGTGTACGCGACCCATGGCGCAGTCCCTGTCTGGTCCCCCCTGTTCCCTCACCTCTGCCACGTGCTCTGGGTCCCCGAAGTCTGCTGAGCACCAGAGCCATGCCTATCCCGGGGAGCAAGGCTCAGGATGCAAGGCCAGGAGGGTTGGACATGTGGGGATGCAAAGGTCACCGAGTACTCCCCACCCAGCTGGCCTGGAATTCAGAATCCCTCCCAGGGTCCCGTGAAATGCGGGGTTGAGCCAGAGGCCTTGGAGACATCAGTGGCAGGGAGGTCAGTGGGCCCCTTCCACTTCTCCTCTCTCCCTCTGCTTAGTCTTCCTGGTTGTACCGGGGGACAGAGGTCCAGCCTGTCCTTGGATTTAGCCCTGGCTTGAGTCAGTGGGTGGAAGGAGGACAGGGAAGGTTAGGGTTTGGGTTAGGGGTTTGGATTAGGGTGAGGGTCACAGTTAGAGTTAGGGTTAGGGTTAGAGGGCTAGGGTGAGGTTTAGAGGGTTAGGGTGAGGGTTAGGGTTAGGGTTAGAAGGTAAGGGTTAGGGCTAGAGGGATAGGCTTAGGATTAGGGTTAGGGTTAGATTTAGGGTTAGGGTGAGGGTTAGGGTGAGGGTTAGGGTAAGGGTTAGGGTTAGGGTTAGGGTTAGTGTGAGGGTCACAGTTAGAGTTAGGGTTAGGGTTAGAGGGTTAGGGTGAGGGTTAGAGGGTTAGGGTGAGGGTTAGGGTTAGGGTTAGAAGGTAAGGGTTAGGGCTAGAGGGATAGGGTTAGGATTAGGGTCAGGGTCAGGGACAGGGTCAGGGTCAGGGCTATCATTAGGGTCACGGTCAAGGTCAGGGCTAGGGTCACGGTCAGGGTTCGGTTTAGGGTCAGGTGTAGGGTCAGGGTCAGTTTGAGTGTTAGGGTCAGGGTCAGTGTTAGGGTCCGGGTTGGGGTCAGGCTCCGGCTAACGGTCAGGGTCAGGGTTAGGGGTTAGGGTTAGGGTTAGCATTAGGGTTAGGGTTAAGCTTCGGGTTTGCCTTCAGGTTCGGGGTTAGGGTTATAGGTTAGGGGTTCGGGTTAGCGTTAGGGTTCGGGTTCGGGTTCGGGTTTGGGTTAGGGTCAGGGTCAGGGTCAGGGTCAGTTATGGTTAGGGTTAGGGTTAGGGTTAGAGAGATAGGGTTAGGGTGAGGGTTAGGGTTAGAGGGTTAGGGTTAGTGTTAGAGAGATAGGGTGAGGGTTAGGGTCACGGTCCAGCTCAACGTTAGGGTTCGCGTTATTGTCAGGGTCAGGGTGAGGGGTTAGGGTCAGGATTAGGATTAGGATTCGAGTTAATGTTCGGTGTTAGGGTTCGGGTTCGTGTTCAGGTTCGGGGTTTAGGGTTATGGGTTATTGGTTCGGGTTCGGGTTAGGTTTAGTGTTGGGGTTCAGGTTCGGCTTTTTATTAGGCCCTGAATGGTGGCTCCGGGCACGCCCATCTGTCCTCCCAGTCCTGACCTTCCTTCTCCTCGGCCCTCTGTCATCCCGGATCCTCTCCACCGCCTCCTTAAACAATTCTGAATGTCTCCAGGAGCAGCGTGGCAGGCGTGGGGTCTCAGGAGGGGCTGCCGCGATCCTGTGCCCCAGACGACACGGAGAAAGGAGCCACGGGACATTCTGTCATGAGGACTGGGAGGACGATCCCATCCATCTCCTTGGGCATGAACACGGTTCCAGTCCCTGCTCTTTCCACCACCGCTGTGCCAGCTGCTCCTGAAAACACGTCTGTGAACGACCGAGCCAGAGTTTCTGGGGGTGAGTCCGGGCTGAGCCCTGCTAGGTGAACGGTGCACCTGTGGCCTGGGACGGGTGCGGCTCACGGTGGTCCCAGACAGGGGTGCCTGTCCCCCTTCTCTCCAGGGGACCTGCCTTGGACCTCTGCTTCCTCACGTTCTCCCCAGGGCTGCTGGTCCCCAGACCTGACCCCTGCCGGTCTGAGGGTGACCAGCGCTGGCTCCCCAGGGTTTCCTTTGCCCGAGTCCTTGCCCGGGAGCTCCTGCATCTCCGGACACATACTCCCCGTGTGCCCAGCCTCCCCCTCGAACTTGCACGTGTTTGGTCTCTGTCCCTGTCTCTGTCCCTGTGGGACCCGGTGACTCGCAGCATGGACTGGAGCAGACCCATGGGAAACCTTTCTCTGGCCTAGGGTTGGGAGCAATGCGTCTGCCCTCTGCGGCGTGCCTTCCGGCTTTCTGCATTTCCCTGGTTTCTGTGTGGGCCACGGGAGGGAACCGCCGTGTCCTGTCTGGGGACCGACTGGGGTGTCCCAGCAGGAACAGGGGCCTTGGCCCCAAGATTGTGCCCAGAATTCCTGAAGGGGTGCCCAGGATGACATCGCCTCTGTAATCCATTCTGCGCGTCGACATCAAATAAGGGCAATTCTCTGTCCAACAGGGAAAAAAACCAAACGAATGCCCTTTGAAAGTGGGTGGGCAGACACAAAGGCACCCGTTGAGGGATTCCACTTCCAGAAACCTCCAGAACACGTGCAGGAACAGAAAGAGAAAGCAACTTAGGGGCTGCGAGGGGCCAGGCTGGGGGAGCCATGGGCAGGGAGGGCTTGGGCTCAGGGTCTCCTTTGGGGAAGGAGCTCTCCTGCAGCGACGTTCTGGGGTGTGGTGGCGCAGCGTTGGGAATGTCCTTCATGCTCATGACGTGTTCAAGGGAAAACAAGAACTTTTATTTAAAATAAATAATACACAGCATAGAGGAGATGGAAGGCGACTAGGACGGTGACTCCATAGAGGAGAGGAAGAACACAGGGGAAGAGGAGTAAACATTCTGCGGGGATGTCGGGGTCAGGGGACGGAACGGAGGGGAATTTTACGGGGAGATCTCCCCGCAGAGTTGTGGGCTCTGGATGCGGGTCTGGGAGCCCCGCAGGAGCAGGTGCCAGGGCAGGCGTTGGGACCGGGGCGGGGGCAGGGTGAGCGGTCTTGGCCAGCGCAGGATCCAGAGCAGGAGCTGGGTCCGAGGCAAGAACAGGAGCCCAGGCAAGGGCAGGGAAAGGAGCAGGAGCAAGGGCTAGGGGCTGGGGCTGGGGCGGGATCAGGGGCGTAGGCAGGGGCAAGGGAAGGAGCAGTGGTCCTGGCAAGGCCAGGGGAAGGGCCGGGCGCAGTTGAAGGGGAAGAAGCAGGGACAGGGTCTGGGTATGGGGCGGGAACAGGGGCGCAGGCAGGCGAAGGGGAGGCCGTCCTGGCAGGGGCAGGGGCAGGGGCAAGAACAGGGGTAGGACCTGGGTCTTTGGCAGGTGCAGGGGCAGTGGCCCTGGGAGGGAAAGGAAAAGGGACAGGGGCAGGGGCAGATGAAGGGACAGGAGCAGGAAGAGGAACTGGGGCATGTGCAGGGGTGATGGCCGGTGCAGGGGCAAGGGCAGGAGCTGGGTCTGGGGCAGGACCAGGGTCACAGGCAGGGGAAGGGGAGGCCGTCCTGGCAGGGGCAGGGGCAGGGGCAGGGGCAGGGGCAGGGGCAAGAACAGATGTAGGACCTGGGTCTGGGTCAGGGGCAGGGGCAGTGGCCCTGGCAGGGAAAGGAGAAGGGACAGGGGCAGGGGCAGGAGCTGGGGCAAGGGCAGGAACAGGGGCCCCGTGAGGGCCCGGGGAAGCGGTGGGACCGAGGGAGGAGCTGGGTCAGGGGCGAGAACGGGAGCACAGGCAAGGGCAGGGAAAGGAGCAGGAGCAAGGGCTAGGGGCAGGGTCTGGGGCGGGAACAGGGGCATAGGCAGGAGCAGGGGAAGGGGCAGTGGTCCTGGCAGGGCCAGGGGACGGGAAGGGGGCAGTTGAAGGGGAAGAAGCAGAGGCAGTTTCTGGGTCTGGGGCGGGAACAGGGGCGCAGGCAGGGGAAGGGGAGGCCGTCCTGGCAGGGTCAGAGGCAGGGGCAAGAACAGGGGTAGGACCTGGGTCTTTGGCAGGTCCAGGGGCAGTGGCCCTGGCAGGGAAAGGAAAAGGGACAGGGGCAGGGGCAGATGAAGGGACAGGAGCAGGAAGAGGAACTGGGGCATGTGCAGGGGTGATGGCCGGTGCAGGGTCAAGGGCAGGAGCTGGGTCTGGGGCAGGACCAGGGTCACAGGCAGGGGAAGGGGAGGCCGTCCTGGCAGGGGCATGGGAAGGGGAAACCGAAGGGGCAGGAACAGGGGTAGGACCTGGGTCTGGGGCAGGGGCAGGGACATGGGCAGGGGCAGGGGCAGGAGCAGGAGCTGGGACAAGTGCACGGGCGATGGCCTGTGCAGGGTCAAGGGCAGGAGCTGGGTCTGGGGCAGGAACAGGGGCCCTGTGAAGGCCCGGGGAAGTGGTGGGACCAAGGGAGGATCTGGGTCAGGGGCGAGAACAGGAGCACAGGCAGGGGCAGGGGACGTGGGGGTAGCTCTGGTAGGGGCAGGGGCAGGGGGAGCGGCAGGAGCAAGGCTGGGGGCACGAGCAGGAGCCGGCTCTCCCTGCACAGCATCAGCACCTCCGTGGGCAGGCGGCCGGTGCCCTGTCGGCTCCCGGTCTCCCGCCGAAGTCTCTCCCGTCACCATGTCCCCCTCCGGAGCTGCTGAGGTTGGGAGTGGGTCTTGCTTCTCCGCCTGAGTAGCTGTGAGAGGAGAGAAGGTCACCCGCGGGCCTGCCTCTCCCTGGGGCTTGGCAGAGACCGAGCACAGCCTAGGGTCTCCCGGAGAAGCCGCAGCCACGAAGGAACCCTCCCCGGGACGTCTCCCCGACGGCAGGCCGCCCCCTGGGTGCTCCGAGCCAAGTCGTGGCTCCCGGCCCCACGCCAGCCTGTGGGGGCTTCGCCCTGTGGGGCCCATCACCGACGCCTCCCCACACAGCCCCAGGCACCCCATCCCAGCCTTCTCACCCTCGGCCTTGGCCTCCGTGGGCTCCGTGTCCAGGACCGCAGTCCAATGGAGTAGCGGGGACCGTGGTCTGGGAGGGACCGGAGGCCTTCCCAGGACCGGGGACTCCAGGGTCAGGGAGGAGTGCGTGTCTTCCCGCCTCCTTCCTCTTTCATCCGTGGCCTGCCAAGGCAGAGACGGGGAGCGTGCAAGAGGCCGCAGAGCCCTGCCCGGCCATACCCACCGTCCTCCTGCCCAGTCCCCCGGCTTCTCCCGGATCACACGCAGACCTGCACGTGCACAGCCCCGCACCTGGGTCAGGGACCCGTCCCTGCAGGGTCTCAGGATAAACCCCGGGCAGAAGGGCGCAGCCCCCACACCCCATCCCACGTAGCCAGCCTGAACCTGGGGTGTGAACATGACCTGCCCACCAGGCATCTGACCCCTCATCAGCCTGCTCCTGCTCGGGGCGTGTCCACCCCCGATGAGCTCTCTTCACACACACACGCACACACACACACACACAAACACACACACACACACACACACACACGCACACACGGGGAGGAGGCCTGGGGCGACACGGGTGGATCGGAAGGTGTGGGGCTGTCTGACTCGGAGCCTCCCGGGGTCACCTTTCGATTCTTCTTGCCAAAGGGCCAGAGGCGTCGGGGAGCCCTGCCAGGCCCTCCGCAGTGAGGGGATGTGCTTGGCGGGCGAGCTCTCCTCTGCTCGCCTCCTCTGGACTTGGGTATGCAACAGAGGAACATGTCGCTTCTGTGGGGATCTCCGCAGAAATGAGCTGGGCAGGGGGTTGTCTCCGGAACGTGGGTGCCTGGACACGTGGGTTCCAATTCCGTTGGGCTGTGTCGTCAGGGAAGTGAGGTCACCGCTGCCTGGGGGCTCCTTACGGGACTTCCTCCTCACCCTGGAGCTCCCTGAGGGCGCCCCTCCCCCAGCTGCTCCAGGCTCACCCCCCACCCCATGCCCTGTCTCTACAGTGACCCCCACACGGCCTACCCACAGCCCCTGGGAGGCCTGGGTGCAGCTGTGGTCCCCGCTGTGAGGGCCCAGAGCTGGGTTCAGACCGGGTTCCTGCTCCGGCTCCTGCCCAGGACTGGGACCGCGGACGCACCCTGTGGCTCCCAGGGCCTCCCCAGTCTCCCCGTGTGCACACTGGGGGTGTTCTGGCTTCTACTTCTGGGGATGCCATCAGGGGTGGGACCTCTCCATACGTTCCGTACCCGCTCTCCCGGGAGGCTCGTGCACACCCTTGGCGATGCACGGGCGAGCCAGGGGCTGGGCGGGGGCATGGAGCACAGCCCAGAGGGGCCTGGATCTGCTCTGGGATCCAGGCAAAGCCACCCTCCTGCTGCCTGGGTCCCATCAGCCGTGGCAAGGTGGCAGTTCATGGAGTCTGACCGTGGTGACACAGACTTCCAGGGGCTCCCATTAGGTTGAGGTCCAAGGGCCTCGTCTGCGCCCATGTGCCGGACAGCCCCCACCGTGGTTCCCGGGCATTCCCGAATCCGTCCCGCCAGGGTGGATGGCCCGTGGGCCTGAGAAGGGGACAAAGTGTTTGGCGGTGATTTCCCAGCCGATGGAGGAAAGTCTGTGACTTCTCCTGGTTCCCTCTCTCCTGTGTTCGGGGTCTGTCTCTGTCTTTGACTTTGTCTCCGGGTCTGTCTCTGTCTCTGGTTTTGTGTGTCTCACAGGAGCAGGATCTGTGGGCTCCAGGGGTGATGGGCGAACCCTCAGAAGTCTCCCTTGTCCCTGTTTCCCTCCCCTGGGCCGGTGCTTGGTTCCTTGCTAAGGCCTTGTCCCCCTGAGCAGAGCACTGACTCTGGAACCTCTTGCACATGGGGCCCTTGAGGCTGCAACAAGGAGGGTCCCGACCTTGGTCCGCAGACCAGGGCTCCAGGGCTCTGCCACATTCTGCAAGCCCACGATGTCAGCCCCCCAAGCCTGCAGGCTGTCCTCTGCTCAGAAGGACCTCGAGGGAGTCCAAAGCATGTTCCCAAGACTGGGAGCACAGTGGGTCAGGGAGAGAGATTCAAGGCCCACAGGCTCTTCGGCAAGCCTGTGGGAGCCTAGGGACAGCCCGTGTCTATGGCCCCATTGGTAGAAGAGTAAGGGGAGGCCTTTGGCGGTGTAGCCCTGTCCACACTGGGGAGGGGGGGTTTACCTCTTCCTACTTCCAGGGGAGGTGTCCGGGGTGGTGACGGACACCAGGCCCCAGACCCTGTCCTCACCCAGTGCCCTGGCAAAGCCCCTGGGTCCCTTGGGGACCCCTTGACCATCAGCCCTTCCTGTCTGCTCTCCCCATGCTAAGGATCTCGGTCCTTGCCAGGAGACCTGACGCCCCTGACGCCATGGCCCAGCTGTCTCCAACCTCTTTCTTCTTATCTGCCTTGTTACCCACCATTTTCCCAGGGTGTCTCCCCCTCTGAGCCCCAGCTGGGCAGAGTGGTGTGTGTGTGTGTGTGTGTGTGTGTCTGTGTGTGTGTGTGTGTGTGTTTGTGTGTGTGGGTGTGTCTGTGTGTGTGTGGGTGTGTGTGTCTGTGTGTGCGTGCCTGTGTGTGTGTGTATGTGCGCACGCTCAAGCAGACGCCTCTCCCTGTCTGGGGAGGCCCGAGGTCACGTCCCCACATGGGACGGGGTGGGTAGCTCTCCCCAAGCATCTGAGAGGCTCTCACCCTCAAAGCAGACCTCATGGGAGGGTCAGGGCTTGCCTAGGACTGGAGGGAAGCTCTGCTCCTTGGACCCTGTACCCGTCTTTTGTCCTGGGCCGGTCCCTGCCTCTCTTGACCCCAGGTTCCCAACTGTCCCTGAGGCTTGGACATGGAAATGCTTGAATCTGGCCGTTCCTCCAGGGGGAGGTGGAGGTAGAGGAAAGGTGCCCCAGGCACACAGACCTCCATTCCGAGACGGCCAGGTGTGCCCAGGAGACCTGCACGCAACACCTGGACCGTGACCCAGCCTTGCGGTGGATGTGTACGCGACCCATGGCGCAGTCCCTGTCTGGTCCCTCCTGTTCCCTCACCTCTGCCACGTGCTCTGGGTCCCCGAAGTCTGCTGAGCACCAGAGCCATGCCTATCCCGGGGAGCAAGGCTCAGGATGCAAGGCCAGGAGGGTTGGACATGTGGGGATGCAAAGGTCACCGAGTACTCCCCACCCAGCTGGCCTGGAATTCAGAATCCCTCCCAGGGTCCCGTGAAATGCGGGGTTGAGCCAAAGGCCTTGGAGACATCAGTGGCAGGGAGGTCAGTGGGCCCCTTCCACTTCTCCTCTCTCCCTCTGCTTAGTCTTCCTGGTTGTACCCGGGGACAGAGGTCCAGCCTGTCCTTGGATTTAGCCCTGGCTTGAGTCAGTGGGTGGAAGGAGGACAGGGAAGGTTGGGGTTTGGGTTAGGGGTTTGGGTTAGGGTGAGGGTCACAGTTAGAGTTAGGGTTAGGGTTAGAGGGCTAGGGTGAGGTTAAGAGGGTTAGGGTGAGGGTTAGGGTTAGGGTTAGAAGGTAAGGGTTAGGGCTAGAGGGATAGGCTTAGGATTAGGGTTAGGGTTAGATTTAGGGTTAGGGTGAGGGTTAGGGTGAGGGTTAGGGTAAGGGTTAGGGTTAGGGTTAGTGTGAGGGTCACAGTTAGAGTTAGGGTTAGGGTTAGAGGGTTAGGGTGAGGGTTAGAGGGTTAGGGTGAGGGTTAGGGTTAGGGTTAGAAGGTAAGGGTTAGGGCTAGAGGGATAGGGTTAGGATTAGGGTCAGGGTCAGGGACAGGGTCAGGGTCAGGGCTATCATTAGGGTCACGGTCAAGGTCAGGGCTAGGGTCACGGTCAGGGTTCGGTTTAGGGTCAGGTGTAGGGTCAGGGTCAGTTTGAGTGTTAGGGTCAGGGTCAGTGTTAGGGTCCGGGTTGGGGTCAGGCTCCGGCTAACGGTCAGGGTCAGGGTTAGGGGTTAGGGTTAGGGTTAGCATTAGGGTTAGGGTTAAGCTTCGGGTTTGCCTTCAGGTTCGGGGTTAGGGTTATAGGTTAGGGGTTCGGGTTAGCGTTAGGGTTCGGGTTCGGGTTCGGGTTTGGGTTAGGGTCAGGGTCAGGGTCAGGGTCAGTTAGGGTTAGGGTTAGGGTTAGGGTTAGAGAGATAGGTTTAGGGTGAGGGTTAGGGTTAGAGGGTTAGGGTTAGTGTTAGAGAGATAGGGTTAGGGTTAGGGTCACGGTCCAGCTCAACGTTAGGGTTCGCGTTATTGTCAGGGTCAGGGTGAGGGGTTAGGGTCAGGGTTAGGATTAGGATTCGAGTTAATGTTTGGTGTTAGGGTTCGGGTTCGTGTTCAGGTTCGGGGTTTAGGGTTATGGGTTATTGGTTCGGGTTCGGGTTAGGTTTAGTGTTGGGGTTCAGGTTCGGCTTTTTATTAGGCCCTGAATGGTGGCTCCGGGCACGCCCATCTGTCCTCCCAGTCCTGACCTTCCTTCTCCTCGGCCCTCTGTCATCCCGGATCCTCTCCACCGCCTCCTTAAACAATTCTGAATGTCTCCAGGAGCAGCGTGGCAGGCGTGGGGTCTCAGGAGGTGCTGCCGCGATCCTGTGCCCCAGACGACACGGAGAAAGTAGCCACGGGACATTCTGTCATGAGGACTGGGAGGACGATCCCATCCATCTCCTTGGGCATGAACACGGTTCCAGTCCCTGCTCTTTCCACCACCGCTGTGCCAGCTGCTCCTGAAAACACGTCTGTGAACGACCGAGCCAGAGTTTCTGGGGGTGAGTCCGGGCTGAGCCCTGCTAGGTGAACGGTGCACCTGTGGCCTGGGACGGGTGCGGCTCACGGTGGTCCCAGGCAGGGGTGCCTGTCCCCCTTCTCTCCAGGGGACCTGCCTTGGACCTCTGCTTCCTCACGTTCTCCCCAGGGCTGCTGGTCCCCAGACCTGACCCCTGCCGGTCTGAGGGTGACCAGCGCTGGCTCCCCAGGGTTTCCTTTGCCCGAGTCCTTGCCCGGGAGCTCCTGCATCTCCGGACACATACTCCCCGTGTGCCCAGCCTCCCCCTCGAACTTGCACGTGTTTGGTCTCTGTCCCTGTCTCTGTCCCTGTGGGACCCGGTGACTCGCAGCATGGACTGGAGCAGACCCATGGGAAACCTTTCTCTGGCCTAGGGTTGGGAGCAATGCGTCTGCCCTCTGCGGCGTGCCTTCCGGCTTTCTGCATTTCCCTGGTTTCTGTGTGGGCCACGGGAGGGAACCGCCGTGTCCTGTCTGGGGACCGACTGGGGTGTCCCAGCAGGAACAGGGGCCTTGGCCCCAAGATTGTGCCCAGAATTCCTGAAGGGGTGCCCAGGATGACATCGCCTCTGTAATCCATTCTGCGCGTCGACATCAAATAAGGGCAATTCTCTGTCCAACAGGGAAAAAAACCAAACGAATGCCCTTTGAAAGTGGGTGGGCAGACACAAAGGCACCCGTTGAGGGATTCCACTTCCAGAAACCTCCAGAACACGTGCAGGAACAGAAAGAGAAAGCAACTTAGGGGCTGCGAGGGGCCAGGCCGGGGGAGCCATGGGCAGGGAGGGCTTGGGCTCAGGGTCTCCTTTGGGGAAGGAGCTCTCCTGCAGCGACGTTCTGGGGTGTGGTGGCGCAGCGTTGGGAATGTCCTTCATGCTCATGACGTGTTCAAGGGAAAACAAGAACTTTTATTTAAAATAAATAATACACAGCATAGAGGAGATGGAAGGCGACTAGGACGGTGACTCCATAGAGGAGAGGAAGAACACAGGGGGAGGGGAGGAAACATTCTGCGGGGATGTCGGGGTCAGGGGACGGAACGGAGGGGAATTTTACGGGGAGATCTCCCCGCAGAGTTGTGGGCTCTGGATGCGGGTCTGGGAGCCCCGCAGGAGCAGGTGCCAGGGCAGGCGTTGGGACCGGGGCGGGGGCAGGGTCAGCGGTCTTGGCCAGCGCAGGATCCAGAGCAGGAGCTGGGTCCGAGGCAAGAACAGGAGCCCAGGCAAGGGCAGGGAAAGGAGCAGGAGCAAGGGCTAGGGGCTGGGGCTGGGGCGGGATCAGGGGCATAGGCAGGGGCAAGGGAAGGCGCAGTGGTCCTGGCAAGGCCAGGGGAAGGGCCGGGCGCAGTTGAAGGGGAAGAAGCAGGGACAGGGTCTGGGTATGGGGTGGGAACAGGGGCGCAGGCAGGCGAAGGGGAGGCCGTCCTGGCAGGGGCAGGGGCAGGGGCAGGGGCAGGGGCAAGAACAGATGTAGGACCTGGGTCTGGGTCAGGGGCAGGGGCAGTGGCCCTGGCAGGGAAAGGAGAAGGGACAGGGGCAGGGGCAGGAGCTAGGGCAAGGGCAGGAACAGGGGCCCCGTGAGGGCCCGGGGAAGCGGTGGGACCGAGGGAGGAGCTGGGTCAGGGGCGAGAACGGGAGCACAGGCAAGGGCAGGGAAAGGAGCAGGAGCAAGGGCTAGGGGCAGGGTCTGGGGCGGGAACAGGGGCATAGGCAGGAGCAGGGGAAGGGGCAGTGGTCCTGGCAGGGCCAGGGGACGGGAAGGGGGCAGTTGAAGGGGAAGAAGCAGAGGCAGTTTCTGGGTCTGGGGCGGGAACAGGGGCGCAGGCAGGGGAAGGGGAGGCCGTCCTGGCAGGGTCAGAGGCAGGGGCAAGTACAGGGATAGGACCTGGGTCTTTGGCAGGTCCAGGGGCAGTGGCCCTGGCAGGGAAAGGAAAAGGGACAGGGGCAGGGGCAGATGAAGGGACAGGAGCAGGAATAGGAACTGGGGCATGTGCAGGGGTGATGGCCGGTGCAGGGTCAAGGGCAGGAGCTGGGTCTGGGGCAGGACCAGGGTCACAGGCAGGGGAAGGGGAGGCCGTCCTGGCAGGGGCATGGGAAGGGGAAACCGAAGGGGCAGGAACAGGGGTAGGACCTGGGTCTGGGGCAGGGGCAGGGACATGGGCAGGGGCAGGGGCAGGAGCAGGAGCTGGGACAAGTGCACGGGCGATGGCCTGTGCAGGGTCAAGGGCAGGAGCTGGGTCTGGGGCAGGAACAGGGGCCCTGTGAAGGCCCGGGGAAGCGGTGGGACCAAGGGAGGATCTGGGTCAGGGGCGAGAACAGGAGCACAGGCAGGGGCAGGGGACGTGGGGGTAGCTCTGGTAGGGGCAGGGGCAGGGGGAGCGGCAGGAGCAAGGCTGGGGGCACGAGCAGGAGCCGGCTCTCCCTGCACAGCATCAGCACCTCCGTGGGCAGGCGGCCGGTGCCCTGTCGGCTCCCGGTCTCCCGCCGAAGTCTCTCCCGTCACCATGTCCCCCTCCGGAGCTGCTGAGGTTGGGAGTGGGTCTTGCTTCTCCGCCTGAGTAGCTGTGAGAGGAGAGAAGGTCACCCGCGGGCCTGCCTCTCCCTGGGGCTTGGCAGAGACCGAGCACAGCCTAGGGTCTCCCGGAGAAGCCGCAGCCACGAAGGAACCCTCCCCGGGACGTCTCCCCGACGGCAGGCCGCCCCCTGGGTGCTCCGAGCCAAGTCGTGGCTCCCGGCCCCACGCCAGCCTGTGGGGGCTTCGCCCTGTGGGGCCCATCACCGACGCCTCCCCACACAGCCCCAGGCACCCCATCCCAGCCTTCTCACCCTCGGCCTTGGCCTCCGTGGGCTCCGTGTCCAGGACCGCAGTCCAATGGAGTAGCGGGGACCGTGGTCTGGGAGGGACCGGAGGCCTTCCCAGGACCGGGGACTCCAGGGTCAGGGAGGAGTGCGTGTCTTCCCGCCTCCTTCCTCTTTCATCCGTGGCCTGCCAAGGCAGAGACGGGGAGCGTGCAAGAGGCCGCAGAGCCCTGCCCGGCCATACCCACCGTCCTCCTGCCCAGTCCCCCGGCTTCTCCCGGATCACACGCAGACCTGCACGTGCACAGCCCCGCACCTGGGTCAGGGACCCGTCCCTGCAGGGTCTCAGGATAAACCCCGGGCAGAAGGGCGCAGCCCCCACACCCCATCCCACGTAGCCAGCCTGAACCTGGGGTGTGAACATGACCTGCCCACCAGGCATCTGACCCCTCATCAGCCTGCTCCTGCTCGGGGCGTGTCCACCCCCGATGAGCTCTCTTCACACACACACGCACACACACACACACACACACACACACACACACACACACGCACACACGGGGAGGAGGCCTGGGGCGACACGGGTGGATCGGAAGGTGTGGGGCTGTCTGACTCGGAGCCTCCCGGGGTCACCTTTCGATTCTTCTTGCCAAAGGGCCAGAGGCGTCGGGGAGCCCTGCCAGGCCCTCCGCAGTGAGGGGATGTGCTTGGCGGGCGAGCTCTCCTCTGCTCGCCTCCTCTGGACTTGGGTATGCAACAGAGGAACATGTCGCTTCTGTGGGGATCTCCGCAGAAATGAGCTGGGCAGGGGGTTGTCTCCGGAACGTGGGTGCCTGGACACGTGGGTTCCAATTCCGTTGGGCTGTGTCGTCAGGGAAGTGAGGTCACCGCTGCCTGGGGGCTCCTTACGGGACTTCCTCCTCACCCTGGAGCTCCCTGAGGGCGCCCCTCCCCCAGCTGCTCCAGGCTCACCCCCCACCCCATGCCCTGTCTCTACAGTGACCCCCACACGGCCTACCCACAGCCCCTGGGAGGCCTGGGTGCAGCTGTGGTCCCCGCTGTGAGGGCCCAGAGCTGGGTTCAGACCGGGTTCCTGCTCCGGCTCCTGCCCAGGACTGGGACCGCGGACGCACCCTGTGGCTCCCAGGGCCTCCCCAGTCTCCCCGTGTGCACACTGGGGGTGTTCTGGCTTCTACTTCTGGGGATGCCATCAGGGGTGGGACCTCTCCATACGTTCCGTACCCGCTCTCCCGGGAGGCTCGTGCACACCCTTGGCGATGCACGGGCGAGCCAGGGGCTGGGCGGGGGCATGGAGCACAGCCCAGAGGGGCCTGGATCTGCTCTGGGATCCAGGCAAAGCCACCCTCCTGCTGCCTGGGTCCCATCAGCCGTGGCAAGGTGGCAGTTCATGGAGTCTGACCGTGGTGACACAGACTTCCAGGGGCTCCCATTAGGTTGAGGTCCAAGGGCCTCGTCTGCGCCCATGTGCCGGACAGCCCCCACCGTGGTTCCCGGGCATTCCCGAATCCGTCCCGCCAGGGTGGATGGCCCGTGGGCCTGAGAAGGGGACAAAGTGTTTGGCGGTGATTTCCCAGCCGATGGAGGAAAGTCTGTGACTTCTCCTGGTTCCCTCTCTCCTGTGTTCGGGGTCTGTCTCTGTCTTTGACTTTGTCTCCGGGTCTGTCTCTGTCTCTGGTTTTGTGTGTCTCACAGGAGCAGGATCTGTGGGCTCCAGGGGTGATGGGCGAACCCTCAGAAGTCTCCCTTGTCCCTGTTTCCCTCCCCTGGGCCGGTGCTTGGTTCCTTGCTAAGGCCTTGTCCCCCTGAGCAGAGCACTGACTCTGGAACCTCTTGCACATGGGGCCCTTGAGGCTGCAACAAGGAGGGTCCCGACCTTGGTCCGCAGACCAGGGCTCCAGGGCTCTGCCACATTCTGCAAGCCCACGATGTCAGCCCCCCAAGCCTGCAGGCTGTCCTCTGCTCAGAAGGACCTCGAGGGAGTCCAAAGCATGTTCCCAAGACTGGGAGCACAGTGGGTCAGGGAGAGAGATTCAAGGCCCACAGGCTCTTCGGCAAGCCTGTGGGAGCCTAGGGACAGCCCGTGTCTATGGCCCCATTGGTAGAAGAGTAAGGGGAGGCCTTTGGCGGTGTAGCCCTGTCCACACTGGGGAGGGGGGGTTTACCTCTTCCTACTTCCAGGGGAGGTGTCCGGGGTGGTGACGGACACCAGGCCCCAGACCCTGTCCTCACCCAGTGCCCTGGCAAAGCCCCTGGGTCCCTTGGGGACCCCTTGACCATCAGCCCTTCCTGTCTGCTCTCCCCATGCTAAGGATCTCGGTCCTTGCCAGGAGACCTGACGCCCCTGACGCCATGGCCCAGCTGTCTCCAACCTCTTTCTTCTTATCTGCCTTGTTACCCACCATTTTCCCAGGGTGTCTCCCCCTCTGAGCCCCAGCTGGGCAGAGTGGTGTGTGTGTGTGTGTGTGTGTGTGTCTGTGTGTGTGTGTGTGTGTGTTTGTGTGTGTGGGTGTGTCTGTGTGTGTGTGGGTGTGTGTGTCTGTGTGTGCGTGCCTGTGTGTGTGTGTATGTGCGCACGCTCAAGCAGACGCCTCTCCCTGTCTGGGGAGGCCCGAGGTCACGTCCCCACATGGGACGGGGTGGGTAGCTCTCCCCAAGCATCTGAGAGGCTCTCACCCTCAAAGCAGACCTCATGGGAGGGTCGGGGCTTGCCTAGGACTGGAGGGAAGCTCTGCTCCTTGGACCCTGTACCCGTCTTTTGTCCTGGGCCGGTCCCTGCCTCTCTTGACCCCAGGTTCCCAACTGTCCCTGAGGCTTGGACATGGAAATGCTTGAATCTGGCCGTTCCTCCAGGGGGAGGTGGAGGTAGAGGAAAGGTGCCCCAGGCACACAGACCTCCATTCCGAGACGGCCAGGTGTGCCCAGGAGACCTGCACGCAACACCTGGACCGTGACCCAGCCTTGCGGTGGATGTGTACGCGACCCATGGCGCAGTCCCTGTCTGGTCCCTCCTGTTCCCTCACCTCTGCCACGTGCTCTGGGTCCCCGAAGTCTGCTGAGCACCAGAGCCATGCCTATCCCGGGGAGCAAGGCTCAGGATGCAAGGCCAGGAGGGTTGGACATGTGGGGATGCAAAGGTCACCGAGTACTCCCCACCCAGCTGGCCTGGAATTCAGAATCCCTCCCAGGGTCCCGTGAAATGCGGGGTTGAGCCAAAGGCCTTGGAGACATCAGTGGCAGGGAGGTCAGTGGGCCCCTTCCACTTCTCCTCTCTCCCTCTGCTTAGTCTTCCTGGTTGTACCCGGGGACAGAGGTCCAGCCTGTCCTTGGATTTAGCCCTGGCTTGAGTCAGTGGGTGGAAGGAGGACAGGGAAGGTTGGGGTTTGGGTTAGGGGTTTGGGTTAGGGTGAGGGTCACAGTTAGAGTTAGGGTTAGGGTTAGAGGGCTAGGGTGAGGTTAAGAGGGTTAGGGTGAGGGTTAGGGTTAGGGTTAGAAGGTAAGGGTTAGGGCTAGAGGGATAGGCTTAGGATTAGGGTTAGGGTTAGATTTAGGGTTAGGGTGAGGGTTAGGGTGAGGGTTAGGGTAAGGGTTAGGGTTAGGGTTAGTGTGAGGGTCACAGTTAGAGTTAGGGTTAGGGTTAGAGGGTTAGGGTGAGGGTTAGAGGGTTAGGGTGAGGGTTAGGGTTAGGGTTAGAAGGTAAGGGTTAGGGCTAGAGGGATAGGGTTAGGATTAGGGTCAGGGTCAGGGACAGGGTCAGGGTCAGGGCTATCATTAGGGTCACGGTCAAGGTCAGGGCTAGGGTCACGGTCAGGGTTCGGTTTAGGGTCAGGTGTAGGGTCAGGGTCAGTTTGAGTGTTAGGGTCAGGGTCAGTGTTAGGGTCCGGGTTGGGGTCAGGCTCCGGCTAACGGTCAGGGTCAGGGTTAGGGGTTAGGGTTAGGGTTAGCATTAGGGTTAGGGTTAAGCTTCGGGTTTGCCTTCAGGTTCGGGGTTAGGGTTATAGGTTAGGGGTTCGGGTTAGCGTTAGGGTTCGGGTTCGGGTTCGGGTTTGGGTTAGGGTCAGGGTCAGGGTCAGGGTCAGTTAGGGTTAGGGTTAGGGTTAGGGTTAGAGAGATAGGTTTAGGGTGAGGGTTAGGGTTAGAGGGTTAGGGTTAGTGTTAGAGAGATAGGGTTAGGGTTAGGGTCACGGTCCAGCTCAACGTTAGGGTTCGCGTTATTGTCAGGGTCAGGGTGAGGGGTTAGGGTCAGGGTTAGGATTAGGATTCGAGTTAATGTTTGGTGTTAGGGTTCGGGTTCGTGTTCAGGTTCGGGGTTTAGGGTTATGGGTTATTGGTTCGGGTTCGGGTTAGGTTTAGTGTTGGGGTTCAGGTTCGGCTTTTTATTAGGCCCTGAATGGTGGCTCCGGGCACGCCCATCTGTCCTCCCAGTCCTGACCTTCCTTCTCCTCGGCCCTCTGTCATCCCGGATCCTCTCCACCGCCTCCTTAAACAATTCTGAATGTCTCCAGGAGCAGCGTGGCAGGCGTGGGGTCTCAGGAGGTGCTGCCGCGATCCTGTGCCCCAGACGACACGGAGAAAGTAGCCACGGGACATTCTGTCATGAGGACTGGGAGGACGATCCCATCCATCTCCTTGGGCATGAACACGGTTCCAGTCCCTGCTCTTTCCACCACCGCTGTGCCAGCTGCTCCTGAAAACACGTCTGTGAACGACCGAGCCAGAGTTTCTGGGGGTGAGTCCGGGCTGAGCCCTGCTAGGTGAACGGTGCACCTGTGGCCTGGGACGGGTGCGGCTCACGGTGGTCCCAGGCAGGGGTGCCTGTCCCCCTTCTCTCCAGGGGACCTGCCTTGGACCTCTGCTTCCTCACGTTCTCCCCAGGGCTGCTGGTCCCCAGACCTGACCCCTGCCGGTCTGAGGGTGACCAGCGCTGGCTCCCCAGGGTTTCCTTTGCCCGAGTCCTTGCCCGGGAGCTCCTGCATCTCCGGACACATACTCCCCGTGTGCCCAGCCTCCCCCTCGAACTTGCACGTGTTTGGTCTCTGTCCCTGTCTCTGTCCCTGTGGGACCCGGTGACTCGCAGCATGGACTGGAGCAGACCCATGGGAAACCTTTCTCTGGCCTAGGGTTGGGAGCAATGCGTCTGCCCTCTGCGGCGTGCCTTCCGGCTTTCTGCATTTCCCTGGTTTCTGTGTGGGCCACGGGAGGGAACCGCCGTGTCCTGTCTGGGGACCGACTGGGGTGTCCCAGCAGGAACAGGGGCCTTGGCCCCAAGATTGTGCCCAGAATTCCTGAAGGGGTGCCCAGGATGACATCGCCTCTGTAATCCATTCTGCGCGTCGACATCAAATAAGGGCAATTCTCTGTCCAACAGGGAAAAAAACCAAACGAATGCCCTTTGAAAGTGGGTGGGCAGACACAAAGGCACCCGTTGAGGGATTCCACTTCCAGAAACCTCCAGAACACGTGCAGGAACAGAAAGAGAAAGCAACTTAGGGGCTGCGAGGGGCCAGGCCGGGGGAGCCATGGGCAGGGAGGGCTTGGGCTCAGGGTCTCCTTTGGGGAAGGAGCTCTCCTGCAGCGACGTTCTGGGGTGTGGTGGCGCAGCGTTGGGAATGTCCTTCATGCTCATGACGTGTTCAAGGGAAAACAAGAACTTTTATTTAAAATAAATAATACACAGCATAGAGGAGATGGAAGGCGACTAGGACGGTGACTCCATAGAGGAGAGGAAGAACACAGGGGGAGGGGAGGAAACATTCTGCGGGGATGTCGGGGTCAGGGGACGGAACGGAGGGGAATTTTACGGGGAGATCTCCCCGCAGAGTTGTGGGCTCTGGATGCGGGTCTGGGAGCCCCGCAGGAGCAGGTGCCAGGGCAGGCGTTGGGACCGGGGCGGGGGCAGGGTCAGCGGTCTTGGCCAGCGCAGGATCCAGAGCAGGAGCTGGGTCCGAGGCAAGAACAGGAGCCCAGGCAAGGGCAGGGAAAGGAGCAGGAGCAAGGGCTAGGGGCTGGGGCTGGGGCGGGATCAGGGGCATAGGCAGGGGCAAGGGAAGGCGCAGTGGTCCTGGCAAGGCCAGGGGAAGGGCCGGGCGCAGTTGAAGGGGAAGAAGCAGGGACAGGGTCTGGGTATGGGGTGGGAACAGGGGCGCAGGCAGGCGAAGGGGAGGCCGTCCTGGCAGGGGCAGGGGCAGGGGCAGGGGCAGGGGCAAGAACAGATGTAGGACCTGGGTCTGGGTCAGGGGCAGGGGCAGTGGCCCTGGCAGGGAAAGGAGAAGGGACAGGGGCAGGGGCAGGAGCTAGGGCAAGGGCAGGAACAGGGGCCCCGTGAGGGCCCGGGGAAGCGGTGGGACCGAGGGAGGAGCTGGGTCAGGGGCGAGAACGGGAGCACAGGCAAGGGCAGGGAAAGGAGCAGGAGCAAGGGCTAGGGGCAGGGTCTGGGGCGGGAACAGGGGCATAGGCAGGAGCAGGGGAAGGGGCAGTGGTCCTGGCAGGGCCAGGGGACGGGAAGGGGGCAGTTGAAGGGGAAGAAGCAGAGGCAGTTTCTGGGTCTGGGGCGGGAACAGGGGCGCAGGCAGGGGAAGGGGAGGCCGTCCTGGCAGGGTCAGAGGCAGGGGCAAGTACAGGGATAGGACCTGGGTCTTTGGCAGGTCCAGGGGCAGTGGCCCTGGCAGGGAAAGGAAAAGGGACAGGGGCAGGGGCAGATGAAGGGACAGGAGCAGGAATAGGAACTGGGGCATGTGCAGGGGTGATGGCCGGTGCAGGGTCAAGGGCAGGAGCTGGGTCTGGGGCAGGACCAGGGTCACAGGCAGGGGAAGGGGAGGCCGTCCTGGCAGGGGCATGGGAAGGGGAAACCGAAGGGGCAGGAACAGGGGTAGGACCTGGGTCTGGGGCAGGGGCAGGGACATGGGCAGGGGCAGGGGCAGGAGCAGGAGCTGGGACAAGTGCACGGGCGATGGCCTGTGCAGGGTCAAGGGCAGGAGCTGGGTCTGGGGCAGGAACAGGGGCCCTGTGAAGGCCCGGGGAAGCGGTGGGACCAAGGGAGGATCTGGGTCAGGGGCGAGAACAGGAGCACAGGCAGGGGCAGGGGACGTGGGGGTAGCTCTGGTAGGGGCAGGGGCAGGGGGAGCGGCAGGAGCAAGGCTGGGGGCACGAGCAGGAGCCGGCTCTCCCTGCACAGCATCAGCACCTCCGTGGGCAGGCGGCCGGTGCCCTGTCGGCTCCCGGTCTCCCGCCGAAGTCTCTCCCGTCACCATGTCCCCCTCCGGAGCTGCTGAGGTTGGGAGTGGGTCTTGCTTCTCCGCCTGAGTAGCTGTGAGAGGAGAGAAGGTCACCCGCGGGCCTGCCTCTCCCTGGGGCTTGGCAGAGACCGAGCACAGCCTAGGGTCTCCCGGAGAAGCCGCAGCCACGAAGGAACCCTCCCCGGGACGTCTCCCCGACGGCAGGCCGCCCCCTGGGTGCTCCGAGCCAAGTCGTGGCTCCCGGCCCCACGCCAGCCTGTGGGGGCTTCGCCCTGTGGGGCCCATCACCGACGCCTCCCCACACAGCCCCAGGCACCCCATCCCAGCCTTCTCACCCTCGGCCTTGGCCTCCGTGGGCTCCGTGTCCAGGACCGCAGTCCAATGGAGTAGCGGGGACCGTGGTCTGGGAGGGACCGGAGGCCTTCCCAGGACCGGGGACTCCAGGGTCAGGGAGGAGTGCGTGTCTTCCCGCCTCCTTCCTCTTTCATCCGTGGCCTGCCAAGGCAGAGACGGGGAGCGTGCAAGAGGCCGCAGAGCCCTGCCCGGCCATACCCACCGTCCTCCTGCCCAGTCCCCCGGCTTCTCCCGGATCACACGCAGACCTGCACGTGCACAGCCCCGCACCTGGGTCAGGGACCCGTCCCTGCAGGGTCTCAGGATAAACCCCGGGCAGAAGGGCGCAGCCCCCACACCCCATCCCACGTAGCCAGCCTGAACCTGGGGTGTGAACATGACCTGCCCACCAGGCATCTGACCCCTCATCAGCCTGCTCCTGCTCGGGGCGTGTCCACCCCCGATGAGCTCTCTTCACACACACACGCACACACACACACACACACACACACACACACACACACACGCACACACGGGGAGGAGGCCTGGGGCGACACGGGTGGATCGGAAGGTGTGGGGCTGTCTGACTCGGAGCCTCCCGGGGTCACCTTTCGATTCTTCTTGCCAAAGGGCCAGAGGCGTCGGGGAGCCCTGCCAGGCCCTCCGCAGTGAGGGGATGTGCTTGGCGGGCGAGCTCTCCTCTGCTCGCCTCCTCTGGACTTGGGTATGCAACAGAGGAACATGTCGCTTCTGTGGGGATCTCCGCAGAAATGAGCTGGGCAGGGGGTTGTCTCCAGAACGTGGGTGCCTGGACACGTGGGTTCCAATTCCGTTGGGCTGTGTCGTCAGGGAAGTGAGGTCACCGCTGCCTGGGGGCTCCTTACGGGACTTCCTCCTCACCCTGGAGCTCCCTGAGGGCGCCCCTCCCCCAGCTGCTCCAGGCTCACCCCCCACCCCATGCCCTGTCTCTACAGTGACCCCCACACGGCCTACCCACAGCCCCTGGGAGGCCTGGGTGCAGCTGTGGTCCCCGCTGTGAGGGCCCAGAGCTGGGTTCAGACCGGGTTCCTGCTCCGGCTCCTGCCCAGGACTGGGACCGCGGACGCACCCTGTGGCTCCCAGGGCCTCCCCAGTCTCCCCGTGTGCACACTGGGGGTGTTCTGGCTTCTACTTCTGGGGATGCCATCAGGGGTGGGACCTCTCCATACGTTCCGTACCCGCTCTCCCGGGAGGCTCGTGCACACCCTTGGCGATGCACGGGCGAGCCAGGGGCTGGGCGGGGGCATGGAGCACAGCCCAGAGGGGCCTGGATCTGCTCTGGGATCCAGGCAAAGCCACCCTCCTGCTGCCTGGGTCCCATCAGCCGTGGCAAGGTGGCAGTTCATGGAGTCTGACCGTGGTGACACAGACTTCCAGGGGCTCCCATTAGGTTGAGGTCCAAGGGCCTCGTCTGCGCCCATGTGCCGGACAGCCCCCACCGTGGTTCCCGGGCATTCCCGAATCCGTCCCGCCAGGGTGGATGGCCCGTGGGCCTGAGAAGGGGACAAAGTGTTTGGCGGTGATTTCCCAGCCGATGGAGGAAAGTCTGTGACTTCTCCTGGTTCCCTCTCTCCTGTGTTCGGGGTCTGTCTCTGTCTTTGACTTTGTCTCCGGGTCTGTCTCTGTCTCTGGTTTTGTGTGTCTCACAGGAGCAGGATCTGTGGGCTCCAGGGGTGATGGGAGAACCCTCAGAAGTCTCCCTTGTCCCTGTTTCCCTCCCCTGGGCCGGTGCTTGGTTCCTTGCTAAGGCCTTGTCCCCCTGAGCAGAGCACTGACTCTGGAACCTCTTGCACATGGGGCCCTTGAGGCTGCAACAAGGAGGGTCCCGACCTTGGTCCGCAGACCAGGGCTCCAGGGCTCTGCCACATTCTGCAAGCCCACGATGTCAGCCCCCCAAGCCTGCAGGCTGTCCTCTGCTCAGAAGGACCTCGAGGGAGTCCAAAGCATGTTCCCAAGACTGGGAGCACAGTGGGTCAGGGAGAGAGATTCAAGGCCCACAGGCTCTTCGGCAAGCCTGTGGGAGCCTAGGGACAGCCCGTGTCTATGGCCCCATTGGTAGAAGAGTAAGGGGAGGCCTTTGGCGGTGTAGCCCTGTCCACACTGGGGAGGGGGGGTTTACCTCTTCCTACTTCCAGGGGAGGTGTCCGGGGTGGTGACGGACACCAGGCCCCAGACCCTGTCCTCACCCAGTGCCCTGGCAAAGCCCCTGGGCCCCTTGGGGACCCCTTGACCATCAGCCCTTCCTGTCTGCTCTCCCCATGCTAAGGATCTCGGTCCTTGCCAGGAGACCTGACGCCCCTGACGCCATGGCCCAGCTGTCTCCAACCTCTTTCTTCTTATCTGCCTTGTTACCCACCATTTTCCCAGGGTGTCTCCCCCTCTGAGCCCCAGCTGGGCAGAGTGGTGTGTGTGTGTGTGTGTGTGTGTGTGTGTGTGTCTGTGTGTGTGTGGGTGTGTGTGTGTGTGTGTTTGTGTGTGTGTGTGTGTCTGTGTGTGTGGGTGTGTCTGTGTGTGTGTGTGTGTGTGTGTCTGTGTGTGTGTGGGTGTGTGTGTCTGTGTGTCTGTGTGTGTGTGTGTAGGTGTGTGTGTCTGTGTGTGCGTGCCTGTGTGTGTGTGTATGTGCGCACGCTCAAGCAGACGCCTCTCCCTGTCTGGGGAGGCCCGAGGTCACGTCCCCACATGGGACGGGGTGGGTAGCTCTCCCCAAGCATCTGAGAGGCTCTCACCCTCAAAGCAGACCTCATGGGAGGGTCGGGGCTTGCCTAGGACTGGAGGGAAGCTCTGCTCCTTGGACCCTGTACCCGTCTTTTGTCCTGGGCCGGTCCCTGCCTCTCTTGACCCCAGGTTCCCAACTGTCCCTGAGGCTTGGACATGGAAATGCTTGAATCTGGCCGTTCCTCCAGGGGGAGGTGGAGGTGGAGGAAAGGTGCCCCAGGCACACAGACCTCCATTCCGAGACGGCCAGGTGTGCCCAGGAGACCTGCACGCAACACCTGGACCGTGACCCAGCCTTGCGGTGGATGTGTACGCGACCCATGGCGCAGTCCCTGTCTGGTCCCCCCTGTTCCCTCACCTCTGCCACGTGCTCTGGGTCCCCGAAGTCTGCTGAGCACCAGAGCCATGCCTATCCCGGGGAGCAAGGCTCAGGATGCAAGGCCAGGAGGGTTGGACATGTGGGGATGCAAAGGTCACCGAGTACTCCCCACCCAGCTGGCCTGGAATTCAGAATCCCTCCCAGGGTCCCGTGAAATGCGGGGTTGAGCCAGAGGCCTTGGAGACATCAGTGGCAGGGAGGTCAGTGGGCCCCTTCCACTTCTCCTCTCTCCCTCTGCTTAGTCTTCCTGGTTGTACCGGGGGACAGAGGTCCAGCCTGTCCTTGGATTTAGCCCTGGCTTGAGTCAGTGGGTGGAAGGAGGACAGGGAAGGTTAGGGTTTGGGTTAGGGGTTTGGATTAGGGTGAGGGTCACAGTTAGAGTTAGGGTTAGGGTTAGAGGGCTAGGGTGAGGTTTAGAGGGTTAGGGTGAGGGTTAGGGTTAGGGTTAGAAGGTAAGGGTTAGGGCTAGAGGGATAGGCTTAGGATTAGGGTTAGGGTTAGATTTAGGGTTAGGGTGAGGGTTAGGGTGAGGGTTAGGGTAAGGGTTAGGGTTAGGGTTAGGGTTAGTGTGAGGGTCACAGTTAGAGTTAGGGTTAGGGTTAGAGGGTTAGGGTGAGGGTTAGAGGGTTAGGGTGAGGGTTAGGGTTAGGGTTAGAAGGTAAGGGTTAGGGCTAGAGGGATAGGGTTAGGATTAGGGTCAGGGTCAGGGACAGGGTCAGGGTCAGGGCTATCATTAGGGTCACGGTCAAGGTCAGGGCTAGGGTCACGGTCAGGGTTCGGTTTAGGGTCAGGTGTAGGGTCAGGGTCAGTTTGAGTGTTAGGGTCAGGGTCAGTGTTAGGGTCCGGGTTGGGGTCAGGCTCCGGCTAACGGTCAGGGTCAGGGTTAGGGGTTAGGGTTAGGGTTAGCATTAGGGTTAGGGTTAAGCTTCGGGTTTGCCTTCAGGTTCGGGGTTAGGGTTATAGGTTAGGGGTTCGGGTTAGCGTTAGGGTTCGGGTTCGGGTTCGGGTTTGGGTTAGGGTCAGGGTCAGGGTCAGGGTCAGTTATGGTTAGGGTTAGGGTTAGGGTTAGAGAGATAGGGTTAGGGTGAGGGTTAGGGTTAGAGGGTTAGGGTTAGTGTTAGAGAGATAGGGTGAGGGTTAGGGTCACGGTCCAGCTCAACGTTAGGGTTCGCGTTATTGTCAGGGTCAGGGTGAGGGGTTAGGGTCAGGATTAGGATTAGGATTCGAGTTAATGTTCGGTGTTAGGGTTCGGGTTCGTGTTCAGGTTCGGGGTTTAGGGTTATGGGTTATTGGTTCGGGTTCGGGTTAGGTTTAGTGTTGGGGTTCAGGTTCGGCTTTTTATTAGGCCCTGAATGGTGGCTCCGGGCACGCCCATCTGTCCTCCCAGTCCTGACCTTCCTTCTCCTCGGCCCTCTGTCATCCCGGATCCTCTCCACCGCCTCCTTAAACAATTCTGAATGTCTCCAGGAGCAGCGTGGCAGGCGTGGGGTCTCAGGAGGGGCTGCCGCGATCCTGTGCCCCAGACGACACGGAGAAAGGAGCCACGGGACATTCTGTCATGAGGACTGGGAGGACGATCCCATCCATCTCCTTGGGCATGAACACGGTTCCAGTCCCTGCTCTTTCCACCACCGCTGTGCCAGCTGCTCCTGAAAACACGTCTGTGAACGACCGAGCCAGAGTTTCTGGGGGTGAGTCCCGGGCTGAGCCCTGCTAGGTGAACGGTGCACCTGTGGCCTGGGACGGGTGCGGCTCACGGTGGTCCCAGACAGGGGTGCCTGTCCCCCTTCTCTCCAGGGGACCTGCCTTGGACCTCTGCTTCCTCACGTTCTCCCCAGGGCTGCTGGTCCCCAGACCTGACCCCTGCCGGTCTGAGGGTGACCAGCGCTGGCTCCCCAGGGTTTCCTTTGCCCGAGTCCTTGCCCGGGAGGCTCCTGCATCTCCGGACACATACTCCCCGTGTGCCCAGCCTCCCCCTCGAACTTGCACGGTGTTTGGTCTCTGTCCCTGTCTCTGTCCCTGTGGGACCCGGTGACTCGCAGCATGGACTGGAGCAGACCCATGGGGAAAACCTTTCTCTGGCCTAGGGTGGGAGCAATGCGTCTGCCCTCTGCGGCGTGCCTTCCGGCTTTCTGCATTTCCCTGGTTTCTGTGTGGGCCACGGGAGGAACCGCCGTGTCCTGTCTGGGGACCGACTGGGGTGTCCCAGCAGGAACAGGGGCCTTGGCCCCAAGATTGTGCCCAGAATTCCTGAAGGGGTGCCCAGGATGACATCGCCTCTGTAATCCATTCTGCGCGTCGACATCAAATAAGGGCAATTCTCTGTCCAACAGGGAAAAAAACCAAACGAATGCCCTTTGAAAGTGGGTGGGCAGACACAAAGGCACCCGTTGAGGGGATTCCACTTCCAGAAACCTCCAGAACACGTGCAGGAACAGAAAGAGAAAGCAACTTAGGGGCTGCGAGGGGCCAGGCTGGGGGAGCCGATGGGCAGGAGGGCTTGGGCTCAGGGTCTCCTTTGGGGAAGGAGCTCTCCTGCAGCGACGTTCTGGGGTGTGGTGGCGCAGCGTTGGGAATGTCCTTCATGCTCATGACGTGTTCAAGGGAAAACAAGAACTTTTATTTAAAATAAATAATACACAGCATAGAGGAGATGGAAGGCGACTAGGACGGTGACTCCATAGAGGAGAGGAAGAACACAGGGGAAGAGGAGTAAACATCTGCGGGATGTCGGGGTCAGGGGACGGAACGGAGGGGAATTTTTACGGGGAGATCTCCCCCCCGCAGAGTTGTGGGCTCTGGATGCGGGTCTGGGAGCCCCGCAGGAGCAGGTGCCAGGGCAGGCGTTGGGACCGGGGCGGGGGCAGGGTGAGCGGGTCTTGGCCAGCGCAGGATCCAGAGCAGGAGCTGGGGTCCGAGGCAAGAACAGGAGCCCAGGCAAGGGCAGGGAAAGGAGCAGGAGCAAGGGCTAGGGGCTGGGGCTGGGGCGGGATCAGGGGCGTAGGCAGGGGCAAGGGAAGGAGCAGTGGTCCTGGCAAGGCCAGGGGAAGGGCCGGGCGCAGTTGAAGGGGAAGAAGCAGGGACAGGGTCTGGGTATGGGGCGGGGGAACAGGGGCGCAGGCAGGCGAAGGGAGGCCGTCCTGGCAGGGGCAGGGGGCAGGGGCAAGAACAGGGGTAGGACCTGGGTCTTTGGCAGGTGCAGGGGCAGTGGCCCTGGGAGGGAAAGGAAAAGGGACAGGGGCAGGGGCAGATGAAGGGACAGGAGCAGGAAGAGGAACTGGGGCATGTGCAGGGGTGATGGCCGGTGCAGGGGCAAGGGCAGGAGCTGGGTCTGGGGCAGGACCAGGGTCACAGGCAGGGGAAGGGGGAGGCCGTCCTGGCAGGGGCAGGGGCAGGGGCAGGGGCAGGGGCAGGGGCAAGAACAGATGTAGGACCTGGGTCTGGGTCAGGGGCAGGGGCAGTGGCCCTGGCAGGGAAAGGAGAAGGGGACAGGGGCAGGGGCAGGAGCTGGGGCAAGGGCAGGAACAGGGGCCCCGTGAGGGCCCGGGGGAAGCGGTGGGACCGAGGGAGGAGCTGGGGTCAGGGGCGAGAACGGGAGCACAGGCAAGGGCAGGGAAAGGAGCAGGAGCAAGGGCTAGGGGCAGGGTCTGGGGCGGGAACAGGGGCATAGGCAGGAGCATGGGAAGGGGCAGTGGTCCTGGCAGGGCCAGGGGACGGGAAGGGGGCAGTTGAAGGGGAAGAAGCAGAGGCAGTTTCTGGGTCTGGGGCGGGAACAGGGGGCGCAGGCAGGGGAAGGGGAGGCCGTCCTGGCAGGGTCAGAGGCAGGGGCAAGAACAGGGGTAGGACCTGGGTCTTTGGCAGGTCCAGGGGCAGTGGCCCTGGCAGGGAAAGGAAAAGGGACAGGGGCAGGGGCAGATGAAGGGACAGGAGCAGGAAGAGGAACTGGGGCATGTGCAGGGGTGATGGCCGGTGCAGGGTCAAGGGCAGGAGCTGGGTCTGGGGCAGGACCAGGGTCACAGGCAGGGGAAGGGGAGGCCGTCCTGGCAGGGGCATGGGAAGGGGAAACCGAAGGGGCAGGAACAGGGGTAGGACCTGGGTCTGGGGCAGGGGCAGGGACATGGGCAGGGGCAGGGGCAGGAGCAGGAGCTGGGACAAGTGCACGGGCGATGGCCTGTGCAGGGTCAAGGGCAGGAGCTGGGTCTGGGGCAGGAACAGGGGCCCTGTGAAGGCCCGGGGAAGTGCGTGGGACCAAGGGAGGATCTGGGTCAGGGGCGAGAACAGGAGCACAGGCAGGGGCAGGGGACGTGGGGGTAGCTCTGGTAGGGGCAGGGGCAGGGGGAGCGGCAGGAGCAAGGCTGGGGGCACGAGCAGGAGCCGGCTCTCCCTGCACAGCATCAGCACCTCCGTGGGCAGGCGGCCGGTGCCCTGTCGGCTCCCGGTCTCCCGCCGAAGTCTCTCCCGTCACCATGTCCCCCTCCGGAGCTGCTGAGGTTGGGAGTGGGTCTTGCTTCTCCGCCTGAGTAGCTGTGAGAGGAGAGAAGGTCACCCGCGGGCCTGCCTCTCCCTGGGGCTTGGCAGAGACCGAGCACAGCCTAGGGTCTCCCGGAGAAGCCGCAGCCACGAAGGAACCCTCCCCGGGACGTCTCCCCGACGGCAGGCCGCCCCCTGGGTGCTCCGAGCCAAGTCGTGGCTCCCGGCCCCCACGCCAGCCTGTGGGGGCTTCGCCCTGTGGGGCCCATCACCGACGCCTCCCCACACAGCCCCAGGCACCCCATCCCAGCCTCCTCACCCTCGGCCTTGGCCTCCGTGGGCTCCGTGTCCAGGACCGCAGTCCAATGGAGTAGCGGGGACCGTGGTCTGGGAGGGACCGGAGGCCTTCCCAGGACCGGGGACTCCAGGGTCAGGGAGG